>NC_029794.2:89119121-89203089 GCF_000816755.2 Arachis ipaensis
AAAGAAGGAGGGTGGGAGATGCACGCATTAAGATGATAAACAATTTTGAAATTAGGGATTAGGGTTTGAGGAGAAAAACAGAAACTCAGAAAGGTTGACATTTTTGAAAAATGAAGCTTTGAGCTATGCTGTGCATTGCGCCACTTGGCGGGAAACAAGAATATTTGGGTCATGGACTAAATTGGTTAAAGACTTTTTATCTCAAAAATGTGCTAAGGGTGCGTTGACTGTTGAACCAAAAATCTTTTATTGATATAAAAAGTTCTTAATCATCAAGCTAAAATCTTAAATTAGATATTTTATATATTTGTTTATATAAAAGTCAAAGTTTTGATAATATATAAATATCAAATTACAACTCAAAGATATCATCAGATTGTTGAATATTGCATTTTTTTTTTTAACAACCTGTAGGTAGAATTGGTTAAATACTTGCAAGTTGAGGACGAATAGAATTAGAATTGACATCTTATAAACCTAAGGATAGGATAAGTTGAGTTTTAGTAAAAAAAATCATCCCACAAATAAAATTAGGATTGGATCTAAACTTTACCCTACTCTATCCATTACTACTGCTTCTTTTAAGAAAAGGAGGAGAGCAGCTTGCAATTCACAATAAATTATCCATATTAAGAAAAGGTCCAAGTTTCCTTAAAGGTTTAGGATTTTAAAAAATGCCCCAAGACCAAAAAAAGTAAAGAAAATGCCCCATTTTTTTTGTCAATTCTATTCGAGCCACAAACCATGCCAGATTTAATTAAATTGACACATTTAATTAAGCAAAATCATGCTAGACAATCATCAATATACAAAATTTACATAACCTAACCATCGTATCATTCAAGCATTACATCTCTAACCTATTCACATTCACGGAGAATACCAGCTCCATACTTAAAGCCTCTTTACACATCATGAACCTGCAAAATTAAGAAACCATTTCAAATCAATGTAATATTAAAATGGAAATGCAATAATTATACACTTGTACCCACTACCAGGAGAGACAAGAGTGCAGTTTTGCAATAATATTTATCATGGTAACAGTATAATACTGTAACTTTTTATCAATGAAGATTAATCAGCTAAATTATATTGCAATAAGTAACAACTTGCAAATTGCAACTGATGCACATTACCACCCAAATTTGTTACCACGACCATACAACCACTAGAACCAACAGAATTAGGAAATACGTTGACATTCACATAATCAAGGTGTGAGCGAAAAGCCTCCCTCGATGTAACCAGCTTATTATGCATTTTCCTGTCTTGAAAGATTAAAAATAGGCATGCTTGTCTTTTAGGAAAGTATGTGTAGTGTTATAATTGTAGCGAGCACAGAAATTTTCTGTCGCGATTGCCGATATAATGACAGGTGCAAGGTTTAACTAATAAAGAAGAAAGCATGCCTGTATATAACAAATCTAAAGCATTTCACAGAGAGCATCAGTTAACTGCCAAGGTATTTAATTTGACAAGTGAGTTGAACTAATAAAATGCATACTCCCAATTTAAATGTAATAAATCTTATTTCTATCATCTAAAGTTTCTATAAATTTCAGTTGAGCTAGGGATGAAGTTGTTTGAGAGTTTTGTTGACCTGATAAGGAGTGAGAAGTAAGAACTATAACTCAATAAGTCTAAAACTAAAATATACTATTTGTCTATTATTAGGTTTTATGTACCACAGAGCAAAGAAGCATAGACTCTTCCAAATAACATGGACTATTTTCAACAAGAAACAATAAAATCTGGAGTCCATGCATTGCAATGTATCCCCGCTTGTCTATTTCTCCAATTAGATCCCTCTTCCCATGTCTTTTGCGTTGTTGATGAAACTTGTTTAAACAGCATTGGTTTTTCACCCAAGAGAAATACTTGTCCTTTTATGCTCAGTTTTCAAAAAAGTTTAGATTCCACACTTATTTTTGTTGTTTATTTTGTTTAATTCTATGAGGTTAAACAAACTACCATCAAACAATCCTCTCAAGCATCCTACATCCGTTTTGTACCACAGACCTAGATGAACAGAAGTTCTACAACAATGTTTCAGTACAAAGACCCAAAATTTTCAATTATATTCCAACTTACCTCTAAAATATGTCAAATTCTCCTAGGAAATTTTGTGATTTTCTTCAAACTAGTAACAGTTAACATCTTAGTTTTGTATTAGCTTTAGCACAGATTGACCTCCACTTGCTAAATATCATGAGCTACAGTACAAGAGCATCCACTGATCAGGCAGCATAATAGGAATGAATTTATCAGAAAAATGACAAATGTAAACAACGAAGCATCTACACAAGGGAAATTTGAATCTTCAACTGGAAATTATTGATTTACAACAAAAGAAGTACCGGCTCAATGATGCTGAAGAACCTTTATCTATTGAACCACAGATGCACCTCCCTGAATTTCTGTAACCTCATGGTCCTAGATGGTAACATAAAAAAAATGAAAAAGTGGAAAATAGGTAGTAACGAAACTTCTGTGCTAACCAAATCTGACATATACATTTCATAAATAAAAGTAAAGGAAATACTGGGGTCAGGAAAAAAAAAAAAAAGCTAATTGAAAGCTGTAAAATCAACCAAAGATATCACATACTGCATTGTAAATTGGTATCTGGTTACGCCAAAACTCTAGGGGTGGTAGAAGCAACCTTCCTGCAATATAATTCGAGCACAAAATTCAAGAAGATTAACAGTAACATCGAGCGAAATATTAGTAAGTGCATGAAAAGTGCACTAGTGCATTACGTATCTCTAGGCCAAATAAGATTTAGCTTTTATGAATGAGAACTGGGAAATAACTAACAGGGAATACTTACCTGATCTGGACTTTTTGAAACTTGATAGAGCAGACACTGAGGATATCTTCTCTTTCTCACCAATGATCGAGGGGCTTAAACCCCTTTTTCGTGGATATTTGGTTGCAGTGGCAGATTTAGTCCTTTTTCTTTCACACGTGATCTGACTTTTTTCACTTGTAGCTTTGTTTCTCCTAGAACAGTCTTCTTTATTTTCAAATAAAGTGCTAGAAACTCTAGATGTAGAGCTTTCATCGAGATGCTCCGACGGTGTATTTACTTTTTCTGTAGTCACTTTTTCCAGAGATTGCAACTGAACTGGTGTCACTGGACTGTTCAGTTCCTCTGGATGTTTGAGAGTAATTCCAGAAGCTAGCTGCTTCTGCTGACAGACTTTCATGTTATGAAACCTGGTAACACATCTAATGCTGCCACTACCTTGAGAAGCATTAACCCCACATGTAGCGATAGAATCATGCCATTCAACCTCAGCATGTGGCTTCCCATGAGCTCCAAATGCTTCCTTTAAAGGTTTCGAAGAAGACAGGATAGATTTTTCTTGAGCTGTGCCTGTAACACTTAAAACATCAAGCTGGATAACAAAAGATCTTGGAGATACGAAATGATAAAATATCAAAGAAACTATAAGACGTGTGAATGCAAATAATCATAGAACCAAATCATTCAACATCATCCAAATATTTACCGGCAGAGAAGATCTCAGGATCAATTGATGATACATTTTTAGGAACAGCACTACCCAAATTAGTGCCAATAGTTGATTCATCCCTAATCAAATCTGCTGCAAAACTTTCCCAGTTTTGAGGAAAACCAAATAAGAAATGATTGAAAACCTAGCAACATAGAAAACGGGTGAAAAATCAAATTGGGAAGACATACAAATTCTACATTGTTTTGATGCTTGTTCGCAAACCAAAACTTAATAGTTTCCATCCAATCTACTGCTGACCCATCATTTAAAAGTTTGTCAACAAGATTAAGCACTAAACTGCTTAATTATGAAGGAATTCATGGGTAGATGCAAGTATAAATCTCTTCCAAGACAGAATATACATATTGATGCCATATGAAGTTCCCAAACCACCATGTAATGAATCAATTTGCAAACGCAATTAATCAAGTAGAGAAGTAGAGAGAGAATACACCAATGAGTAATGGCTACAAACCTCATGAGGGAAACCATTATCAATGGTGCGCTGCTTGTCAATGAAACCCCTTATGATAATATAAACCCCATCTGTGGTCTCAAGAGAGAACAGATCATGCCGTTTCGCAATGGGAGCACTGGTGAAGACACGCACTAATTCTTCTCTGATTCACGGAATCAAGTTATGCAATTACCAGATTACATATTTCAAGGAAGACATTACTCCAAAGCAATTTCAACAAATCACCAAAATGCATTAAAGGAGGTAAAACAAGGTCACGAAAAACCCTAATACAAAATCAAGCTAAGTTTCTTACGTTTTTGATGCAATGCCTCCAATGGCTAACTGCTTTCCTTCGAATCCATGTTTAGCTTTAACCAGCCACCATTCATACAAGCAAACCTTCGCATACGGAAAACACAGGAAGAATCAGAACTATGAAGAAATGAAAAGAGGAAAAATACTTAGGGGAACAAATAAATTGGAATGAGAATGAGAAGCAGCATAAGTAACCGTCAGTTGGAAACAAGATAAATTGGCGTTGTTAGAAGTGGATGGAGTTGAAGTAAGCTCAGCCATGAGTGGGAAACGTGGGAAACAGTGAAATCCCGTTACTCTTCGCCGGGGCTTCTAGTGGCTGACTGATGGTGGCAAAGAAGAAGACGACCGGGGACAGCAGCCCGGGAAAATAGAGCAGAGAAGCGCCATCGCACTTTGCAGCCACTGGTGGTGTCGTCGTCACTGAGGGTCGTCGTCACCGAGAAGCAGTGCAGCACCGTGGCCGTGAAGGTGAGAGAAGCAGTCGAACAGAGGAGCTTTGGCGCGGACCAAGGTGACTCTGAGACTGGTGAGTGGTGACGGTGGCTGGTGAGAGACAGAGAGAGGGCTGAGAGGGAAAGGTGGCGCCGTACGTTAGGGTGAGGGGACTGAGGGTGCGTGGCTGCCTTGTGCGCTGCGTGCCCTAGGGCTGCGATCGGTTCTCAAAAAGGTATGACACTTGAGAACATAGTTATCAGAACCGAACCGGCAATCAACCCGGTCATATGACTGGGTCACCGGGTCATTTGTTCAACTAGTGGTCACTGATTCACCCGGTTGACCCGGTCATAATTAAAAAAATATATATAAAATTATATAAATAAAATTAAAATTATGTATTAAAATTTAAAATGTAAGTCTTTACAAACATAATAATAATAATAATAATAATAATAATAATAATAATAATCAAATATTAATTTTGTTCATATTTATGCCTGAATCTCTATAGACAAATAAATGAAATATATTCCAACAGAAGTTTTGATCATATTTATGCCTGAATCTCTGTAGAAATATTACATAACCTATATATTCCTTCAGTTGTGGACTTGTGGCCACCTAGACAGATAAAAACAGCTAATAATGTTATATATGAAAAGAAAAAAAAAATTAATACTCCATCTTGAAAATGGCCTAATTAAAAATAAAGAGTACAAAAACACCTCGTTCAAAGATAAGACTTCAGAGACCATTTAAGACATAATGATATATACTACAAAGTGAAATTATGCCAACAGACATGTTCAAAATGATCCAGCATTTATATAAATTTATTACCAATAAATCTATAAGGAACCTAAAGAAAGATAACAAATTTGTACAAGAAGATCCTTACTAAACTGAATGTCCAAGAATTAACAAGTAAATGATCCCAAAACTACACCCAAGATGAACTATCAACACCTAATGCAGCATAAAATCACAATCCAGTTCAAAACAGATCCAATTACAAGAAATACACACTTCAAAGAGGTAACCAACAATTCTACACCAAAAATCCAAACGCATAGTTTGAACTTAATAGGATCGGATCAGATCTAATGATCTCAAATCAAACTACAGACAAAACAAATACAAAGTTTTGACTCAAAACCAGAATTTATAATCGGAAAAATACTATCAAAGAAAATATATGGAAGCAACAAACAGCATTTAATTCGATTTCCATTTTAGCATTCAGCAACAAACATTACAAAACAGCAACAAGTAATCCCTAATCACACTAAACCTGAAATCAATAAAGCTAACAGAGCATAATCCCTAATTACAAAACAGCAACAAGTAATCCCTAATCACACTAAACCTGAAATCAATAAAGCTAACATAGCATAATCCCTAATTACAAAATAGCAACAACTAATCCCTAATCCCTAATCCATTTTTAGCAGCAGCAAGAAAATTTCAACAAAAATTTTAGGAATTAAAAAAAGAGGCACAAAATCAATTATTTGATTTTCATTAATCATTCACAATTTCACATTCAAAAATCAGCAAACAGAGCATAAAAGGAAGAGAAGAACCCAAGAAGTGAAAGCAGTACTACTAACCTTCAACGGAGACACGGACGACGACCAGCGAAACGACGGCGACCGGCGACACGGCGGCAAGCTGCTCCAAGCCTCGAACAGAGAAGCCCGGGAGGACGGGGACAGGGGGAAGGAGGACGCCGAGCTACAAGAGAGGAAGCGTAGGCGCCGACAGCATGGACGGCGACAGCACTACGGCAGAACCATTGCAGGGAGAACCTAGGGTTTGGTTGGGTGATTTTGAACTTTGCTTCAGAGTTCAGAGAGACGAAGCAAGCGTTGATGAAAGTTCTGGGCCGAAGCTGAAACCCTAAACCCAGACTCACGGCGGAGGAAGCGTTGATGGCCGAAGCAGGAAGATGAACTTAGCACGACAGAGCTTGCGACGAGCTTGAGGCGGCGACGCGAGTTTGAGGCAGCAACGAGCTTAAGGGAGCGACGCGAGCTTGAGGGAGCGACGCGAGCTTGAGGAGCCAGCGACGAGCTTGAGGGAGACTGGGAGAGAGTGGCTAGAGAAGAGAGAGGTGAGATGGATGTTGGTTCTAGGTTTGGGCACCACAGCGCAGGGGAGTAAGTGATGAAGAGAACGGCACCGTTTTCCTTTAAAAAAAAAGGGTCCGGGTTATATGAATCGGTCCCGGTCACCAATTTTCATGACGGCCGAGTCGAACCAGTTTTCACCAAGTTCATTACTTAAACGGTTCGACAAATAGCTTGGCCCGGCCAGATGATTGGGTGACCAGATTTTTGGTCGAACCGACCGAGTCGAGCCGAATTTGATAACTATGCTTGAGAACAAATAGCTAGATGAGATACACAGAAATTAAATTTTTGTATTTTATTTAGTGATAAATTAAAATAAATTATAAAAGTTTAATTTATTTTTAACTTTTTATTCATTAGTGATTAGTGTTTGTTCCGAGAGTTACTTGAAACCGAGTTGTTTTTGGGCTGAACGTGAGGTCTAAACTCTTTTGGGGTAGTGTTCGATGTTTACTGATGTCAATATGTTGCCGTTCGAGTTCCTCGTGAAGAGATGGAGGATGGTACCTACAAGGGACTCCGATACTTAAGTTAACAAGGGTTTTAGGCAGATTTTTGTAGATCGGATTCGAAGTATACTTGGGGTGTCTGTGTATTTATAGTGGTGGATGTAGAGTCGATAACCACGTTTTAGAGTAGCTCCACCTTTAATGGTGGATAACGGTTCCCTTTTGTTAGGGAAGTTGTTGAGATCTCCTTTCTAAATGAGTAGTAGAGATTGTAGGAGTTAGTTATTGATTCAGGTAAGTAGGGTTTGTATAACATCGTTGCACCCGACCTCTATGAGATTAGATAGGTGTTAATCCAGTTGATGTCTTTTGATTGGGCTTTACTTATTTTGGGCCTGGCTTTGTTTTGTGCCAGGGTATGAACAGTGCCCCTGCTTGAGACCGAACTTCATGAGATTGGATTCAAGCATTTACAGGTTGGGCTTAGTTTATTGTGGTGTCGGTTTAGCACGTCGAGTAAACCACCTTTCAAGGAGTTAGTCGGGTACTCGACATGTTTGCAAATTTGAAGTGTTATGTCTTTTCATGATCATTCGTACGTTCTGTACAATTATTTTGGTAATCGTGCATGTCAGGGGGAGTGAATTTACCATTCTGCCCCTAGAGTCTTATAAATATTCAACCCCTTTTTTCTTTCTTCTTTTTGCTTCTTCTAAAACGTTTTCATTTCATTCTCTCTTAAAGCTTTTCATTTTCTTCGTTGAAACCCTTTTTTGCTTTCGAGATTTCTTCATCTTGAATTTCTACTTTGAATCTTCGCTTGTACTTTCTTGAGAGGTTTGGAACATTCGTGTGTTTACTGCTACGTGCACTCCTTCATTTCGCATTCAATCAAGGTTGGTCTTGCATTTCTTGTTTTATTTTCCGCACCCCTATTCTTTGATGGATAATGTGCTTCTGGATACAATCGTTCTTGATGTTTGTGTGAAAAATGGTTTCCTATTGATGGTTATTGATATTCTTTTGAAATTGTATTTTCGTGGTTGTTCTGGACTTCTGCATTCTTTTCTTTGAAAAGTATTCCTTTACGTATTAAATGTGGGGCCTTTGCTCTATGCCCCCAAATGGTGTCGTTTTTCCCTCTGAAAATGGCGCCATTTCAAGTTCTAGTAATGTGGTTTGATTGCTAGGCTCACAAGAGGTTTTAAGAACTATGAAGTTCTTTTATATTGTTGAAGACGATCCGACCTCTTGCGGACTTGTCTGAATATTTGTGTTTTTGTACTCGGCTTTCCAACTTATTGTGATGATTTTCTTTTGCTGTGTTGTAGGTATAGCTTTATGTCTCGTTCAGTACTACTCAACATGTCTTCTAAAGTTCCATCCGACCAAGACTAGGTAGATATTACTGTACTTTCTGTTGTCCCTATAATTAATAATGAGTATGCCGAAATTTTTCCTAGACAATATAGGTTGTGTAGAGATCGGGGGGATGAGAATAAATACGAGATTGTGGTTGCTGATCTCAAGGATAGAATTTATTTTTCCCGACTTGACAAGTCGGAACGTTATTTTATTTACATGTATGAATACTGTTTTACTAGGCAGGCGGCGAGTCTCCCTTTTTCTGATTTTGAAGCTAAAATTCTCCATCTCTGTAAAGTTGCCCCTTCTCAACTCCATCATAATTCTTAGGGTTTTCTAAAAATTTATTAGCTAATAAGTGGAGAACTCGACGTACCCTTATCCTCAAAAGTTTTCTTTTTTGTGTTTCAACTCACTAAACCATTTAGTTCCGAAAAATAGAGCTGGATTTCTTTCCGGGCTGTTCAAGGAAGGAAGGTCTTTTTCATTTTTGACGATTCATTTCATGATTTCAAAAAATATTTTTTCAAGATCCAATCAGTTGAGAGTATTCCTCCTTTCTTTCTAAATGAGAGAGATGAAGTCCTTTTTAGTTTATATTGGGAGGAGTTCCCCACAATTATAAAATACAACCTTGAGGATTTATATGAGGTAGAAAAGTGTGTAGTTATCCTGTCCCAAGAGTGTTAGGGCCGAGCTCCTAACCTTGATACCAAGAAATTCCTGGTAGGAAAGCCAAGCTACGTCTGAGCTATGTAGTACTTTCTTTGCATTTTGTAGATACCTTTTTGTTGGTATTTATTATGCATATGTAATCCGACTTTGATGTTTGATTTTGCAGCAAAGATGACTAGTGGGTTGAATGCCTTGAAGAGCCTTTGTCAAGCCAAAAAGAATGTTGCCCGAGTCATTCAATTGAAAGAGGTTGAAAGGTTAGGTGACCTCTCTTCCTCCAAGTAGGATTTGGGTCCCTCTCAATTAGTTAAGATTCTTCCTGATCCTACTCCTCCTCCTTTTACTCCTCCTGGTGGATCCGATATTCAGACAATTCCTCTCGTTCCTCTTTTTCCCGGGCCAAAATAAAAAAATGTAAGACTTTTGAGTCTGGAAGTGTGTATGAACAAGGTTTTAATATTGTGATTTTTTGTGAGAAACACGTCCTTCCCCATAGTTTTATTAGTATGGACGATGTTTCTATAAAAAATCACATTTAGGTTTTAGCCTGAAGTGGGATTAGGACGGCCAGATTTTGTTCTGCTTTGCTGAGACAACTTGAAGAGACTCCTCTTGGTGCCACTCAGGAAACTTTGACGGACTTATAGGCTGAGGTGGCATCTCTACAGGAGTCTAAGTAGGAGTTGGAAAAGGAAAAGGAAACTTTCATTTTCGACCTTTCAAAACTTAGAGAGAGGGTAAAGTATGCTGAAGCTTTAAATGTCATGGTGAAAGGTTTAAAGAAGAAGGCTGATAAGAGTTACACTCGAGTTTTTAGGGAGAAACTGGATTTGATGGATGAGGTCGCCAAGCTGAAGGAGGGATATGCTAATTTGGAGAAGTCGATTGCCTAAGGTATGGAGAAATGACCGAGAACTTGAAAGCTTAGTTTCGAGTTGTTGCTCTCGAGGTGGATCTCTCTCTTATTGATCCTGAGTCCCGACATGATTGTGGTTGATGGAAAAATCTTCCTCCCCCTGAAGATTACATCCTTTCTAAAAATCCCAAGACATCGAATGCCTGGGTTGAGGGAGCTTCTCAAAGCTTTCCAACTCGGATGGACGAAGAACCCTCATTCTCTCCGATCCGACTTGAAGAGACTCTCCTTACCTTCTTAGCTTAGCCTGAAGAAACTTCCAACATGACCTCTGTTGAACAGGATCCCTCTTCTTTGTTCTTTGACTTCTTGATATTTGATGGCCTAGTTTGTGGGTCTTGTGAATACTTTACTTTTGTAATAGTTTAGTTTGAACATTTTGTTAAACACTCTTTGTTGATGGATTCTGCCCCTTCGAGGGCTTTTTGAAACATCGTGGCTTCTACTACACTTTTTTATAAGTGTTTTGCTAACATTTATCTTCAAATATGTGAATAGTTTCCTTAACTCC
Organism: Arachis ipaensis; assembly: GCF_000816755.2. Taxonomy (NCBI): domain Eukaryota; kingdom Viridiplantae; phylum Streptophyta; class Magnoliopsida; order Fabales; family Fabaceae; genus Arachis; species Arachis ipaensis. The sequence continues at coordinate 89,129,910 of NC_029794.2, forward strand.
TGCCGAGTGAATTTTTGTAAGGTCAGATAACTTTAGCAATTCATTTTGGGACCACTTCTCTTGTCAACTTGTTTCGTACAAGTGATTTTTCAAGTTTTGGCCACGATCTGCGTGTATAACTTCTTACACTAACTTGGACTTCGGCACTTTATCTTGCCGACCATTTTAGGTCGGGCAATGATTTTTGCATTTTTTCGAGCTTAAATTAGTGAGTGTTAGTAGGGTAATCAATAGAATAAATGATGAATTATCATGAATGAAGGAACAATTTACAAATGCTATTTTGCTACTAAGAGCTTTTTCTATTGTGACTCCTAGCCCTTGCTATGATGCCTCGTTAAAACCCCTTCAAGAAAAATCATTGTTAGGAAAAATCGTGAAGTCAGAAAAAAGAGTACATCAAGGAACAAGGTTTGATTCTTGATAAACCCCAATTTTGTGGTTTATCTTGGGCTTAATTTAGAGAATTTTATCAACTTTTCTCACATTTATTCAACAAAATATCATGGTTTTGTAATTCTCCTTAAATTTGTGCTTAAGTGTGAAAACATGTTTTTTAGGCCTTAAAATAGCTAAATTTAATTCACTTTAATTCCATTCGATACCTTGATATGTTTGTTAAGTAATTTCAGGTTTAGGAGGCAAAGATTGAATTAAAGGAATGAAGAAAAAGCATGCAAAGTTGGAGGACTCATGAAGAAATGAAGGAATTCCTAAGCTGTCAATCAAGCATCTTCGTACTAAAATGATCATAACTTGATCTACAAAGGTCCAAATGAAGCGGTTCCAATTGCGTTGGAAATCTAACATCTGGGGCTTCGAAATGATATGCATTTTGCCATAGTTTCCTTGCAGTTAGGTGACACGCACGTGTCACCCATGTGTGCACGTCACAGGATCAGCATGGGCCATTTTAAGCAACTCGTGGCCAATGATTTCTGAAGCATTTTGGGCCCAATCCAACTCATTTCTAATGCTATTGAACCCAAGGATTGAAGGAAGATGAACCAAGGAGTCATAGTTTAGTTTTTCACCATGTTTTAGGGTAGAGTTCTAGAGAGAGAAGCTCTCCTTTCTCTCTAGAATTTAGGGTAGTTTAGGTTTAATTCTCTTAGATCCAATTTTTAATTCTTGTTTTGATTTAGTTGTCCCTTTTAATTTCTTGTTACATCTGGTCCCTCATAATTGTCAATATTTGGTTTGTAGACAAGGATGGTGATCTCAATTACCTATGTCTAGCCAAGAGTTCTTCCTTTCTTTTATTAATTCCTGTTATTTACATTTCTTGTTATTTACTTTTCTTGTTATCTACAAATCAAACCCGTTGCATCTTCATAGCCAATAATTGATCACTTCATTGCAATTTCTTGTGAGATGACCCGATGTTTAAATACTTCGGTTAATTTTCATTGGGGTTTGTACATGTGACAACCAAAATACCTTTTTAAATTTGAATTGAGTATTATTAGTTGGTTGGGAACTATACTATCAACGGATTTATTTTGAATGAAATTTCTAACCATACGAAAATGCTCTTTTTCAAATTTATGGCGCCGTTGCCTGTAACACCCTAATTAGCCTAAACTTTACCTCGCATCGTAAAGCAAAGGTTAGTCAGAGATTACTACAGTTCTAAGCTCATACATAATATATATAGAAGGAATAGTATAATCTAGAAGCCCGATGAAGGATATAGCTAAAAAATAGGATTTACAAAGCGCAAAACGTACTAACGAATTTTCTAACTTAGAGCACAAGAAATAGAGGAGATATATCAAAATATAATAGTATAATATCATAGGGATCTAGCCACGGCTCGCAGAGTTGAAGCCGGCTAGCCATATACAGACATACATAACCAGACAATAAAAACAGCTTGTACATATTTTGTTCCCTCAATACATGCCTCTAGGCAAAACAAAATACAAAAGTGAGAGATATATATATAAACAAAATAAACCAAAAAAACTCTAAAAGGTATCATGATCCTCCGCTTCTGTCACCATCAGAGCAACTCACCGAGGTGGATTACGACCTGCATTTGAAAAATACAACAGAAATATGGTATGAGAACCGGAGGTTCTCAGTATGATAACAGTGGCCAGTAATGTAGGATATAAGACCCCAGGACGCCAAAGACAATCCTAAGCTCCATATCCATCACAATATTTCATCTTAAAGCATACTAAAACCATAACGCATATATACATAAGTCTTATCATGACTTAAAACCTTAATAGCATATAAAGGGAAATCTAACTTAGGGGATTACTAACTAAACTATTCACCGCTGTCCCACAGCCTTCACCATCCAACCCTCAGTGAGATCCCATCCCCACCGCCTACCTAACCCCCTCAAAGTCCATACAAACACAGATAATACAAGCAAGTAAAACGTAGGTAATATTCAAATATATAACAAGTAATTCAAGAAGCAAGTAAGCATATTATACATTTAGGAAAACTCAAGTAATCAAAGCAAATAAGCACATAAGAGACGCATATGATGAATGTCTATCCTATTGGCTCGTGATATCACTTGTCGGTCCGTAAATGCCAACCCGACACATCCTCCCAGATGTAGCCTTTTCTGCCACGCCAAGGATATAGTGCCCTGCACACTCATGTAGTAGGGAGTCTACTACGCCAGGGATATAGGCCCCGCACACTTCATGCAGCAGAGAAGGAACCAACCACAACAAAAATCATGCAACAGAACAATCTGCTACGCCGGAGATATAGGCCCCGCACACTCTCAACATTCAACAAGTCATGTGATAGAAACATCTGCCATGCTGGAGATATAGGCTCCGCACACTCTCAACAACAATCCAGATCATCATTTCTTTTGAGTCCTCGACTCATCACAACCATTATCAATTCATGATTTCCATTCCGAACTCATAGTTCCTCAGTTCTTATCTCATATACAATTGCTTCTTTACGCTTCACCCAACCCATTCTCAGCACACCAGAAACCTAAGCCTTCGTTTTCTAATTTTTCATAATAATCGTCAACTAAAACCCTTTAGCTATACCTCATATCCCTCATACTCAAAATTAAGCCCAAAATCCTTAAAATGGTGTTATAGAAACTTACAACCTGGTTGGGAAGGTGAAATAGTTGAAAACAAAGTTTAAATTTGTGAAACAGGGCGTGTGCGTACGCACAGGGATGTGCGTGCGCACGCCCAGGAAGATTTTGAAAGTGTGCGCACGCACAGGTACTAAAATTTTTAAAGTCTGTTCACTCGCACAGGGTGTGCTGGCGCCCCAATAGATGACCCTTCCCGATTTGTGGGTGCGCACAGGACTGTGCGTACGCACAGGTCGTAGTTCTTTATTGATGTGCGCACACACAAGCTGTGGTAACGCTGCAAGCAGAGAGCCCTTTCCTGCCTGTGTGTACGCACAGGTCTATGCGTCCGCACAGAATAAGATTTTCGCAGGGTTGTGCATGCGCACAAGGCTTTGCGTGCGCACACATAAGAAATCCTGAAATTCTGCAACTTTGCAGAATTTCAGATTTTCAACACCATCTTTGAATGATCATAACTTCCTCTACAAAATTCCAAATTTCACAAACTTTATGTCGATTACAAGGATTTTCAAAGATCTTTAATTCTAGAAAAGTTTCATCCGATTTTGAAAACCGAGTCAAAAGTTATGATCAGACAAAGTTTACCAAAAACCAACTTTTATCCAACTTCACAATTTCCACAACTTCTCATAAAACACAACCAAAACTATACCAAACCATTCCAAACTCACTTTCTCATCAAAATCAACATTTTATTGAACATTACACCAAGCTTACCACATCTTCCTTTACCATTCATCATCCTCAACCTTAACATCAACATATCACATTATAATCAATCCCCATTAACACTTTTCCAACTACATTACCAAATCATCAACATTAACATCACATATATCAACAAAAATCACTTCTCAACACTACAAATCATTAATCATAATCAAACTCAACAACCATCAATTTATCATCAATCAACATACAACAACATTCAACACTCATCAACCATTTTTAATTCAAACCTATCCTATGGGTCACTAGCCTAAGTGTCCATGAATATTATATACTACATAGAAGAAACCGAAACCATACCTTGGCCGATTCCCTATATGAACCAAAACTCCAAAATGTCACTAGTTGAGTTCCCCACCACAAGCAAGCCACCAATGCAACTCCAACAAACACCAACAAGCTTCAAACTCACAATAATCAAACTATATATGCATAAACCATCACAAATCAACCTAGGGTTCCATTTAAACATAATATCACAAGGGTTTAATGTCTCTTACCTTTTCCAACAGATTTGATAGCCAAAATCCAATGCTATGCAAGGATTAGAGCAAACCTAAACATCCAAAATCACAAAAACTCATTTAACCCAAAACCCTAATAAACCCGAAATGTTGAGGAGAAGAACTGAGAGGATTTCGAGCTTTTCATACCAATTTCTTATATGGGTTTTGTATAGCTCTTCACAAGAAACACGTAGCCGCTGACAGCACGCAAATCGGAGCACCTAGCCCGAGATATCGCGAAAAGAAGAGATATGTGAATAGTATTTTCTTCCTCTTCCTCCTCTCCTCTCAATTTCTGCTCTGTGTGTGTGTTTATGAGATGAGGGTTCATTAATGAACCCTTATATATGTTGGACTTGGGTCCGGTCCAATCTGTTAGCGTTTTTAGCCCGTTTGGTCCAACTTCGGGCCAAACCTTTAAAGTTAACACCCGGTTTTCCATTTCTAATATTTTTCTAAGGTTTTCAACTGTTTTCACTTTTTCTCGTGCAGTACCGAGCATACTTGAACCAGTTCAATTGCCGGTTCTCGGTTTTTCACGATTTTTCGCAAAAAACACATTTTTTGACTCAAAAAATCCTACGGAGTCCAAAAATCATATTTAAATCCCTAAATTCTCATCCTAACTTTCTGGAATCTAATTTGGGCATTTAAATGATTTTATTCGTGAAAACTCCGGTTCTTACATTACCGGAGAATTGCGATGGTGCTATGTTATTGGCTATTATTCATATGTGAATATTGTGAATAGTTTAATTTTTGCTTGCTAGCTGCAGAATTTTGTTTCTCTTGTTTCCTATTAGTTTTTGTTTTATTTTCTTTTGCTATTATGAATTCTCATTCTCACTTTGGCTATGAGTTTGGTTCAAATTATGTTGTAGAAAATGGAAACTACAATGACAACATGCATCAAGAATGGAACAATCAAAGATGGGAGGAGTCTCAAGGAATTGATCACCCTTCCTGGCAACAACCTCCTCCGATCTCTTATAGGTATAATTCCACTCATAATGCATATTTATCTAATGGATGTGGTGATCCTCATTGTGGTTGTCTCCAACCACCACCATATGCCTATGAACCACCTCCTCAACATAGTTTTGAACCACTATACTCACAAGCCCCTTACCAGCAACCACCTCCATATGCCCACAATTCTTATCCACCATACCAACAACCATATGAGCCATATTTAGAGCCACCACCATTTTAATACAATTACCCCCAAGAACCACCTCAATATACATCACTTCCATACCCTTACCAATATGAACCACCTTCAAACTATGATACATTCTCTCCAAACAATGAACTCTTCCTTCCACCATTGCCTTCATTGGACGAATCTCTCAACCCCCTAGTGCAAGAATAAAAAGATCTCTATTCTCACCTTCAAAATCAAGAAGAAGAGCATAAGGGGTTAGAGGCCATGTTGGCCACTATGAAGGAAGCCATTAGTCGCGTAGCCTCCCACCTAAGCTCATACATTCTAAGTACTCCCGTTGACGAATGAGGAGGATCGACCAAGGAGCATAGTGAGGGAGTGAGTTTGGTGCTTCAAGGTGGAGAAGAGGAGTTGAAGCAAGGAGTGCAACAAGAGGAGAGGGTAGAGATGATTGAAAAGGAAGGAGTGGTTGAAGATCTAGGAGATGTTGGAAGTCCATGGGAATGTAGAATCATAGATCCCTCTTCCAAGAAGCTTGACATTGATGTTGAGAAGGGTGTGCAACCTCCAAGGCATATCATGGTGGAAAAATTTGAAGGGGTTGATCAAGAGATGGATTCAATCATTGAGAAAATCTTATTTACAATTGAATTCTCTCTCATTGGACATGAAATTGAGATTAAAGAAGAAGATGCACAACCTCCCATGCCCTTGGTGAGCAATGAAAAAGAGATTGAATTGGAGGGAAGCTACCAAGAGGAAGAGGTTGAAATTGAAGAAGCTTGTAAAGAGGTGGAGATAATCAAATAAGAGCACAAGGGAATGACACTTGCAAGACTATTGGAGATATCCCTTCCTAAGTCACCATCCTACACAACATTCAAGTGGGTAAAATCCTTATCCCTAAGCTTTACTTTCTCACTTGAATATGATTTTGATTGAAAATGATGGTCAACTTAGAGCTCTTTGTGGAGTTAAGAGTAAGAGAAAATTGTGTAGTGGTTGGAAAAATAATGTTAAGCTCATCAAGGTTGGAGGCTCAAGGTTTAGGAGCCATGGTTAGAATAGTGCTAAATTGTATGGGTCTAGGAGGAGAATTTGGTGCCTTAAGGAGAATTTGGCTTACCTACCACCCGGATGGAACAATAATGACCAATTAGAAGACCGGTGTGAAAATAAGATATAGGATCCTGGATCACAACATGAAGACCAATTTTGGGAGCTCATATCTTTGGAAGAACCTCACCCAAGCTTGGTGAAGGCGATTGGAAATTCTAACAACCGTTTGAGGAACAAGCATTCTTGGAAGTTCAAGGATGAATATAAGCATAAACCACCTTGACAAGGAGCCTCCCAAATGTCCAACTTAAGGACTTAAACTAAAAGTGCTAGGTGGGAGACACCCTACCATGGTAAACTCTTTCTATTCTCTTGTATATATAATCAAGGAGTGAATTGAGTTGCCATTGTTAGGTAGTTTTCTTCTTTGCATATTCTTGTTTTAGTGTTTTGGTTGTTAGTTTGTTTGGCTAGATTTGTGCCTTAAGTTGTAGAATAGTTGTTGTTAAATTGTATTTTGCTTGAAGTGTAAGTTTGGTTTGCTTTGTATCAGAAAATTTTTCAAAAACCAAAACAAAGTTGTTGTTAAATTTGAATTTTAGTTGCTTTAGAATGCTTATAGATTAGGAGAGTGCCTTGTTTCTATTTTATGCCCCTTTAAAAAAAAAGGTTACCCTACGCTTAAGCGTGGGCGACGCTTATGCGTCGAATGCCATATGGGGACTCTTGGTACAAAAACCAGAGAGTTGTTCGGGAATTGTACTGGTTTTGTACGAAAAGCACAATCTGGACCCACGCATATGCGTGGGCGACGCTTACGCATCGTTTGTCCCTGCTGCACCCCACGCATAAGCGTAAGCGTCGCCTCGCGCCCTGTTTCTTCTCCTTTCTCCTTTTTTTCTTCTTCCTTTTTCTTTTCTTCTTCTTTATTTCTACCTTTCTTCTTCTCTCTTCTTCCTTTCTTACTTTCTTCTTTTCCCTCTCTTCAAATAATAATAATAATAATAATAATAATAATAATAATAATAATAATAATAATAATAATAATAAATAAATAAATAAATAAATAAATAAATAAATAAAATTTTTTTCATTTTTTATTTTTCTCATCTTTCATTTTCTTTTGTTTATTGCATTTGCATACTTTTATTCATTGCATTTTAATTTTGTTCTTATAGCTTGTTCTTCTTTTCCTTTCTAAGTTTCTTATTTTAATAATGGTGTTGAATTTTCTTACTCAATTGTTGAGAATTTCTTGGTTAATCTTGGTGTCTCTTGACTTGTTTGATATTGATGGGTGATGAAATTTCTAAGTCAATGCTTAATCTTGTATGACTCTTGTGCTCTTTGTGCATTGAAATGAACTTGCATATCTTTCATGACCCACTTTTTCTTGTGGGAACTTGATGCTCAATATGCTCTTTATGCTTTGATTTTACTCTTGCATCAAGTATTAGTTAATATTCCCTTTGCCTATATTACTCTCTCACTTACATGCGTAGCTAACATGTAGTGAGAACCCTACTCTTATTTGGCATTAGCCCCTGCCTATGTTCTAATTGCTTTGATATCTTTGTGGTAGGCTTATTTTTTTTTCTTTTTCTCTCCTTTTAGGTTGGCCACCAAGAAGGAAAGGAAAGAAAAAGCTTCAAAATGGGGCAACAAACAAGTCTATCTGCACAACCCTTTAAAGAAACTTATCAGTTGTAGCAACCCATCCACCTTGCTTTTCTTTGTATGCACCGAGGACGGTGCAAATTTTTAAGTGTGGGGAGGTCGTCCGACTGATCTCCATGGGTAACAATTTCCTTTTTCAATACCAATTCTTAATTTTCTTTGTTAGTTAGTTATCGCATTGCATGTTAGTTAGAATTTGTACATATTTTTACCACTTCCTTTTTATGTTAGGACTACTTCGTTAGGATGATGATTTCTCTTCCAAGAAAAATTGTTTTAGGGCACCCTACCAATTAAAATTTTTTGTTGAACTTGCTTGAAGAATTTATTTTAGAACATGGTTTTTGAGCTAAGAACACAAGCATGTGAATTTTGAGCCCAATTGCGTGGTTACATCATATAACCACTTATTTATTCTTGTGTGTATTATTCTCTTTCTATGATTGTAATCCTTACTTTGTTTGATTCTATATGTCCATTGTTCTGTGTATGAATGCATTTATATGATTGAGGCCATCATTTCATTTAGCTCACTTACCCAAATAGCCTACCTTTCATCAACCATTGTTAGCCAATTTTGAGCCTATTTAATCTCTTTTGTTCTTAATTTTAGCACATCACTACCCCTAAATGAAAAATAATAAATGTCCCTTAATTTGGATCTTTGATTAGCTTAGGCTAGTGAGGGTGTATATCATTTGGGTATGGAAAAATTGGGAACATTGGTTGAGGTAAAAGTATATTTTGTATTTTTGTTGAAAATTATGGGATTGGGTACATATTCATGCACTAAATGTAAAACCATATGTATTGATATGTTTGTATATATTTTAAAGAAAAAAAATGTAGAAAAGTATATATAAAAAGAAAAAGAAATAGAAAAATACATAGAAAAAGAAAAGCAACAAAAAGGGGACAAAAATGCCCGAAAGTAAAGTAACAATAACAATGCATATGGAATGTGAATTAAAGAGAATGCATGAGTATGTGAAAAAAAGTGGGAATCATGGGTAGCTAGGCATTGTATTAGAAATGTATAGGTTGTTATATGTGTTAGGCGAGAGCTTAGGTTAATCAAAGATTCAAATTTTAAGCTCACTTGACCATATGCATCCTTACCTTTACCCTAGCCCCATTATAACCTATGAATAAGTCCTCATGATGAATGTATGCATGCATTGAATAATTGTTGATTGTTAGAAGAAAAACAAATCTTAGAAAGCATGAGTAGAAGAGAATTGAGTGAATCAACCCTATACACTTGAGCAACTAGAGCGGATACACTTCTGGTGAGGGTTCGATGCTCAATTCCTTGTTCCTGGCTTTCATGAGCTTTCTTCTTGCAAGTCTATTTGAACATCATTTTGATATTTGAATTGGTAGAGTTGTGAGTCGTCATATGACCTTAGCCCCACATGTTCATATATGTTCTTGGAGATCGATTCACTTTTAACCAAGTAGGTAGAATCACTTTGCATTTAGTTGCATTCATATAGATAGGTGCATATAGTTTCTTTGCATTGAATAAATGTTCATACCCCCTTTTTTTGTCCTTCTTTATTCTTAGCATGAGGACATGCTTGGTTTAAGTGTGGGGAGGTTTGATAAACCCCAATTTTGTGGTTTATCTTGTGCTTAATTTAGGGGATTTTATCAACTTTTCTCACATTTATTCAATAAAATAGCATGGTTTTGTAATTCTCCCTAAATTTGTCCTTAAGTGTGAAAACATGTTTTTTAGGCCTTAAAATAGCTAAATTTAATTCACTTTAATTCTGTTCGATGCCTTGATATGTTTGTTAAGTGATTTCAGGTTTAGAAGACAAAGATTGGATTGAAGGAATGAAGAAAAAGCATGCAAAGTGGGAGGACTCATGAAGAAATGAAGGAATTGCTACGCTATCAATCCTGACCTCTTCGTACTAAAACAATCATAACTTGAGCTATAGAGATCCAAATGAGGCGGTTCTAGTTGCGTTGGAAAGATAACATCTAGGGCTTCAAAATGATATGTATTTTTCCATAGTTGCCTTGCAGTTAGGTGATACGCACGTGTCGCTTATGCGTGCACGTCGCAGGATCAGCGTGGGCCATTTTAAGCAACTCGTGGCCAGCGATTTCTGAAGCATTTTGGGCCCAATCCAACTCATTTCTGATGCTATTGAACCCAAGGATTGAAGGGGAATGAACCAAGGAGTCATAGTTTAGTTTTTCACCATGTTTTAAGGTAGAATTCTAGAGAGAGAAGCTCTCCCTTCTCTCTAGAATTTAGGGTAGTTTAGGTTTAATTCTCTTAGATCCAATTTTTAATTCTTGTTTTGATTTAGTTGTCCCTTTTAATTTCTTGTTGTTACATCTTTACTCTTATAGTTTTACTTGTGATTTCTTATTTTGCTCTCTTTTATGTTGATGAACCATTGTTGGATCTTAATTTTCTTTAATGCAATTTTATGTTTCCATGCTCTTCTATGTTTATCTTCATTGTTATTGTTGATTTCTTGCTTATGTTAGTTGCAGCTTTTATTAATTCTTGTATTTTGTGATGTTTACTTTTATTGCACTCTAGGTGTTTGTTAAAATGCTTTCACTAGTTTTTGAGTAGTTTTATTGACTCTTGGCCTAGGCTAAGAGAATTGAGTGACCTTGAGTCATTGAGTCTCATTGAATTGGTGATTTGAAAACCGTATGTGGTTAATTTGATAACCATTGACTCTAGCCTACTACTAAGTCAATTAGTAGCTAGGTTAGGACTTATGGATTGATGTTGATCAAGCCTATTTGACGTACTTAATGCATTGAAGTAGACATTATACTTACTTCAAGCATAGGAGTAGACTAAATGGGTTGGTCCCTCATAATTATCAATATTTGGTTTGTAGACAAGGATGGTAATCTCAATTACCTATGTCTAGCCAAGAGTTCTTCCTTTCTTTTATTAATTCTTGTTATTTACATTTCTTGTTATTTACTTTTCTTGTTAACTACAAATCAAACCCCTTGCATCTTCATAGCCAATAATTGATCACTTCATTGCAATTCCTTGTGAGACGACCCGATGTTTAAATACTTCGGTTAATTTTCATTGGGGTTTGTACATGTGACAACCAAAATACTTTTTTAAATTTGAATTGAGTATTGTTAGTTGGTTGGGAACTATACTATCAACGAAATTATTTTGAATGAAATTCCTAACCATATGAAAATGCTCTTTTTCACTTCTTAGCTGTAGTATCTATTTATGTTGCATGCATGCCACGACCTTCGGAGTTCATTTTCCCTGAGGTCGAACACTTTAAAGTAACCCTTTTTCAAGACTTTAATGATCTTGTAAGGTTCTTTTCCAGTTTGCAGCCAACTTTTCTTCGCCTGACTTCTGTACACCAATGTCATTTTGGATTAATATAAGATTGTTTGTGGCGAGGTTTCTTCTGATGACTTTCTTATTGTACCTTATGATCATTTTTTTCTTTAATGCTTCCTCTCTTAATCGAGCTTTCTCTCAAACTTCCGGAAGGAGATCGAGTTCTTCCATCTGAGCTAAGACGTTTCCTACTTCATTGTAGAATTTAACCCTTGGACTTTCTTCATTGACTTTTATGGGAATCATGGCTTCTATACCATAAGCAAGTTGGAATGGGGATCTCCAGTTGTTGAATAGGGAGTTGTCCGATATGCCCATAAGACTTAGGAAAGCTCTTCGGCCCATGCACCCTTTGCATCTTGTAGTCTTCGCTTGAGCCCGACCAGTATGACTTTGTTCACAGCTTCTGCTTGTCCATTGGCTTGAGGATGCTCTACTGACGTAAACTAATGCTTAATCTTGAGGCTTGCCACCAAACTTCTGAATGTTAAGTCAGTAAACGGGGTACCATTGTCTGTGGTAATGAAGTATGTGACTCCAAACCGGATAACAATGTTCTTATAGAGAAATTTCTGACTTCTTTTGGTCGTAATATTCGCCAGAGGTTCTACCTCAATCCATTTAGTAAAATAATCAATTCCGACTATAAAGTATTTTACCTGTCTGGGTGCTTGAGGAAATGGTTCGAGTAGATCCAGGCCCCATTTTGTGAATGGCCAATGTGAGGTGATGTTGATAAACTCTTTTGGTGGTGCCACATGGAAATTAGCATGTTTTTGGCAAGGCTGGCATCTTTTAACAAAGTCAGCGGTCTCTTTTTGTAAGGTCGGCCAGTAGAAGCATGCTCAGAAGATTTCTTAGCTATCAATCTAGCCCCCAAGTGATTTTCACAAATGCCACTATAGACTTCTTCTAAGACTTCTTCTGTCGATGAGGTAGGGACGCACTTTAGTAAGGGTGTTGAGATTTCTCTTCTATAGAGTACATTGTGAACTAAAGTATAGTTTTGTGCATCCCTTATGAGTCTCCTCGCCTCTTTTTCTTTTTCTGGGAGGACATCAAATTTGAGGTATTTGATGATGGGAGTCATCCAACCCAAATTTAGGTTTGTGATTGTCAGCGCATCCGACTTGTCGATTTCTTTGATCACCGATGGGGTATGGAGAATTTCCTGGATTAGACTCTTATTATTGCCCCCTGGCTTAGTGCTAGCCAATTTAGAGAGGGCTTCAGCTCGACTGTTTAACTCCCGAGTTATGTGCCTGACTTCTACTTCCTGGAATTGAGCTAATTGTTCTAGTGCTTCTTCTAGGTACTTCTTCATGTTGGAGTCTTTTTCTTGGTAGATCCCATTTATTTGAGAAGTTATTACTTGAGAGTCACTAAATACTATTAACTTTACTACTCCGACTTCTTTGGCTAGCCTCAAGCCAGCAAGCATGACCTCATATTCTGTTTGGTTGTTGGAGGTTGAAAATTCAAATTTTAGTGAAAGCTCTATCCGAGTTCCTTCTTTATTCTGAAGAATGATTCCTACTCCATTTTTGGCTTTGTTTAATGATTCATCTACATACAGATGCCAGGCTGTAGGATCTCCTTGGGATCCTGTATACTCGTCCAAGAAGTCAACTAGGTATTGTGATTTGATCATTGTACGAATTCCGTATTTTAGATCGAACTCGGACAATTTTACATCCCATTGTAGCATTTGACTTGCGATGTTCGTCTTTTAGAGGATGTGCTTCATGGGTTGGTTAGTTCAGACTTTTATAATATGAGCTTGAAAATAAGGTCAGAGTTTTCTGGATTCGAGAATGAATGCGTAAGCAAACTTTTCTATTTTTGATAAGTCAGTTCTGCCCTTTGTAAGACCTTGCTGGTAAAGTAAATAGGTAATTGTCCGTGCTTGTCTTCTCGCACGAGAGCGGAGGCTTTGGCCCTGCTTACTACTACCAAGTATAATATGAGCTCCTCTCCTTCTTCAGGTCGGGTAAGGATTAGGGGCTGACTCAAGAAGTTTTTGAAGTCTTAAAAAGCTTGTTCAGATTCCTGAGCCCACTCGAATTGGCATCCTGATAAACCCCAATTTTGTGGTTTATCTTGTGCTTAATTTAGGAGATTTTATCAACTTTGCTCACATTTATTCAATGAAATAGCATGGTTTTGTAATTCTTCCTTAATTTGTACTTAAGTGTAGAAACATGCTTTTTAGGCCTTTAATTTGCTAGTTTTAATTCACGTTTGATTCCACTAGATGCCCTGATGTGTTTATTAGTGAATTCAGGTTGAAAAGGCCAGGAATGAATCAAAGGAATGAAGAGAAAAGCATGCAAAGTGGAGAATTCATGGAAAAACAAGGATTTGGCGTGCATTCATCGACGCGCACGCGTGGAGATAAGGTCACCAGGCGACGCGTACGCGTGACCCATGCATACGCGTCACAGCTCGCACGTGACCTCATTAAAGTGAAAACACTGGGGGCAATTTCTGAGCTTTCCAGGCCCAAATCCAACTGATTCCAGAGACTATTTCATGCAGAATTGAAGATTGAACAAAGGGGGGAGCACTTAGAATAGTTATGATGAGTCTTTAGTTAGTTTTCTAGAGAGAGAAGCTCCTTCTTCTCTCTAGAATTAGATTAAATTCTCTTAGATCTAGGGTTAATTTCTTGTTTTCATCTTGTTTTCCTTGCAATTCCTTATTGTATTGTCTTGATTTTCCTATTTTCTCTTGTTAATTTCTCATTTTGGTTACTTTTTATGTTGTGAACACTCTTATCAATTTCAATTTCCTTTAATACAATTTGAGGTATTTCATGTTCAATGTTGTTTAATTGAGTTGTTGTTATTATTTCCTTGCAATTGGGTAGTAGCAGATTTTACTATTTTCTTGCAATTTATAATATTTCCCTTCTATGCCTTCCAAGTGTTTAACAAAATGCTTGGTAGGATGTTAGTGTAGCTTTTTGAGCATTCTTGGTTCGGAGAGAGAAATTAGGCAATCTTGAGTCATTAATACCCAATTTAGATTGATGATCTAGGGTTGTTAGTTAATATTGTTTCCATTGACTCTAATCTCTTGCTAATTTAATTAGTAGGTTGATTAGGACTCTTGGATTGAGATTAATTAGTCTTATTTGACTTTCTCTCATGTGAAGATAATTTTATACCTTCTTCCATTGTTAGAGATGACTAAATAGATAAGCTCTTGATAAGCATTGTATGATCATTAATGACTAGGATAGAAAGCTTAACTCTCAACCCTTGCCATGAATGTCTCACTTTAGTAATTGTTTCTTTAATTGTTTGATTTACACTTCTTGCACTTTTACCACCCCACCCCCCTTTTGATACCATAACCAATAGTACGTATACCTCACTGCAGTTCCTTGAGAAGACGACCCGAGGTTTGAATATTTCGGTTATTTTTATTGGGTTTGTACTTGTGACAAAACCATATTAAAACTTTGATTGAGCATTGCTTGTCGGTTGGTAACTATACTTGCAATGAACTTATTTCCTCTAACCGAGAAGAAATTCTTAGCCGACGGTTATGCTCTTTCACATCCCCTCTTAAGTATTAAGAATAGATGTAAAGATTTTAGAGCTGACCCCTTGCCAAGAATCTGGATAAGGCTACCAGCCTTCCATTTAGTTACTAAACTTCCTTTAGGCAGGTCGGGCTTTTCATCTTAAGTATTACTTTGCATTTATCCGGGTTGGCTTCAATGCCCCTTTGGGTAAGCATAAACCCTAAGAACTTCCTGAATTTTACTACGAAGGTGCACTTTGAGGGATTTAATCTCATCCTCTGCTACCTTATTGTGTTGAATACTTCTGTTAAGTCAGACAATATACTGGTTTCTTCTTTGGTTTTGATGAGTATGTCGTCCACATAGACCTCCATTAACTTCCCAAGGTATGGTAAAAACATCTTATTCATTAATGGTTGATACGTGGCTCCGGCATTCTTTAATCCGAAAGTCTACATGTAACAATAATTTGCTCTAGGAGTGATGAAAGAAGTCTTTTCTTGATCCAACTTGTACATCGGAATTTGGTTGTATCCGCAATATACATCCATAAAAGATAAGTATTTGTAGCCAGAAGTAGAATCTACTAGAGCGTCTATGCTGGGGAGATGGTAAAGATCCATGGGATAAGCTTTATTGAGGTCGGTATAATAGACACACATTCTCTACTTTCCATTTTGTTTTTTCACAAGCACTGCATTGGCCAGCCACAAGGGATACTTTACTTCCCTTATGAACCCGGCTTCTAACAAGGCTTGGACCTGTTCTTCAATGACTTGTGCTCTTTCTGCACCGAGCTTTTGCCATTTCTATTAGACAGGTTGTGAACCTGGGTAAACAACAAGGTTATGATTCATCAGGTCGGCATGTACCCCGAGCATGTCGGAGGCCTTCCATGAGAAGAGGTCGGAATTTTCTCATAGGAGCTTGATGAGATTTACTTTTAATTGTTTCTCTAGGTTATCCCCTACACTTGTTTTTCCGACATGATTTCCAATTTGGACCTCCTCAGTCTTTCCGTTAGGTTGTGGCCTCAGCTCTTCTCGGACTTGAACACCACCGAGCTCAATGGTGTTGACCTCTTTCCCCTCTGTGTAACCTCACAGATTTAGACTTTCATTGTAGCATCTTCTTGCTAATTTCTGATCTCCTCTCACGATGGCTATTCCCTCCGAGGCCAGGAACTTCATATAGAGATGAGGAGTAGAAACAACTGCAGCAAGTCAGTTTAGAGTTGTCCGACCTATCAAGGCATTGTAGGCTGATGCTACGTCAACCACTATGTAGTATATACTCAAGGTTCTTGACTTTGTACCTTTACCAAAAGTGGTGTGTAAGGGACTGATGCCAAGAGGCTGAATTGGCATATCCCCCAAACTAAAAAGAGTTTTAGGGTATGCCCAAAGTTCCTGATGTGTGGAAAACGATCCAACACAAAACTCACCGGCAAGTGTACCGGGTCGCATCAAGTAATAATAACTCACATGAGTGAGGTCGATCCCACAGGGATTGAAGGATTGAACAATTTTAGTTTAGTGGTTGATTTAGTCAAGCGAATCAGGTATTGGTTGAGTGGTTTATAATTGACAGAAGCTAAATTTCATGAATTGTAAAGGGAGAGGGAAGAATTGCAGTAAATTAAAGAGAACAGAAAATAAAAGTGCTGAATCTTAAAGAACAAGTAAATTAAATTGCAGAAACTTAGATTGCAAGAAATGTAAATAACTGAATCTTAAAGTGCAAGAAATGTAAATTGCTAGAATTATAAAAGGGATTGGGAGTTGGGATTATAGAATTTAAACAAGCAGAAGTAAATTGCAACAAACAGAAGAGCAAAAGATGAATTGAATTGAAGTAGATTTCAAACAGAAGAGTAAAAATGCTTTGAGAATTAAAACAGAAAGTGACCGATGCTTAATTGCAGCAATTAAAAGAATGTTGAAGATCTCAGGAGTGGAAGAGACTAGAGAACAAGTCTAGATCTCAAATCCTTCCTTGATCCAACAAGAACAATTGCAAAGAAAATGGAAAAGTAAATTGCAGAAGAAAAGAAGAGGTGAAGGCAGTAAACAGAATTTGAAATGCAAGAATTATGCAGAAATATTAAACAAGAGATCTCAAGGTGAGATTGAAATAGAATTTCTTCAATTCTCCACCCAAGATCCAAGACAAGAAGTAAAGAGTGCTCAAGCAAGAACCAAGAAGAAGAGAGATCAATTCTCCTTCCAAGTTCTCAGAAATCCAAATTCAAAGTAAAACTCTCAAAATTACAAAAGATGAAAATTCTCAAAGAAGCAAAAGGTAAAAAAGTGTGCCTCTACTAAATCAAACTAACACCTATTTATACACTTCCTAATTTGGATCTAAGAATTTAGGTGGGCTCTCATAATTGGTGAAGAAATGAATTAATTTGGATTTTTAGTTCAATTTTCAGCCCATGGTGCACCTTTCAGGGGAAGGTTCGGCTCTTGGCAAGAGCTTTGGCCAAGAGCTTTGGTTCCCTTCCTTGTTTAAGTGCGCACGGTCCTTCCCTTGTGACAAGAGAACAAAGCTCTTTGCAAGAGCTTTTGAGCTCTTGGCAAGAGCTTTGGCTGTCCTTGAGGTTCCTGGTTCAAGCCTTGGGTGAAGCACTTGTTGCTCATTTTCCTTGGCACAAAGGTAACGCCCAAAGTCTCCCTTCCTTGAGGAGCCCGGTTCAATCCTTGGGGAGTGCAAAAGCTGCCCATTTTTCATGGCACAAGAGTAGCACCGAAAGCTTTGCTTCCTTGAGGAACATGGTTCGAATCCCATGGAGTGAAAACAAGCCAATTTTGGCTTATTTTTCTTGTAAAGTAGCGCTTCACTCTCCCCCTTTGGTCTTGAGTTCAAACCTTGGTGAGTACATTAGTGAGCTTTTCTTCCTTGATTTTCTTCAAAGCATGCCCGAAAAAGCTCTTGGGCAAAGCTCTTGGCAATAGCTTTGCATGTGAGCTTGCCTTGCTTCCTTCTTCCATGTGCTTTTGATAAAGCTCTTAGCAAGAGCTTTTAAGCTCTTGGCTCTTGATTATTTGAATGAAAGCTCTCCACAAGAGCTTTAATGCTCTTGGCAAGAGCTTTATGCCATTGTTTCTTGAATGCATCCACGCTTCTCCTTCTTTGAGCCACGCTTCTCTTCCTTGTGCCACGCTTTCTTTCTTTGCTTAGATCATGCTCCTTAGGCTATGCTTTTCTTATTTTTTTATTTTCTTCACCTACAAGTAATCAAAACAACCAATCAAAGTATCACAAAATTCACAAAGCTTAAAAATTCATTTAAAACTAATTAATTTTAGTTTAAACTTCATGATTTTGTATCAATTAAAGGGTGGTTGATTGATTCAAAGAAATCATGCAATTCCATTCCAAATTACTTACTTACAATGTAAGAAAGTGCATAAAACCTATTAAAACCAAAGAAAAAAGACTATTAAAACTAGGCTAAGATGACTTGTCATCACAACACCAAACTTAAAACTTGGTTGTCCCCAAGCAAGCATCAAACATAAGAGTAAATGAAATGAAATAGAGAAGTGTGCATATCCTTATTAGGCATATAGTTGAACTTGGTTCATGGGGTTTTTATGCAGACAACGATGGCTCATTTATTGCTTGCTGTTACATAAGAGATGTTTCCTCAAGGACTCACTAAGTTTGCTATTATAAGGCTTTACTTTTGCTTGTTCCCTTGCTAACTTTTCCTTCTTTGTTTTGCTCAGAGAGATTATTGTTCTTTGAAGGCTTGGTGTCAAATGTTGCAGCAGCCTTTGGCTTAATTTTGCTCAACATTCCTTCACCACAGACACATGGCTCACCCTTTTCTTCCTAGGATCATTGATGCCCAACATCTCTTTGAATAACTAAGTGTTTTGTAACTAGGTTGCTCTTTATTGTGGACTTTCAGTTGGCAATCCCAAATCAATTGATCTAAGTGGCCAAGTTTTGAAATACGCCTTAGAACTTACTTGTCCAAGCATATCCTAGCACAAAAACACCACAGGCATGTGTCCTAGGGTCCAAGTTATTGGTGCCTAGCCTTATTATTTATTTCTTTGCCACTCTTGGCTTTTTCTCTTTCTTTTTCTTTCTATTTTATTTCATTCTCAAGGGATCTTTTAATGATACAAGCATTTATAACAGCAAACTAGTTCCTTCTTCAAAGAGCATACCATTATGCAGCATTTATTTTATGAGCCATGCATTAAATCAACAAATACCACCACTAACTTTCATTCTAACTTATGTAACATTGGATATTTACTTTTCTAAATCAACCATTTTTTTTTCTTTTATTCAAGCAGCAGGGGAACAAAACAAAATCTAAGATAGTGAGGGATGACACTCATTATGCAGATTACTTTCTTCAGCAAAAATTCTCACTTGCAACTAAATGAACACTTTAGCCAGACATGAAGGAATCTCTAAATTGAAACATTTCACAACAATAAAGATAAAGTGTAAATACAACCTGTTGGGTTGCAGCTTTTCATTCTTCTTTCTGTTGTGTCCCTTTTGAGTCATAATGCAGATTGTCTTCAGATGTTGGCCATATTCCTGCATGAGTCTCAAAAGTTGCTTGCTTCTCAAGCCCTTAAGGTATCTGGTTAATCTGCCAATCTTGTTCATGGGCTTTTGAACTTACTTTGGTGTGTGAACACCAAACTTAGTTCCTTGCCAATATTTCTCATGCCACAATTTAACTATATGTGAAATTCTTTTTCTTTTTCAAAAGCAATAAAACTAATAACTAGAAAACAGCAGAATAGTTAACTAGTTTATCTAAATGCTTGAAGCTAGCATTATGCAGAAGGTGAGACTATGTTTTATTATGAGATTTTGGTGGAACACCAAACTTAGAATCCTTCATTCTCCCTTATATTGTTTTGGTGTGCAACACCAAACTTAGCTTCTTGCAATATAGATAAGTCTAATTAACCTTTTTATTGAAATAGCTATGAAGAGTGAACTACCTCAGGTTGAGTTGCCTCCCAACAAGCGCTTCTTTATTGTCACTAGCTTGGCATCTCATCCTTTGATCATGGGGGGTTGAAAATCATAGTGCCTCAGCTTTTCTCCTCTTACTATGAACTTCCTTCCGGTCTCCTCTTTGATGATCTCTAGGTGTTCAAGTGAAAGAATCTGGTTCACAATATAGCACTAAGATAATTGTGAAAACACCTTCATTGGTTGGGTGTTTAACATCACTTTATCCTCTAGTGAGAAGCCTTCAGTGGGGATATTCTTGTTTCTCCACCCTTTTGGCCTCTTTTTCTTTTCTTTCTCAGAAGATAATTCATGCCTTGGTGGCTCTTTATCTGGGGTGTTGAGTTTCTCATCTGGGAATTTTGGATCTAGTTCCTCCTTGATTTCTTTGGTCTGTTGCACCATTTCTACTTTTTTTAAGCATGGATTTAGAAGTCTTGGAGTTAACTCATTGACTGCTTCCTTCAGGCTTTGATCTCTAGCCTTATCCTTCATAAAATCTTCTTCTTGAATGGGCTCATGCAAAGTTTTAAAAACATGGAATGCTAGGTGCTCATCATGAATTCTCAGCAACAATTCCCCTTGTTCAATATCTATCAATGCTCTGCTCGTAGCTAGGAAAGGCCTCCCCAGGATGATGGGAGTGTTAGGGTCCTCTTCTATATCTGAGATAACAAAATCAGCTGGGAGAAGAAATTTTTCCACTTTTACCAGCACATTCTCTACAACTCCAAGTACTTGCTGAATGGACTTGTCAGCCATTTGAAGAGTTATTCGAGTGGGTTTCAGCTAAAAAATTTGAAGATTCCTCATAAGAGATAGAGGCATCAAGTTTATGCTTGCACCAAGGTCACAGAATGATTTCTCAATAGTTATGTTTCCTATGGTACAAGGTATATAAAACCTTCTAGGATCATCCTTCTTCTCTTGTAGTTGTGTTTCAAGGATGTTCTTATCTCTCTTTAAGCTTTTTGCATTCTTGGTCTCTCTATCCTCTTCACTTCTCTCTTCTGTCTCTTCTTGTGGAACTTCTCTGTTGTGTTCTTCCTGATTGATGACTTCCTTCTCCCCAGTCTTCTCACTTTCCACTATGATTGCTTTGCACTCCTCCCACTTTGTAGCTTTTCCTTTGTCCCTTGGGTGGGTTTGAGTGGCACTAGGGGATGCATTCGGTTGCTTCTCACCCATCTCTGTAATTTGTTTAGCTATTTGTTCCATATGCATCTCAAGATTTCTGATTAAAGCTCATTGGTTTTTACTTGTTATGGCTTGATCCTTTCGTGTTGCTTCCTAATCTTGTCTTGCCATCTCTTGATTTTTCATGAGTTTCTCCATCATTATCTCTAGACTAGAGATTCTTTGGGAGTCTGAATTTGGTTGTGGTTGTGTAAAATAAGATGGTTGTTGCTGGAAGTTGTTTGAACTATTTGTGGGGTTATTTTGTGGGTGGAATGTGGATGTGGAAGGTGGATGATAGTTGTTTTGGTATTTTCTATATGGATTGTGGGTTGTGTTTTGCTGGTTATTGTTCTGGTTGTTTCTTGAGTTGTTTTGGTTTGAATTCCTTTGCCATGGTTGTTGGTTTTGAGTATGGTTATCTCCCCATCTGAGATTTGGATGATTCTTCCAGGATGGATTGTAGGTGTCACCATAAACCTCATTTTGGCCTGAGCCTTGGTTGTGCACATATTGAGGTTGTTCCTGCTGTTGATCTTCTTGGTTTTCTTTATTTTTCCCCCATGGAGTTGATGGTTAGCTTGTGTTTACTGCTGCAACTTGGAGGCTATCAATCTTTTTAGCCATCTGCTCAAATTGTTGTTGAATATGCTGCTGCATTATCTTGTTTTGAGCTAGGATGGTGTCTACTCCTTCCAACTCCATCACTCCCTTCCTTTGTGATGGTTGGCGTTGCCTTTGGTGAGCAAAGAAATATTGGTTGTTAGCCACCATATCAATGAGATTTTGGGCCTCCTCTGCAGTCTTCATCAATTGTAAAGAGCCTCCTGCTGAGTGATCTAGAGCCTCTTGAGATTTCAATGTCAATCCTTCATAGAAGTTTTGGAGTTTATCCCATTCATTAAACATCTCTGGTGGACACTTCCTGAGTAAAGCTTTATATCTCTCCCATGCCTCGTAGATGGGTTCAGTGTCCATTTGTGTGAATGTTTGTACTTCAGTCTTCAACCTAATGATCTTTTGAGGTGGGTAAAATTTGGCAAGGAACTTGCTCACTAGATCATTCCAATTGTTGATGCTGTCTCTTGGAAAGGATTCCAACCATTGAGTAGCTTTGTCCCTCAGGGAAAATGGAAACAGCAACAATTTGTAACTGTCAGGATGCACACCATTGGTCTTCACTGTGTCACATATCCTCAGGAAGGTGGATAGGTGCTGGTTTGGATCTTCCAAGAGACCTCCTCCATAAGAATAGTCGTTCTGCACCAAGGTGATGAGTTGGGGCTTCAATTCAAAGTTATTTGCATCGAAATTTGGGGTAAGGATGCTACTCCCACAATGCCTTGGATTAGCAAATGTATATGAAGCCAATACTCTCCTTTGGGGCTGACCATTGTTGTTGGCCACTCCCACTTGTGAATTTGTTAGATTTTCCTCCATTTCTTGGTTCTCTTCTCAACCTCCAAAGTGTTTCAGGATCAAAAGGTGTGGAATCATCGCTTCTTCCTCCTGACATAAACACAGAACCAGGAACCATAATTAAACACTCTATTGCTAGAGTGAAGTTAGTGTTAGCTTAAGTAAAAATTGAAACAGTTAGTATGCTTAGTAAAAAGAAAAAGAAAAAGTGCTTAATCTAGACCACCACCTTACTTAATCATTGTTAATCTAATCAATCCCCGGCAACGGCGCCAAAAACTTGATGTGTAGAAAATGATCCAACACAAAACTCACCGGCAAGTGTATCGGGTCGCATCAAGTAATAATAACTCACATGAGTGAAGTCAATCCCACAGGGATTGAAG
Organism: Arachis ipaensis; assembly: GCF_000816755.2. Classification (NCBI taxonomy): domain Eukaryota; kingdom Viridiplantae; phylum Streptophyta; class Magnoliopsida; order Fabales; family Fabaceae; genus Arachis; species Arachis ipaensis. The sequence goes on from NC_029794.2 coordinate 89,153,018, forward strand.
GATTGAGCAATTTTAGTTTAGTGGTTGATTTAGTCAAGCGAATCAGGTATTGGTTGAGTGGTTTATAATTGACAGAAGCTAAATTGCATGAATTGTAAAGGGAGAGGGAAGAATTGCAGTAAATTAAAGAGAACAGAAAATAAAAGTGCTGAATCTTAAAGAACAAGTAAATTAAATTGCAGAAACTTAGATTGCAAGAAATGTAAATAACTGAATCTTAAAGTGCAAGAAATATAAATTGCTGGAATTATAAAAGGGATTGGGAGTTGGGATTACAGAATTTAAACAAGCAGAAGTAAATTGCAACAAATAGAAGAGCAAAAGATGAATTGAATTGAAGTAGATTTCAAACAGAAGAGTAAAAATGCTTTGAAAATTAAAACAGAAAGTGACTGATGCTTAATTGCAGCAATTAAAAGAATGTTGAAGATCTCAAGAGTGAAAGAGACTAGAGAACAAGTCTAGATCTCAAATCCTTCCTTGATCCAACAAGAACAATTGCAAAGAAAATGGAAAAGTAAATTGCAGAAGAAAAGAAGAGGTGAAGGCAGTAAACAGAATTTGAAATGCAAGAATTATGCAGAAATATTAAACAAGAGATCTCAAGGTGAGATTGAAACAGAATTTCTTCAATTCTCCACCCAAGATCCAAGACAAGAAGTAAAGAGTGCTCAAGCAAGAACCAAGAAGAAGAGAGATCAATTCTCCTTCCAAGTTCTCAGAAATCCAAATTCAAAGTAAAACTCTCAAAATTACAAAAGATGAAAATTCTCAAAGAAGAAAAAGGTAAAAAAGTGTGCCTCTACTAAATCAAACTAACACCTATTTATACACTTCCTAATTTGGATCTAAGAATTTGGGTGGGCTCTCATAATTGGTGAAGAAATGAATTAATTTGGATTTTTAGTTCAATTTTCAGCCCATGGTGCACCTTCCAGGGGAAGGTTCGGCTCTTGGCAAGAGCTTTGGCCAAGAGCTTTGGTTCCCTTCCTTGTTTAAGTGCGCACGGTCCTTCCCTTGTGACAAGAGAACAAAGCTCTTTGCAAGAGCTTTTGAGCTCTTGGCAAGAGCTTTGGCTGTCCTTGAGGTTCCTGGTTCAAGCCTTGGGTGAAGCACTTGTTGCTCATTTTCCTTGGCACAAAGGTAACGCCCAAAGTCTCCCTTCCTTGAGGAGTCCGGTTCAATCCTTCGAGAGTGCAAAAGCTGCCCATTTTTCATGGCACAAGAGTAGCACCTAAAGCTTTGCTTCCTTGAAGAACATGGTTCGAATCCCATGGAGTGAAAACAAGCCAATTTTGGCTTATTTTTCTTGTAAAGTAGCGCTTCACTCTCTCCCTTTGATCTTGAGTTCAAACCTTGGTGAGTGCATTAGTGAGCTTTTCTTCCTTGATTTTCTTCAAAGCATGCCCGAAAAAGCTCTTGGGCAAAGCTCTTGGCAAGAGCTTTGCATGTGAGCTTGCCTTGCTTCCTTCTTCCATGTGCTTTTGGATAAAGCTCTTAGCAAGAGCTTTTAAGCTCTTGGCAAGAGCTTGGCTCTTGATTATTTGAATAAAAGTTCTCCACAAGAGCTTTAATGCTCTTGACAAGAGCTTTATGCCCTTGTTTCTTGAATGCATCCACGCTTCTCCTTCTTTGAGCCACGCTTCTCTTCCTTGTGCCACACTTTCTTTCTTTGCTTAGATCATGCTCCTTAGGCTACGCTTTTCTTATTTTTTTCTTTTCTTCACCTACAAGTAATCAAAACAACCAATCAAAGTATCACAAAATTCACAAAGCTTAAAATTCATTTAAAACCAATTAATTTTAGTTTCAACTTCATGATTTTGTATCAATTAAAGGATGGTTGATTGATTCAAAGAAATCATGCAATTCCATTCCAAATTACTTACTTACAATGCAAGAAAGTGCATAAAACCTATTAAAAACAAAGGAAAAAGACAAGTAAAACTAGGCTAAGATGACTTGTCATCAGTTCCCTTTCTTCCAACCCCAATTTATCAAAAGTGGGTTTGAACAAGATATCAGTCGAGCTTCCTTGACCCACCAGGATTCTGTGGAGGTTTGCATTAGCAAGTATCATTGTAATCACGATGGAATCGTCGTATCCTGGTGTTATCCCTTGCACATATTCTTTTGTGAAGATAATGGTAGGCAGGTTGGGAACTGGAGCCTCTTCCCTGACTTGGTAAACTTTATTTAAATGTCTCTTGTGGGAGGATTTGGTTATGCCACCTCTTGCAAATCCTCCAGCTATCATGTGAACGTGTCTATCTGGAGTTCGGGATAGCTGATCTCGTCGACTCCTGTCTTCTTTCTCACTTTTCCTTTTTCCTTGATTATCTGATCTTTTTGCCAAGTACCTCTCCAATTGACCTTCCCTGGCCAGTTTTTTCATAACATTTTTCAAGTCGTAACAATCATTGGTGGAATGTCTATATATCTTGTGGTATTCACAATATTCTATCCAACTTCCACCTTTCTTATTTTTGATGGACCGAGGAGGTAGAAGCTTATCGATATGGTAGATCTCCCTGTAGATATCAACAAGGGAGACTCACAAGAGAGTGTAATAATGATATCTTCGTGGCTTATTCTGTAACACCCTAAGTTTTAGTACCTCATGATCGTACTAAAAGCTCAAGCGTTACTTACCTTTGAACCATTTTATTCTATACTATTTTTATTTAATATTGAGCCTTCACGAATACGAACCGAAACTTTCACCAAGAAAACGAAGAGTCGGTACTTTAAATTATTTAATCACAAAATTATATATATCCACGTAGCATTATATACATAGACTTACTCAAAGATCCTCAAATACAATTCTTACCCCTCTAAAAACTAAAACAATAAATGACGAGGGGTAAATAAAATCTAACAACTCAACTTGTAAATAGAATCTTCTATGCTCTTGTAGTTCCGCACTAAGCCTTCACACCTGTAGCTGAAAGGGGGTGGAGATAGGGGGTAAGAACTGGGAAGTTCTTAGTAAGGTCGGGGTGTATAGTTATATCCATTTAATATATACTTGGTCAGCAACAACAGTCAACAAAGTATGAGCCAATTCAACAATTATAGAACACAAAACCCAATCACAAGCACACACAATCATAGAAAACACACTCACAAACAAATATGCGCAAACAAATATGATGCATGTCTATCCCTAGTGCAGGTAATGAACTCATCTATCGGTTTCAACCCGCTCCAAACGTAACTCAGCAACCTTTGTTTGAGTTTGGTTTACAGTGTCATAACCTCTGTAAGCAACCTCTATCTTACAGGTGCGACTCTCTTGAGCCGATGTATGCAAACATAACCTCTGTAAGTAACCTCAATCTTATAGGTGAGGCTCTCTCTGGCCAATGTATGTATCGATAACCTCTGTAAGCAACCACTGTCTTATAGGTGCGACCATCCCCTGGATCGGCCGATGTATCTCTGGAAAGTAAATCTCAGTGCCAAACAATACTTCTACTTATCCCCTTTTCGTTTCGTTCTTTCTTTCGTTTCTTTTATTCCCACTCTCTACTCTCCTGTGGCAGAGGTTCTTTAGATTCTTTTAATCATTGCTCTCTACTCTTCTGTGACAGAGGTTTCTTTAATATTTTTCTTTCCTTTTCTTTTCCTTCTTCTTATTCTTTTCTTTCCTATTATTCTATAATATAAATTATTTTCGCATTATTCTCTCGCCTCTCACTAAGTGTCTTATGGATAAGAATTATAAAGTTCTTTAATTAAATTTGTGTTCTCTAAAGCTTTTAGGATTACTTTACTTGTTTGCTTACTCATTAATATTACACATTATAATATTCTTACAAATAATATCTTTGATAAATACTAATTATAATAATGATTTATTTTAATATAAATGAGTAATTTTAAAGTTTATAAAAATAACCTGAATTTTTATAAAATATCCATTTTATCCCTAAACTTTACTTATTACCCGTAATACCCAAAAACTTATATAATTATAAATTTTACCTTGATTTTATATACAAATACAATGTTACCCTTTAAAAATAAAATTTAATTACTAATCTCCCTCTCATACTAAAATCGAAACTCTTAACCTTTTTCTTTCAAAATATTGCTTGTATTTTAGTCTGTTTTTTAGTCTTTCAGTTACCGATTTTTCTCAACATTTAATTTAATCTTTCAACTACTAAATCTCATCAATTTTCTCAAAATACCACATCACAACAGTCCCCAAAACCATTAAAATAACCACATTTGAGCTGTTTCTTATAGCCAAACCAACAAATCACAAGTAACAACAATAATTCAACATAAACTCATTCAAACTCAATCAATAATCAACCAAATCAATATTCAATTATCAAATTCACATTTAATTATTATAAAATTACCAAACCCTACCTCAGTGTGAAATCAAGATACTCGAGGCTCCGGAGAAGCTTTCTGACCGAGCTACTGAAGAAGAAAACATCAGAAATCGCTTGTACCTCCTAAAATCCTAATTGGCCGAACTCAAGAAAAAGAGGAGCTATGTCACCGTTAACTTCTACAGGACAAAAGTAACACCAATGTGTAGAGGAGGAGGATATGAACACTTTTACCGAATTAAATTTTTTTATTGAAGTTATGGATCACAAAAAATCGAGCGTCGAAGGTTAAAAGTTTCACGAAAATCTCTCTCTCACCCACAGGATCATTTCTCTTCCTCAAATCCCATTCGGTGGATAATGAATGGAGGAAGCATGTGTGTGTGTGTGTGTGTGTGTGTGTGTGGCTATTCTTAGCCAAATATAACACCAAGAAATTTGATTGCTTTCTTTGTTTCAAATAATAATAATAATAATAATAATAATAATAATAATAATAATAATAATAATAATAATAATAACAACTTTAATTTTTATTTAATTAAAATATTTTTTGATAAATAATTTAAATTTAATAAAATAAGTAATAATTAAATTAAATTTCAATAATCATAAAATTTTATTTAATTATTTTTGTTAAAAATATTTTTTTTAAAAAATTACATCTCAATATAATATAATAACTTATAAATAGTTAATTATTTAATTTTCAAAAATTCGGAGTCTTACATGTTCGAACTATACTCATCTTTTTTCTCTACTTCTTTATCTCAAGCATGGTAAGGAAGATTTTGTTTTGGAGTAGGTTCTCTTAGTTAGGTATTCTCTTTCACGTTGATGTACTTTTCTGTTCGCTCTTATACCTCGTACAGAGAGGTCGGGTGTTGCTTTCATATGGATTGGGAGAATGGTCCTTCTTTGAGTCCATTAACTAATCCCATTATGAATGATTCTATAGGCAGAGCTTGGATCTCTAAGAAGGCTTTGCTGAATCTTTCCATGTAAGCTCGGAGAGTTTCTTCAACCTCCTGCTTAACTCCTAGGAGGCTTGGAGCATGTTTGACTTTGTCTTTATAGATGGAGAATCGAGTGAGAAACTTTCTTTCAAGATCGTCGAAGCAGGTTACAGACCTGGGTGGTAGACTATTGAACCACTTCATCGCCGCCTTGGTTAATGTTGTCGGAAAATCTATGCAACGAGTTGTATCTGACACATCAGCCAAGTACATTCGGCTTTTAAAGTTTCTTAGATGGTGTCTTGGGTTGGTCGTTCTATCATAGAAGTCCATGTCAGGGATATTATAGTTTCTGGGGACCTTGTCCTACATGATCACTTTAATGAATGGAGAAATCCCTCCAAAAGGGATTTCTTCCCGTTCTGCATGATTGCTCTGTCCTTGAAGGTCCGTGAACAAGTCCCATGAGTTCTGTTGGATTTCGGTTCACCACGTCCTATGGTGAGTGTATCTCTGAGTTGATTCTTTTGGGTTGAAGGTTTCGCGAAGTCCCCTCCCCATTAGAACTGTCCGCTCTATCTTGTCACGGGGGTATTACTATTGCATTATTGTCGTTATGATGTTCTGGCTCAGATTCGGATGTCGTATGTTTGTCTTTGGGTTGATCGTCCGCCATAGTTAGGTGTAGACTTTTAGGTCTCCGGCAACGTCGCCAATATTCAGAGGGTTACCTAAAACTGGGTTGCTTTTGGGCCTGAACGTGAGGTCCAGACTCTTTTGAGATAGTGTCCAACGTCTATTGGCATCAAGGTGCCACCGTTCGAGTTCTTCGTGAGGAGGTAGGGGTGGTACTTGCAAGGGACTCCGATGCTTATGTTAGCAAGGTGATGAACCCCTATTTCATGATAATTTTTGGATAGAAAATGCTGAGTTTATCAACTTATCTTACATTTATTCACCAAGAATGCATGCTATTATGATTTCTTCCTAAATTGTGCTTAATGGTTAAAAGCATGCTTTTTAGGCCTTTAAAATTGTGAATTCTAATTCACTCTTATTCCATTCGATGCCGTGATGTGTTCTTGAGTGATCTCAGGTTAATAGGGCAAGAATGACTTAGAAGATGGAGCAAAAGCATGCAAAAGTGAAGAAATCATGAAGAATTGAAGATTTAGAGTTTTGGCTATCATGCGTACGCATGGGGTCTTACTTACGCATACCCTCAATTCGTGCGTATGCACGGTGTAACACCCTAATTACCCTAAGCCTTATCTCATGCCGTAAAGCAAAGGTTAATCAGAGGTTACGATAATTCTAAAGCTTGTACATATTTATATAGAAGGAAATAATATATTCTAGAAGCCCGATGAAGGATTAAACTCAAAAACAGAGTTTGAAAAGCGCAAAATGTTCACACAAAGCTACACTAATCGAGGCACAAGATATAGATATAAGATAACAAAATATAGGTATAATAGTCAAAGGATACTAGCCGCAGCTTGCGGAGTTTAAGCCGACTAGTATATACAGATATACAGAGTTTTGAAAGTAAAACAGCTTATACAAAATATATCTCTCAAAGTAAGCCTCTAAGGCAAAGATAAATACAAAAGCGAGAGAAACTAAACAAAATAAACCAAAAGACTTCCAAACATAATAAGGTTCCTCCACTTTGGCACCATCAAAGCAACCTACCTAGGTGGGTTGCTACCTGCATCTGAAAAACAACAACAGAGTATGGAATGAGAACTAGAGGTTCTCAATATTGTAACAGTGCCCAGTGATGTAAGATATAAGACTCCTGTACGCTTGAGGCAAACCTAGAGCTTCATATCCATCATGAGATTCATGCTTAAACATAAGTAAACTTTTAAAAACATTAACTTTAAAAGCCACAATGAAAAAGGGTAATCTAACTTAGTGGATTTCTACTCTAACAATTCTCCGCTGTCCCACAGCCTTCGCTAGCCTATCCACCATGCGATCCCATCGCCACCGCCTTCCGAACCTCCTCAATCCCAGTAGAAAACACAAGTAATAACAATGCAAGTAAAGTACAAGTATAGCATGTATGTCAAGAAATTTAAGTGGCAATTAATCATGTTATACAATTAGGCAAGCAATTTCAAGTCGGCAAAGCAAACAAACAGATAGAAGATGCACATGATGAATGCCTGTCCTATTGGCTGTGATATCACATTGTCGGTTCAACTGCCAACCCGACACATCTCCATGGAGACGTCGCCTTTCGGTCACAAATACAATGGGTACCCCGTAGGGATATCGTGCCCTGGTCCACGGTCCAGGGATATAGTGCCCGCAAACACTCTTGTGATTCTGAAAAGATGTGAGTGGGATACTCTGCCACAGACCTCACATCTCAATGTAAGCGGGACGAACCCCCGCCCTTACGCTGTCGCGACCTCGACAGGCGGGATCCAACCAAACTGTCCCTGTCAGGCGCATATCGTCTCAACATTTCTCAGTATATAACAGTAATCCATTGGTTTTCAGAAAAAATCATTTTTTTAGTGTATCAATAATTCATCATTGCATTTCGAGTCCCAGACTCATCTCAACCATTGTCAATTCATAAGTTCCATTCTGAGTCCCAGACTCATCTCAACTACTGTCAATTCATAATTTTCACAATTCTTTATATTAATTGTTATTACAGTACTTCGTCATCTCTCTCAGCTAATCAGTCCTCAATACACCAGAAACCTAAGTCTCCATCTTCTAAATTCTTACAGAATTTCTCTAAAATAATTCACTAAGTTATCTTTAGTATTATTAGATCCTAAGGATTGGATTATACTCTTAAAACAGCGTGGAAGGAAGTTTAGAAAGTTAGAGAACCCTTGAAAATGAAGAGAAAGCATTTTTCCGAAAAACAGGGTCTATGCGTACGCATGCATTATGTATGTGTATGCATGCATGCAACTTTTTCCCATTTCGCGTACACATAGGTTTCAAACAGAATGGCACGTATGCTTATGGGTGGTATGCATATGCATGCACCCCTAGACTCAGAGAATTTTACAAAGTTGCAGAAATCAGTTTTAAGTCCCAAACTTTAAACGTTCATAACTTCCTCTACAAAAATCCAATTTCTACAAACTTTATATCTATTTAAAGATTTTTCAATGAAATTTAATTTAAAACAATTTTCAACAATTTTTGAAAACTGAGGCTCAAGTTATGATCCGTCAAAGTTCACTAAAAACTAGTTTTCACCAAATTCACAAGGTTCTCAATTTTCCAAATTTCACAACCAAAATCAAACCAAAACCTCACTAAACTCCAAAACACATTAGATCTTACCCTTTTTATATCTCAATTCACCACTCTTACTAAATTTTTACTCACATTACATAGTCCTAAACATTAGTAATCAATCTATCATACTAAAACCATTTTTCAATCAAACACACCCATCAATCATCAATCATCATTCCATTACTACCAATCATACAAATTCAACATCATTCAACCTCAATTCCAACCTTCAACCTCATTTATCAATATCAATACCATAATGCATCAAAATAACCAAAATCATCACGTCGTCATACATTATCAGACAACAAATTCAATGACCAATTCAATCCAAACCTATCCTATGGATCACTAGCCTAAGTGTCCAGAAATATTATATATTAGATAGAGGAAACCAGAACCATACCTTGGCCGATTTTCAATATGTACAAAATCCCAAAATTGAGTCCAGCCAAGCTTTTAATCACCAACAATTCACCAAAAGCCACCACTCAACTCCAACAAGCATCAACAATCATCATTTCAAGCTAGACATACATAATTTACCATAGATTAACACCTAGGGTTCATAAACATTTAATTTCACAAGGGGTAAGAGTGAGCTTACCTTACCCACAGTTGATTAAGACAAAACTCACTAAGTACCCGGTGCTAGATTGTATCAAAATCACAAGAACCACTCATTCACCATAGCTAAAACCGAATATGTTATAGAAGGAAGAACTGGGCAAGAAATTGGAAGTTTCTTACCACTTTGTCCAGATAAAATCGAAGAGCTCGACGAGAGCTTTGCGTGGCCGCAAACGGCTCGTCAATCGGAACACCGTAGCTCGAGTTATGATCAAATGAATGATGAGGTGAATAGTGTTTATTGAAACCCTCTCCTCTCTTCCTCTCATTCATGTTGCTTCAGCCTTCTTGTACTGAAAATGAGTGAATTTGTCACTTAAGTGACCTTTTATATGTTGGGCTTGGGCCCAACTTGGGCCCGATCTAACCCGTTAGCGTTTTTGATCCGTTTGGTCCAATTTCGGGCAAAACCTTTAAAATTAGTGCCCAGTTTTACATTCTAAATATTTTTCTAAGGTTTTCTACTATTTTTAATTATTCTCGCACACTACCGGACAGACGTAAATCGGTTCAACCAGTTTATCTGCCGGTTCGCAATTTTACGCGATTTTTTGTAAAAAATTACATTTTTCCAACTCAGAAAAATCTATTAAGTCCGAATATCATATTTATATTTTCTAATTAATATTATAAACTTTTGAACCTAATTCGGGAAATTAAATTATTATTTTTAATATTAATTAATCGATTAATTAATTCGCGGTTCTTACACATGGTGCGTGCATACGCATGACAAGCAATGCGTGCCTCACTTAAAGAGGCATATGATAGCAGTTTTGGTGCCAATTCTGGGCCCAATTCATCCCCATTCTGAAGCATTGGAGGCCTAGATCCAAGGGGATGAACACACACTTAACCATTCCATTATTCTGCATAGTTTTTCATAGTTGGTTCATATTTTTCTAGTGGGAGAAACTCTAGGTTCTCTCTAAGTTTTTTTTCTAGGATTCTTGTCAATTTTGCACTCAATTATGAATTTCAACCTTGTTTAATTATAGCATTCTTTAATTTTCTTGTTCTCTCACTTTAATTTTTCTTAGAATTACTTGAATTACTTTGTTATTTTTTTAGTTTATGAACATTGTTAATTTTGAATTTCTATTAATGTCTTGATGTTTTTATGGTTTATATGTGTTAACTGAGTTGCTATTGTTGATATTTGGTAGTAATTGAATTTAATTTTGATTAATTTTCACAATTTCATTATGTTTTCTCTTATTACTCACCGAGTGTTTGATGAAATGCTTACCTTAGATATGGAGTATATTTTTGAATTCTTGGCTTGGGGTTGAGTGATTGGGGATCCTTGAGTTATTAATATCCAATATTGATTAGTAATTGAAGGTTGTTAGTTGAATTGGTTTCCACTAACGCTAATCTCTTACCAAATTTGATTGGTAAATTGATTAGGAGTTGTGGATTGAGATCAATTATGCCTACTTGACTTTCTTCCGATGTTAGGGGATAACAAAGTGGAAATAATTCTCAATAATTATCATGTTTGTGGTTGATACGAGCATAGGAAGCCTAAACTCTCAACCTTAGCTAAGGCCTTTCAAGTATTTGATTACCATCTCTTTTAATAATTCTATTCTCTTAGTTCTTTTAGTTTAATTCCATTGTTTCCTAGTGTAGTTACTTCTTAGTTGTTGCCCTCTTTAATTTTCCTTAGAATTACTTGAGTTACTTTGTTATTTTCTTAGTTCATGAAAAATGTTAATTTTGAATTTCTATCAATGGATTGATGTTTTTATGGTTTATAAGTGTTAATTGAGTTGATATTGATATTTGGTAGTAATTAATTTAATTTTGATTAGTTCTCCCAATTTCATGATGTTTTCTCTTATTGTTCACCAAGTGTTTGATAGAATGCTTACCTTAGATATGGAGTCGATTTTTGAATTCTTGGCTTCGGGTTGAGTGATTGGGAATCCTTGAGTTATTAATATCCAATATTGATTAGTAATTGAGGGTTTTTAGTTGAATTGGTTTCCACTAATGCTAATCTTTTACCAAATTTGATTGGTAAGTTGATTAGAATTTGTGGATTGAGATCCATTATGCCTACTTGACTTTCCTCTGATGTTAGGGGATAAAAAAGTGGGAATAATTCTTAATAATTACCATGTTTGTGTTTGATAACAAGGATAGGAAGCCTAAACTCTCAATCCTAGCCAAGGCATTTTAAGTATTTGATTACCATCTCTTTTATTGATTCTATTCTACTACAAGAAAATCAGCTTTTTACCATGCTTTTAAAGTGTGCTGAAAAGTGCGAAAAAGCGTACCGATAGCTTTTCGCCACGCTTTTTGAGCTATCGGCACGCTTTTGAAAGGGTCACATCCATGAGCGTGCCGGTTGCTTTATCGCCACGCTTTTATGGATCTATCGGTACGCTTTCTTTTTTGCCATGCTTTTTGCTATTGCCACGCTTTAAAAGCGTGACTGTATATATGATGCTATAGCCACGCTTTATAAGCGTGCTTTCTTAGTGATAATACAGCTACGGTTTCTTAAACGTACTCTATGGCCACGCTTTTGAAGCGTGTCGATAGATAAAGCTACGGCCACACTTTTGAAGTGTACCGATAGCTGAAACAATGGCCATGCTTTTGAAGCGTGCCGATAGCTGAAGCAATGGTCACGCTTTTGAAGCGTGCCAAGTTTGTGGGATATGGCCACATTTTAGTAGGAGTAACAAATCTACTATTCTACTACATAATTTTATATGATCTGCCAAATTAAAGAGAAGAATAAAATGAATAGAAGACAGTAGAATGAGAAGCAGCGAATTCCATTCATGTGAAAAATTTAGCAATGTAACAACACTCCAACTTTACATATGCCTAAACCCAAACCAATGAAATCAAAATTATTATTAGAAATGCAATATATATTCCAGATGGCCCGAAGTGGATCTAGGATGGAAAGGGGAAGAAGGAGTAAATTAAAGGCAGATAGAAATTAATATGCTGAATGCAAAAGATGGAAAATAAATATGAAATTAGGTGCAGTTAGATGCGGCGGTAGTCCGCACGCATATGCTTGTTAGTATGAAGTTAGATGTGGCGGTAGTCCGCACACATATGCAACTGCAGAAATATAAGCATGAAACACGAAAATGAAGAACAGATTGAAAGTTTTATTGAATGATTGAAAATAAAAGAAGGGGGAAGAAGAAGAGCTGGAGAGCTTACAAGGGAACTCTCAGAGCCTCTCTCTCTAACTTCTCTCTATGATATCTAAAACTGAAGAGTTTAGATTATTAATCTTTCTTTTTAACCGGCAGTATTTGCTAATATGTCCAGGTTTCTTACATGTATAGCAAATAATGGGGTTCTTTTGTGGGTAATTTTGGAAATTCTTTTGGAAATTCTTTTCATTTTTAGAGTTTTGAAAACCTCTTCTAGACCTTCTGAAATTCTTTTCAGGATTAGGTTTAATAAAAACTTTTCGATTGGATGGTCTTTTGGATTTTCTTGGATGACAAGCAGGAAGACCGAATTGTTCGCAGAAGGTTCCCAGATCAATACGGTTTTGGTTTTTCTCTCGAGCAAGTTGCCTTTGGATTTTGTCATCTTGACAAATCTTTAGAGCAACCTTCTGGATAAAAGAAACTAGTTGACCATAACTTAACTCGTCATAGGGTATTATCCCATCCGGGGTTAAGCTACGTATTTTGTCCCTTACTTTATCTCCAAGAGATTTTGGGAGTCCAGCAAGGAACTTTTCTTTCCAAAAAGGTTGTTGACTATCTTCTCTGGTGTACACCCTGGTAAGAAAGGTGTCTTTATACCACCGGAAATCAGACAAAGTTTTGCATCTGAGATTGGAAAGTAGTTCAGCCGAACGATCTTTCCAGAGAGATGGATCACCAATGAAATGGCTTGCTATGGTAAAGATTAGGGTATTAACAGCATCGGGGATGGGTTCTCCGTCATCACCAATGATCGGTTCGTTCTGATCATTGACTTTTATGGCAGAGAAGATTGAGTATTTTTGGTTATCCGAAAGGTAGTTATCCCACCATCCTTTGAGTTGGCCACTGAAACCAGAAACAATAACATTGGCTATTGCTTCTTCAGAAGTTTCATGGGCAGCTTGATAGGCTGTGCCTACCATAGTCATATGCGGAAGCATACTCATGATGTTATATTCAGTTTTACCATCTATGTTCCATTCATAGACATTATTGGCATTGAAGCTGACAAAACCTAGTTCTCTTTCTTCGAGAGCTAGGTCGGGAGCGGAAACACGATTGTAACCATATGCAGAGGGTTTGGTTAAACCCTTCCACTTGGTTAGGGAGTTTGTCAAAATAGGGCTGATTTTGAGGGATGATTTGTGGGAACCATCACTTTCTTCGGAGGAGGAGTCGTTAGACTCATGACAAAGGGCATTAATGGCTTTGGATGAGCGTGTTTGAACACGAGAAGTAGACTCACCAGGGTTTGGAATTTCAGGGACGGTAGAGAAACGGTTTAGAAGTTGGTCAATTTTTTGAATAACTTCTGAATCACCGGATTGTTGTTTTAAAATGGAAGTTTTAAGACTTTGCTTCGCTTTACTACTCATTTTAAAAGGTTTAAAAAGGGGTTTTTCAATACTTTTAGAAGTAGTGGCGTCAGGTCTCTATGGAGGTCATATTCCTTAGATTCAAGGTTTTTACGTAATGCTTCCCTATCTATAATAAATTCTGTGCTACTCATTGGGCATTATTCACAGAAGAATATTGAGCACCATGCATAGATGAGTATGTTGGAGATTGAATGGAAGATTCTATCTCAATATCATCATCTGAATGCTTATCATCGATTTGATAAACTGGTTGAGAAATGTTTGAATTATTTTGCAATCCCGAAATATTGATTTCAGAATGTACAGGTTTTGAAAATTTTGAAAACTGTGATTGAGAAGTTACAGAAAAAGACCTTCTTGCTGAAGCAAAATTATTAGATGTCCCTGCTTCAGATCTGGAGGAAAAAGAGTTTCTTCTATCGAAGAAAATTTCTACTTTCCCAGATTCATCCTGTTTTATTTCTCTTAGGAGAGGTGCTTGTCTAGGTTGTGTAGGGATAGCTCTATCAATAGACCATGACTGGGGGAGATCAATTTCATCCCACCTTATGAGCCTTGGAATCATGACTTTGGCCTTTGTCATGTCGGTGACAAACAAAGTAGTTTCACGATCTTGGGATTTAAGAAGGACCCTAGAATTACAAGTGTTCATGACCTTGTATTGAATCCTATAGATTAAAGCGGCTGGAATGGATCCTTCCTTCATGTTAAGACCATGAATTCGGATGTTTAGGAAGAGAGAATCAAGGATGTTGGTATCTAACAGGCTGACCGTTTTGTTTGGAAAACAGTTGAAATAAACTGGACCATGTCTAAGACTTGTTTCAACTGTTCCGATAAGGGAGTCTTGGAAATCATTGTGTCTAATATCTCTAAGACACATAAGGATGGAAGCATTCAAGCCTTCTCTGATGAGAGGTTTGACTGCAACCTGGACACATCCTATGTGAAGATATCTGTAGTGACGTACGTAAATACCATCAGATGGCCCGAAGTGGATCTAGGATGGAAAGGGGAAGAAGGAGTAAATTAAAGGCAGATAGAAATTAATATGCTGAATGCAAAAGATGGAAAATAAATATGAAATTAGGTGCAGTTAGATGCGGCGGTAGTCCGCACGCATATGCTTGTTAGTATGAAGTTAGATGTGGCGGTAGTCCGCACACATATGCAACTGCAGAAATATAAGCATGAAACACGAAAATGAAGAACAGATTGAAAGTTTTATTGAATGATTGAAAATAAAAGAAGAGGGAAGAAGAAGAGCTGGAGAGCTTACAAGGGAACTCTCAGAGCCTCTCTCTCTAACTTCTCTCTATGATATCTAAAACTGAAGAGTGCCTCTCAATGAATGCAAGGCTTCCTTTTATAATTGGATATTCTACTGTTTCTACAGTACAGGTGCACATTACCGGTACTATTTCTACAGTACAGGTTAACAATGGATTTTTTGATTACATGGATTTTGAAGATTAAAGACTAATCCTCTCCTAGATCGATTCCAAAGCAGTCGTCTTCATTCTGATTATAACTGCTTGAGGATTCTGCTGAGGAAGTGGGATCATCCTTGTGTTTTTTGTCTTCTTCAATCATCTGCATGATTTGCTAAAGATGTTTTGCTAGAGTTTCTTTCGATTGAGCTCCTGCGAGGGCTGCAACAATTTGGGCTTTTTGATTGAGGAACAGGGCAGTTTCTGGATCTGAAATCTTTTGACTTTCAGGATTGGATTTGAACCATTCTCTGACCTTCTCTGGATAGGCCATTGAGGCATCAAATTGAGACCACCATTTGACATAACCATGCCTTTGTAGGATTGGAAATGATTTGGGGTGGTTTGGTTTTGCATACTTGTATTGCCATGAGAATACCCATGCCAATGAAAAAGTTGAGAAAAATTTTAACATTACAGGAACACATGTTTCCTGATTGTTAAAGTTTGATTGAAAAAGTTTATACCCTTCATCTGTTGGTGAGGGTAAAATTTCTTGGATTGGTCCAAAGAAGTCCCACCATTAGTAGAACCAATTTGGAAAAATATAATTGATTTTTCTTTTAAAATAAATTAACCATGAATGTCTGAACTGAGTATTTTGAAACCAAAATACTTTAGTCCAGGCTTCCATGTAGTCCCAATAATTAAAACCTATTGGGTCATAATTTTGAGAAAATTTTTGAATTTTGTTTAGGTTGTTCCCAAATTGCTTTGGGGATAAAATTTTGAGAATTTGAATGGTTGAATGGGTTATAAATTCGGGATTGGTTTTATCCTTGTAATGTTTAATAGATACTGAGTCAGTATCTATTAAGATCAATTCGTAGAAATGGCGAGTTTTATTAGGTGCTAAGGGTCTGAAGTGGAATCCAGTAGGGAAAATCTTTGGGATGACTTTGTTTGGAGAACTATCCCAGAATTCAGGCTCTATGTGGATAATATTTGCGGTTTTGTTTGTAGATATGTAATTGGTTTGGGTTTTTTGAGTTTTGGTAGTAGTTGAGGATGTTTGGGGTGTCGAGACGACAGACTTTTGTTTCCTATTTGGATGACTGTTCTACGATTGGCTACCTGAGATATTAATTGAGATAGGTCAATTTCTTCATCGGACTCACTGCAAAGGTTGGCCCAAGATTTTTTGTTGAGTTTAGTGAGACCCTGGTCCTGTAAGGCTAGGAGGGTTTCGATTGGGATGGCATAGTCTGCTTTGGATTGTTTGGCTTGATTGTTTTGTGGTTCAAAAGATTTTTGGGTGGGTTGTTGGGTAGATGGCCCAGCTTGTTGGGTTTGGGTGAGTTGTTGGGTAAATGACCCAGATTGTTGAGTAGGTTGTTGGGTAGATGACTCTGTTGGGGTACTAGACCCAGATCTTCTGATTGGCCCTGGTAGGGCTAGGCGAATGCCTCTGCCTCTTGCTGAGGCCAAGGTTGCCTTTTTAGGCATCTTCTTTCTGTTTATCTCCCTGCAAATATTCACGTGTGAGAAAGTCAGGGAGAGAGTTTGAGTTGCCCTTGATATGCTCAATATCAAAATCAAAGATGCTTAAAATAGCTTGCCACCTGGCAAAAACTTGTTTTGATGCAAGATTTTTAACATCATTTTGTAAAACATCTTTAGATTCGGTGATTTGGATTTGCCAAAAACCGGATTTCATATCAAATTTTGAAAAAATGTTTGCAGAGTTTAATCTATTAAGCAAATCCTTTTTGTTTGGGATAGGATAACGAATCCATTGTAAGGCTTCATTCAGTGGTTTGTAATTGATGACAAGCCTAGGAGTTCCTCATTCTATTTCAGCTTGCTTATTAACATAAAAAGCAGAGCAAGACCAAGGACTCTTGCTAGGACGAATTAATCCTTTATCCAAAAGATCTTTTATTTCCTTTTGACAATGCTGCAAAAGCTGCTCATTCATTTGAATTGGGCGGGCTTTTGTAGGAGAACTCCTCTACACGACCTGGCTAGCCAACGTCGTACTAGTGAAAAAATCTAATGGGAAATGGCGAATGTGCGTCGACTACACGGACCTCAACAAAGCCTGCCCGAAGGACGCCTTTCCCCTACCAAACATCGACGGATTAGTAGATGCCGCATCCGGCCACCGATACCTCAGCTTCATGGACGCATATTCCGACTACAACTAGATTCCGATGCACTGACCAGACGAAGAAAAAACAGCGTTCATCACCCCAGACGGGACATACTGCTACACAGTGATGCCCTTTGGCCTGAAAAACGCTGGAGCCACCTATCAAAGACTTGTCAACAAGATATTTCAAAACCTATCCAGAAGCAAACTAGAAGTCTACATAGACGACATGCTCGCTAAGACTGAATCAGACGAACAACTCACCCACGACCTCAAGGTCATAATGAACACCCTACGAAAGCACCAAATGCGACTCAACCCGGCAAAATGTGCCTTCGGGATGGAGGCAGGGAAGTTCCTCTGCTTTATGATCACGCAACGCGGAGTTGAAGCAAACCCGGAGAAATGTCGCGTCGTCCTCGAGATGACGAGCCCAAAAAACCTCAAAGACATCCAAAAGCTCACCGGCCGATTGACGGCGTTATCACGCTTTCTCGGGGCATCGGCTCAAAAAGCGATCCCTTTCTTCAAATTGATGAAAAAAGGAGCCCCTTTCAAATGGGAGACGGAATGTGAAGAAGCATTCTAACATTTCAAGAGAGTCCTAGCGGAACCACCAATCCTCACCAAACCCCAGACAGGGGAAACACTCTACCTGTACCTCTCCATAACGGAAGAGGCACTCGCAGCAGCACTCATCCGTGAAAACAAGAGAAAGGAACAAGAACCTATCTACTTCATAAGCAAAGTCTTGCAAGAAGCGGAAACTCGCTACTCGCGTCTAGAAAAATTAGCTTTCGCACTCCTCACGACTTCCCGGCGCCTGCGACAATACTTCCAGGCCCACCCCGTGACGGTCCGAACCGACCAGGCGGTCAAACAAGTACTACAAAAACCCGACCTAGCGGGAAGAATGCTAGCGTGGTCCATCGAGCTATCTCAATTCCAAATCAAGTTCGAACCTCGGTACGTGATCAAAGCACAGGCCATGGCCGAGTTTATCGCCGAGATGACCCCAGGAAACTCCACCCCCGAATAATGGAAACTGCATGTTGACGGCTCATCGAACGTCACCTCCGGAGGTGCCGGAGTCATTCTCGAGAGTCAGAATGGAGTCGTAATTGAACAATCAGTACGATACGAATTTCCAGTATCGAACAACCAAGCAGAATATGAAGCCCTCTTGGCAGGCCTAGCCCTAGCCCGGGAAGTCGGAGCAAAGGTCCTAGAGGTAAATACCGATTCACAGGTAGTCAGTTCCCAAATCAACGGAGACTACCAGACACGAGATCCCCTACTCCAACAATACCTCGCCAAGGTAAACAAACTGAAAGAAGGATTCGAGCATGTTACCATACAACACGTTCCTAGGAAACGAAACGCCAGGGCAGACCTACTCTCCAAACTAGCCAGTACTAAACCAGGACACGGTAACAAATCGCTAATTCAGGAAGTCGTTAAGTTGCCCTCCGTGTTAACGACAACCAACACTCATCTGACATTCTCGAACCAGGGATCTTGGACCTACCCTATCCTACAGTACCTCCTCGACGGAACACTGCCGCCGGACCCCAAAGAGGGAAAACGAATAAAAAGGGAAGCCGCCAAGTATACCGTTGTCGCAGGACAATTATACAAACGTGGATTCTCGCAACCCCTGCTCAAATGCGTCGAACCCGGGGACACGGAGTACATACTCTGCGAAATCCACGAAGATTGCTGCGGCCACCACGTTGGAGGTAAAACATTAGCCCAAAAAGTCATCAGGGCAGGCTACTTCTGGCCCACGGTTATCCGGGATTCCATACAAATAGTTAAAAACTGCGACAAATGCCAAAGGCACGCCAATATCCACCAAGCCGCCCTTCACCAGCTCAGCATCATATCGGCAGAACGGCCATTCGGCACCTAGGGGATCGACCTCGTCGGACCCTTCCCTACGGCACCCGGTCAACTCAGGTATCTCATCGTCGCCATAGACTACTACACCAAATGGATCGAAGCCGAACCCCTGGCCTCCATAACGGCAACCCAATGCCGAAAATTCCTCTGGCGACAGATCATCACCCGATTCGGGATCCCCGAGATCGTTATCTCGGACAACGGAACCCAATTTGCAGACAAAAAGTTTAGAGAGTTTTTAGAAGGGCTACTTGTATCTCACTGTTTCAGCTCGGTAGAACACCCCCAAACAAATAGACAGGTGGAATCCGCGAACAAAATAATCGTTAAAGGACTCAAGAAGTGGCTCGATGAAGCCAAAGGACTATGGGCTGACGAACTCGGATCGGTCCTATGGTCATATCGAACCACACCTCAAACGACCATGGGAGAAACACCTTTCCGATTAACATACGGTGTGGAGGCGGTCATCCCGGTAGAGATCGGAGACCCAAGCCCCAGAAAAACGGTCGGAGGTAACGATGAGGAAGCAGAACGAGACCTCATCGACAAAGAAAGAAGCATAGCTCATATCAAAGAGCTAGCCCTAAAACAAAGAATCAGCTTAAGATACAACCATAGCGTCGTCCGACGAGAATTTGCAACCGACGACCTCGTCCTACGACGAAACGATATCGGTCCCCCAACCCCAGGAGAAGGGAAACTCACTCCCAACTGGGAAGGACCATACAGAATCAAGGCTGTAATCGAAAAGGGAGCATATAAACTCAAACGGCTTAACGGCAATGAAGTCCCAAGGACATGGAACGCTGCCAACCTACGGCGATACTACACTTAAGCCGACCTGACTAGGTCACCCCTTTTTCTTTATTGTTTATTTTACAATTTTAAATTTCAGAATTCGCCTAAGTGACAATCCGGGTACTCTTTCTCGCCAAAGACGGAGGGTTTTAACGAGGCCCAACCATCAATAAAATTCCATTAAAAGCTATTTCTATCTTTCTAAATGTCCCAAATATGGAACAAAGACACGGCCAAGACTGGGGGACCGATCACCCCCAGGCCCAACACACGGATATCCACGATAAACCCGACCAAACGGCGGTCCGAGGGAACAAATAAAACACACAAACGGAATAGCTTAAAAATATACCAAAAAAGGCCCGAACGGCCAAAAAATACCATAAAACGGAATATACAAAGGAGGCCCGAACGGCCGAAAATATCATTAAACGATGTTCGATATTACGAAGTAGCAATTACACGGCCCATGGCCATCTAAAACATTCAAAAAACAGTTCCAAATGAAATTAAAAAAACAAAGATAGAAAGCTACTCGAGGTCGACAATATGGCCATCCCGAACAGTCTTGAAAGCCCCCATCATGGACACATCCACACCCGGAGCCAGCACTAAAGCCTGAGCCCTCATTGTCTCCTCAGTAGCCGCAATCGCACCTTTAGCATCAGCCAACAACTCTATTTTCTCCCTCTTCAAGGCAACAACCTCGGCCTTCAGAGCTTCCGACTCACCGAGGAGCACGGCAGCTTGAGAACCCGCATCAGAAGCCCGCTGCCGCTCCTCACCCAGTCGAAGAATCTCCGCCCCGGCTTCCTCAGAAGACTTCACTGCCTTCTCCCTCGCAGCCTCGGCAGCCTCAAGCTTCTCCTTCAACTTAACCACCTCAGCCTGAGAATGGCGGAGTTTCTTATCCAACAAACCGACCTGAGCCATCACGGGCTCAGCTTTCCGAATAACAACGGCAGACAGAAGGAGGGCACGGTACACCGACTTGGCCTGGAACGAAACATCGCAGCCATCAAAAAATGGCTCTGTACCAGGCATCAAGTGTTGATCAATGAACCCTGAGGCATCGAAACGTCGGTCCATTACACTAGGCACAACACCCTCTTCCTCGAAAGTCTCGCTGCTCGGCTCCTCAGGCCTCTTTCTCTTCCGAGAAGCCTCAGCAACCGTCACCACAATGACTTTGGGCGAGTTCGCAGGGCCAGGCGAAACCTGAGCATCGGCCCGCACACCCAAAGAAACCACCTCCTGAGAAACCGACTGAGAATCCACGACAGGATTGGAAACAGGGGTAGAAAGAGACGAAGACCCCTCCTCCCGACCCATCGCTGCCTTCAACCTTGCCAAGGAAGTCAGCCCACCATCCATCTCAACTGAAATAAACTAAAGAAAAATCAAGTTACAAAGTCAGAAAAACAAAACATAAAAAACCAAGAAAGGGACAAGACACACACCGATATACGTCCGACAAGCCTCGGGGTCACCCATGACATCTCGAGGATTCAACGGACGCTTGCCAAACAAATGCCACAAAATGCTGGAAACGTCCTTATCCTCCCGAGATAAACCGTCATAGGTGACCTTAGTCAAAACCGACGGGCCGGCACGGAAGTTCCAATACGTCGAAAACCGGCGTACGCCCTCTGGCGACAGCCAAAACGGATGATGCCCCTGGACGGGGCGCACCTTAAAGTACTCCCTTTTGAAACCATGAAAGGAATCCTCAAACAACCCAAAAATTCGGCGATGAGGCTGAGCACGAAAAGACATATATCCTTTCTTATGCTTCCCTTCCTTAGTTGGAAGAGTGCATAAGAAAAGAAAAAGAAAAACAGGAACAGAAGCCGGAAGATCGAGATACCGGCACACCAACTCGAAAGACCGCACGGCAGCCCAACTGTTTGGGTGAAGCTAAGACGGCGCTACGGAACACCGACTCAGCAAATCCTGAACAAATGGCGAGAAAGGAAACCGCACGCCGAGCCGAGTGAACATCGACTCGTAAACCCACATCCAGTCCGGAACAGTGGGCGAATGAAGGTTTAGATAACAGACGCGCTCGTCGGCATCTGGGAGGACGAGCTCGTACCGCCCCTCCTCATCACCGCCACCACAAATCGCCCCCTGATCACGGAGCCGTTGAAGATCGTCCTCCGTCATCCGTGACGGAACGCCCCACACATCGCTAGTCACCCAAGTATAGCGAGCGGGGACGCCCCTGGAAGGGGCTATCGGGGCACCCACACCCTCATTTCTCCGCCGGTGCATACCTAAAACAGGGAGGAGCACCACCATCAGCCTACTAACCCTATACAGAAGCAAGACAAAACCTACTGCCACTATCAACCCACACGGCGGTGCTCAACCCCTTCGAAGACTCGAAAACCACCCCCCAAAACACAAAACACGGTCCAAAAATGAAAGAAAAAAGGAAACAGGCAGAACAATACATGACAGAAATAGAACAAACAGATACACCATAAAATAAGAAAAAGCGAAAAAGACCAACCTGATAAATGCAAAAAGTGAGCCTGGAAAGAGCTTGAGAAGAAGAGACAGCAGCAGCACCAAAAGAAATCCACAGAAGGAAGAAGAATTTTTTCAAACGAGAAAACAAAAGAAAATGAAGTAATAGAGGGAAGTGAAGTAATAGAGGGAAGAGAAGCGGAAAGCCAAAAAATGGTTTCGAAAAGGGGCAAAAAAGACGCAAATATCCCTGAACAATAAAATAGCACACAGGGGCAATAGAGGAAAAATGCCCAAAAAACGTCCCCTCGTAATAAATGCCCCCTTGGAAAAAGAAACCAATAAAGTACGCCTCGAAAAACACAACAGGCACGTTGGGTACAGAAGAGTCGCGTAAAACGGCCAAGCAAAAACCTCGCCACGACCCCAAGAAAGATCAGGCCGACACGACAAACTGACCTAAACTCGCGGTCGAAGCTACATCCTCTAGCGACAAACCGACCTAACCCACGGTCGAAACCACACCTCCCAGCGACAGGCCGATCTCACTCGCCCTCCTGCTGCGGGGGCAATTGTTACGGATCCGGCCCACGGATCCCGGACCCAGGATCGAACCCAATCCCGGTTTTCCGGGTCCAACCCGCCTCACTCTTCTAGAAGGCCCGAAACCGGCCCTCTAGAAACTCCCAACCGACTTTCGAATTCAAATGTCTCCCTTATCTTAGCCAAACAAGATAAGATAAGATAACTACCATCACCTATAAATAGAGGACCCAGGTCCCTTCAGGTATTCATTCATTCCACACCTTTTACACCTCTCAGATCCATTCTGACTTGAGCGTCGGAGTGTCTTTGTAGGTACCTCCCCCCATCGTTCCAACCACGCGACCCGGTCTTCGCCTCGACCCGCAGGTTCCCGACCCATCCTTCAACCCGTACCAGAGACATCTTGTACACGCATCAATTATAATTTTTGTATTTTTTTATTTTTGGTTTTGTTTATTTTTATGTTGCCATATTTTTTCACAATTTTATTTTAGGGCAAGTTAACGAAATAAATTGTTTGGAAACCAATATTACCAGATTAAACAATGCTATTTACACACACACACACACACACACACACACACACACACACACACACACACACACACACACACACACACATATATATATAATCCCAGCCACCCCCACTTTAACACAGCATGCATTCTCCATTTTCAAAACACTGGTCCAGCTGCTAAAATCTCTTCAGTGAGTTTATTGTCCTTGCCAATCTTGTAATTGGTGAATGTCTCAAGATTCCTCTGAAACAACTCAGTAAGCTTCAAGAGTGTCTCATTATAGGCCTTTTTGTCTGGTGGCCACTGGAGAATACATAAATAAAAACAAAATGTTAAATTTAAAGACATTGGCAAATGATAGAAAAAGAAAAGTGTTAATAGAGTTGAAGAAAAACTACTAACAGTGTTAATAGGATCAAGAGTTTGTATTGAATCAACAACCATAGCATGGGGGGAAAGAAGCTGAGCTTTCCTCAATATGTCTTGAAAACATGAAATAAATTAAGATAAAAAAGCATATAAGTATCTAGACTTCACCATACAGTTCTCGCAAGTTAAGGCTATTACATGAAATAATCGCTTAATAGGACCCAGACAATAACTTCAATAAAATTCCATGTATAAAACAGAAAATAATATAGTAAGAAGAATGCTAGCAACAAAACTAATCAGAAGAAATCCATATTTAATAAAATCCATATTTTGCTCAAAACTAATCAGAAGAAATCAGAGTTAAAAATTATTAAATAATTTGACATATTTGACTAAATTGTGATCTAATCGTTTTTAACTATTAACTTCACATAAACACAACTGTACGTAAGTTTCTATCTTTAATTTTTTATATTGTCAATATAAATGATTTTTATGTAGACAAATAATTGTGATATTAATAAAAATAACTAATTTTTAAATTTGTTACTTAAAAAGTCATTTAATCCTATAAAAATTTTTACATCTTGAATAAATCAAAATTAAACTCTAATAAATACAGCATGGCTACTTTCATATCAACTAAAGTAAAGGCTCCAATTAATAAACCTAAGGTCCATAACTGTAGGTTACCATTAATTGGTGGTGGTTGGATTTCGACATTTTTGGCAGAAACTATTTTCTTGTTTTTATTAGTAACTTAGTTTCATTCCAAACTATAATGTTAAGATTTCAAAACAAGAAATAAAACACGTTATGAAATCACTGGCGGTCAAAATTGGTTATCAACAGCAACTTAGGGATAGTTATTTGTGCCACAATTATGGAATAGTAAGTTTTTCCCATAGAAAAATCATGTCTGCACCACTTTTTGTATACATTTCTTTTATTTTATGGTATAAATAAAAACAAAACTATCTTTTCTCAATTTTTATTAATTACTAATTTGCTTAAGGCTCTGTCACATGACACAAAACAAAATAAATGCAACCAAATTAGAGGTTAACTGACTCTAAACCCAAAGCACAGTTACAAATCAAATGTTAAACTTCAGTGCCCATACCAAGAAAATCAAATATTATCCCAAACTACAATACCAGGATGCAAGAAAGAAACCCAATAAAAGCTAACCTCTTCACCAGATACATATAAAACTCGAGATGCTTAGCCTTCACTGCAACCCTTTGCTATCATTGCTGCCATCTTCCAATCAAATTGTCACAATAATAGAAAGCATTAGTGTAAGAACCGCGACTAATTAACCACCTTAATTAGGTAATTAATATTGCCCAAATTAGGTTCTAAAAATTTAGAGTGAGAATTTGAGGATTTAAATATAATTTTTAGATTCAGTAGGTTTTTCTGAGTCAGAAAATGTATTTTCGGCGAAAGACCGAGAAAGACTGCGAATCGGCAGTTGAATCAGTCGAACCGGTTCAAGTCTACCCGATACTGTGTGAGAAAAATTTAAAACAGTCAAAAACCTTAGAAAAATATTAGAAGTCGAAAATCGGGCATTAATTTTAAAGGTTTGGCCCAAAGTTGGGCAAAACGGGCTAAAACCGCTAACAGGTTGGACCGGGCCCAAGCCCAACATATATAAAGCCACTTAAGTGGCAAACTTAGCCATTCTCACCCATTTCTAGCAGCAACAACGTGAAATAGAAGAGAGGAGAGGTGAGGGTTTTATTCACTATTCATCTTCTCCTTCTTTCTCTTATAACTTGAGCTACAAAGTTCCGATTCGCATGCCATCAGTTGCTATGCAAAGCTCTCGTCAAGCTCTTCGATTTCATCCAAACAAAATGGTAAGGGATTTCCAATTTCTTGCCCAGTTCTTCCTTCCATTACAGATTCAGTTTTTGGCTATGGTGAATGAATGGTTATTGTGATTTTGATTATTTAGGTACACTCTAGCACTTGATTATTATTGGATTTTGTCCCAATCATCATTGGGTAAGGTGAGCCTACTTGATCTCTTGTGGATTTGTGTATATATGAAACCCTAGGTTGATTAGTTATAATTTGTGTGTACATAGCTTGATTATTGTGAGTTTGGAAGCCTTTGGAGTTGAGTTGATGCTTGTTGAAGTTGATTGGTAGCTTGGATTGTGTTGGAAAGCTTAATTTGCATTCAATTGGGATTTTGGTTTATATTGGAAATCCGCCAAGGTGTGATTTTGGTTTCCTCTATGTAGTATATAATATTCATGGACACTTAGGCTAGTGATCTATAGGATAAGTTTGATTTGATGTAGTTATTGATGATGGTTGGTTGATGATGTATGATGAATTGAATTTGTTAATGGTGATAAGTAATAATGTGGAGGTATGATGTTTGATGAATTTGAATATATATATATATATATATATTTTGTTGGCTATTGAAAATTAGCATGAATGAGGGTGATAAGGAGAATTTATAGTGATGGAATGATGATTGATGAATGTGTTGATGGAGGATTAATTTTAATATTATGTATAATTGATGTTGATGGTTGAGAATAGTAAAATGTGATGGAAAAATTGTATAAATGGTAAATAGTGACCCAAGAGGGTAGATTGTGCTGTAAATGGAAGTTTGGTATTGTTTTGGTTGGATGTGGTTTGTGAAAGTTGGTAAAGTGAGTATTTGTAAAATTTTGGTAAAAAGGGGATTTTGGTGAACTTTCTCTGATAATAACTTTTGCCTCGGCTTGAATAATCTATTGAAATTGGTTTAGAATTAAATTTTTTTGAAAACTCTTCCAATTGATATAAAGTTTGTAAAATTTGGATTTTTGTAGAGGAAGTTGTGATCATTCAAAGTTTGGTGTTGAAAATCTGAAATTTTGTAAAGTTGCAGAATTTTGTGATTTCTGGTATGTGCGCACGCACACCTCTGCGAAATTTTACATCTGTGCGCACGCACAGACCTATGCGTACGCACACGCAAAGGAAGGCAAACTGTTTAGAGTGCTAGCATAGCTTGTGTGCGCACATACCCAATGAATGTTTACAACTTGTGCGTATGCACATCCCTGTGCGCATGCACATGTTGGGAAGGTCAGTCTGTTGGGGGCGCTAGCACAGCTTGTGCAAGCGAACAGACTTGTGAACTTTTGTACTTGTGCATACACACCTCTCTATGTGCGTACGCACACGTTTTAAAACTTTTCCTGGGTGTGCGCACGCACACCCCTGTGCGGACGCACACGCCCTATTTTTCAAACTTAAATTTTGTTTTCAACCATTTCACCTTCCCAACAAAATTGTAAGCTTCTGTGACACCATTTTAGGACTCTTGGGCCTAGTTTTGGGCATTTAAAACATGGGAAAGAACCTAAGGGATTTAGTTGATATTATTTTAAAAAGTTAGAAAACGTAGGCTTAGGTTTCTGGTGCACTAAGGATGGGTTGATGGCGTGTGAAGGTAGACTGGTATGTGAAATGAGAACTGACGAACTGTTGAGTTCAGAACTGAAATGTGAAATGACAGTGGTTGAGATGAGTCGAGGACTCTGAATGAGATGATGGATCCATGTTATACTAAAAATGTTTTTCTGAAAACCACTGAGGTACTGATTTATACTGAGATTACGAGACACTATGCGCCTGGCAGGAACGGTGGTTAATCCCGCATGTCGAGGTAGTGGCTACTGAGATTATGAGACGTTGTGTGCCTGGCTGGGACAGTGGTTAATCCTGCCTATCGAGGTAGCGACGGCGGCATAAGGACGGTGGTTAATCCCGCTTACGTTGAGATGTGAGGTCTGTGGCAAGAGTTTCCCACTTGCATCCCTTCGGATCACTAGAGTGTAAAGGCACAAAAACCTGGACGGTGTTTTGAGCACTATATCTCGGGGTTTCCCAATTATGATTCTGAAGGGCGACATCTCCATGGAGGTGTGTCGGGTTGGCAGTTGAACCGACAATGTGATATCACAGCCAATAGGACAGACATTCATCATGTGTATTTTCTATCTGTTTGTTTGCTTTGCCGACTTGCAATTGTATGCCTAATTGCTTACTTGAATTACTTGCCTTATATGCTTCTACTTGTGTTTTACTTGCATTGTAATTAATTGTGATTTCTGCTCGGATTGAGGAGGTTTGGAAGGCGGTGGCAATGGGATCGGATGGAAGATAGGTTGGTGAAGGCTGTGGGACAGCGGAGACTGTTAGAATAGAAAATCCTTTAAGAAAGATTACCCCTCTTTCGTATTATGTATACTTTACTATTTTAGTATGCTCTAAGATGAATCTTGTGATGGATATGAAGTCTAGGATTGCCTCTTGCATCCTGGGGTCTTATATCTTACATCACTGGGCACTGTTACCATACTGAGAACCTCCAGTTCTCATACCATATTCTGTTGTTGTTTTTCAGATGCAGGTCGCAACCCACCTTGGTGAGTTGCTTTGATGGTGACAGAAGCGGAGGATCATGGATACTTTTTGGAGTCCTTTTGATTTTTC
The DNA here is from genome assembly GCF_000816755.2 of Arachis ipaensis. Lineage (NCBI taxonomy): Eukaryota > Viridiplantae > Streptophyta > Magnoliopsida > Fabales > Fabaceae > Arachis > Arachis ipaensis. The sequence continues at coordinate 89,181,525 of NC_029794.2, forward strand.
AATACCCCTAACCCTAATTTAAAAAAAAAATGAAATCCTAATCCTTTCATCCCAATAGCCGAACCACTACCCTGCCTTCCCTTCACCCACAGACAATACACAACAAATAATTACACAGACATAGTGAAACAAGGAGGAAAGAAAGAAAGGGTTAGGAGGAAAATGGGAAGGAGTGGAAAGAGGGGAGGAACGGCGCCGGCGAGGAGCCACTATTGCCACCGCCTATCGCCGCCGCCACGTCGTCGCTGAGTCTTGGAGGGAGGCCATGCCTTGATCGGTCGCTATCGATTCACCACGAGCCGCCATCGCAGGTCAGGTCCGAGGCGAGGGAAAGAAGGCCGCGAGGAGAGAGAGCCGTCGCCGTTCCGTGGGGCCGTGTCATCGCCGCTGTCAAGACCTTCTTTGCCGCCGTCCTTGGTGTTCACGAACAGAGAATGGCGTTGCTGTCACTGACGTTAGAGCTGCCACGAAGGAGAGGAAAGGACGCTGCTTCACGCGTTGCCGACGAGCGCGAAGAGGAGGAGCTGTGTCCGCGCCACTGCCGTTTGAGGGGCTGTGTTTCGTCGCCGTTGAGCTGCTCTGCTTCACCGTGGCTGAGCTCCGCTACTCCTTGTTCTTTGGGCTGGTGGGGTTGCTACGGGAATCACTGCCTTCGTCGATCCTTCTTCGCTGATGCATCTTCTCTCTATTGCCATCAGGGTTGCTGCTACCGCCATTAAGAGAGCCGCCGCTGGGAGGAGCCGAATAGGGAGATGAGGCGCGAGAGAGAGCGAGAGAGAGCTGTCGTGGGATTGCTGTCGCCACCGCGTGGCTGGGCTCGCCATGGTGGAAGGTTGTCGTCGCGAGTGTCGCTGTCAGAGGAGGGAACCGCGCCGCCGTGCCTGGCCGCCGGAAAACGCCACTGCCGTCGCCGAAAAAGCACTGCCGGTAAGGGTTTTAAGTCCGGTTTCTGTCCTTTCGAAATTTTGAGAAGATTATATACACTGCGTGGTTGTACAGCTGCTGATTCGGGCCACCGCTGTCACTCAAAAATTATTGACGGAGCTGCTGCCGGGCCGATTTGGAATTGCGGCTACTTCGCTTTGTTATTTTAGTAAGTAATTTCTGTTTCGAAAGTCCTGTGTTAGTGTTCTATTCCATGTAATAAATTAATTCAGATGTTAATGGTTCTTGGAGTTAGAATCTGAGTTTATTGGTGGCGTTTGGAGCTGTTTCTGCTTTTGAGAGAGCAAGTGGAGCCGAGTTTTCGGGTTGAGGCGAAAAGAACTCTGTGAGGCGTTTGAGCTATGGTTTTGCGTATTGAGGTAGGGGCCTTTTCAGAAAACTACATTTTATCAATTAGAATTATTATATATGGATATTGACGTGAGAAAATGTATCTTTGAGTGATTGTATAAGTCTTATGTAATTGTTGATTGTCTTGGTTGAATATGAATGCTTGATTGGCTGGGTTGTTGTTCAGTTTTGTGAAACGGACAGTTCTTGAAATACTTCTCTAAAGTTAATTTATAAAAGCTTGAAATCGAGTTTATTCTGTTAAAAATTGATTTGAATTTGATTTGGTATTCTTGAAATCTGAACACGATGCATCTTTGGAAACAACTTGATTTTGAATTGATTTGGTTTTGGACCCCTTGAAGGGGGTTGCGAAATGGTTTGGTTGGGACCCGAAAAAGGGTGGCAAAGTCCAAGTTTTAGGGGAGATGTTGCCGAAATTCCTATCAAATCCGAGTCTTTAATTGAAATGTTATTTGGGGAATTATGAGTTTAATGCCTTTACTATTTTACTTGGAGGATTGTGAATTTAAGACTTTTATTGTCTTCACTTGGATCAATTATGAAAGCGATGAAGCTATGTTTTGAAAAGAATTATTGAAAAGAGAATTATGACTTCTTCTTGTTTCCTAAGAAAAATAGTATGTCTTTGGGTGTAAGTCATTCGAAAGAGAAATATGTGTTAAGGCTATTTTAAAGGTGAAAAGGGTTATGTTTTTCTTTATTTAACTTAAATATTGTCACTTGGAGGAGTTTTTGTGACTTTAAAAGAATCTGGGTTTCGATTGACAAATCTCATTTTTGACGTTTTAGATAAGTTTTAAAGTATCCTTTGAATTCTGGTTTAGCAAAACAAAAACGATTTTTCGAGCCGTTGGAAACGCTTCAGATTTTATCAAGGGGGTTGAAATTGGTTTTTGGTTCAAGTGAACAAAGTGGTTTTGAAAATGTGGTTGGAGTAAGTGACTACACGACTCAGCTTGGTTTAAATTCTACTTTTATCACTCGAATCAAGAATTTAAGACTTTACAGATTTTAAATGAATTTGAGAAAATGAGTTATGTTATTCTTCCCTAAAGTCTTGAGACTTGGTTGAGGAATTTCATTACCGAATCCTATATTAGGATGAAAGACTTTGAACCCTTCAAAGGAGATTTTAATTTGGCCTGGTTTTGGAAGTTTTGGAAAGAGGATGTCGAGGGTGGCTTTGTTTTAAAAAGGGAACCTACTTTGAGTAAAAGTGGCTTATGAGCCTGAGATGATTTGAGGAATGGGAACTTTAAAGTCAAGACTGAAAAGAATTGATTTTGATTTCAAAGTGAAGTGAATTGAGAAAAAGTGATTCATGGCCTGAATGATGATTTTATGAATTTGATGATGTTGAATGGTGGAAGTGCTATTTTGTTGTGAGCCGGAATGGCTGTGTATGATAATGAATTATGGTTGATTGCGAAATATGTTATGAGCCGGATGGCTGACTATGAATCATGAATTTAAGTCAGATGGCTGAGATGAATATTGAATTATGGCTGAGAATAAATGCATATATGCTGAGTTATTGAGATTGTGATTGTTGCACTTCCACTTATCTGAGATACGAGTTTCTCTGGGTAGAAACAGTGGCTAGCCACCACGTGCTCCAGGTTGAAACTCGATACTCCGCTGACCCTATGTCGTAAGTATGGCCGGGCACTGTGAAAGTTCCAGATGAGCTCGCCCCCGTGAATATACACCAGTGAGGGTGTTGGATGTGAATTATGATTATGATTGTGAATAACTCGAGTTGGGAATGCATGACAGAGGGACAGTCCAATGGTTAGCTACCAGGACTTGTCGGGTTGGCTTTATAATTGACAGATGATATCATCAGCCACTAGAACAGGCATTCATCATATGCATCTATGTTACATTGTTTGGGTGTGCATATTGTACTTGGTTTGCCTTTGTGATTAATTGTGGTTAACTGCTAATTGTTCTACTTGAAGTAATTGTTTGTTTGTACTTGAACTTTCCTACTTATGTTTGCGATTGGGATTTTGTTGGACTGTGGTGACTGGTTGTTATTTGGATTGTTTGGGCCTAGAGTCGTGGTTGATCACGAGGTGGGCCGAAGGTCATGTTTGGTTGATGTTTCTGGTTTGGAAAAGTATGAAAAACTAATTTGGTTCAGCATAGATAAACCTTTTTGAGAGGCTTTTGAATTTTTTTTAGAAAAGAACAGTTCCTCTTTCAGAAAAGATTTCAATTTTTTCCTTTATAGTAAACCTTTGCTTTTGAAAAGATGCATAGGGCGTTTATTAATCACTGTAATGATTTTATCTCGCGTATCCTATTATAGTAATTCTGCAACCCTATAGTGAGAACCCTTTTGAGGATGATGTTCTCACTCCCTTACAGATCTCTTTTCAGGTTACAGACGACAAAGTTCAAAAGATATTATTTATTTCTGTCAGACGGTATTATTTTATTGTTTTAGTATTGATGTTTCCCTCGCCTTTAACGTTGCAAGCTTTGTAAGAGGGATAGGATTTTTATATGAGATGCTTGTATATTGCAGTTTAAAGTTTTAAACAGGCTCATATTTTAGTATTGAATATTATAAGAGTCATCGTAATACCCGACTATCAGAGTGGCGTAGCCGGAAGCGTGACATTTTGTTAGTTAGGGTGTTACATTATGGTATCAGAGCGGTCTTTCCTGTAGAGCCTGAGGAATGGACTGACTATGCTTCAATTGCATACTCTGAGCGTTTGTCATGTAATAGGTCTTGTTCGGATAATAAGAATTAGAGCTTTATGCACATGACGGTCTATTGATTAATGCCATTAGTCTTGCGTTGCATAATTCCTCATATTAAGTTTGGCCAGCTTAATACTAGTGAATTATGTATAAGAAAGCACTAATGGGTTGTCGTAGACGATATACGAGCAATAGGTAACGCGATTTGCGGGTTTTGGGAACGTTAGAAACTATTTCTCGAGGTTATTTAGTTATGTGTCTTGAATTCTATTCGAGTCGACTTGTTCTTTCATAGCTTAACTTGAAGTTCTTGTTCGCTAATCCTCTTGAAAAGTAGTTTGATTTTTCAACTATATTCCTCTATTCATATGCATTCTTGTTTGATTCTAATTGCATATGCTTGTTTGAAATCCTTGTTGTATCTATCTTTCTCTGTTTAAAATCTTCTTCTTGATTCATGTGTTCTTTGATATACTTTTGAACTGTCTTGATATGCTGTGCCCTTTAAGTCCTTGTTCCGAGTCTATTCTTAAAGAAATTGTGATTCAGTTTTTCTCCTATTTGACAGTAATTACAACCAATTTTGAAATTGTATAAAATTGTTGTTGATTCGGTATACACTTATTTATATGTGAAGCTTTGAAAATTCCTTATACAGTTTACAACTATTTATTTGTAGTACCTCGCCTGCACTTCTACTGGTTTATGGAGCTGCACTTACTTAAAATACAATTTGACTTTCTAGCAATTTTACTATAGTTCCAATGCACATCTTTATTTGATTATGTATTTTGGTATTTTTCAAAATTCTGGGAAGAAAGGATTTTTCGCTTTTATTCCGGTTGATTTTTGTTGATAAACTTTACCTAATTTATTTTTAGCTTGAGTTTGGTTTAGCATACCAAATTGTTTATGCCATTGTTCTTTTGAAAATGTTGGACTCATAGCTTTCTTCTTATGAATGGACTCATTCTTTCTTCAGCTTTTCATCTCCATGAATGTCATACTTGATTCCGTTTTAATTATTCTTCTACCTCTTGTGAGCACTACAATCAATCTTAGCTTCCCTTCTCTTGTGGATCCGATTCTTATGTGAGTCAGTTTGATTCGTTTTCAATTAGTGCATCGTTTATCCTCTCATTGTCTCTACCAAAGTTCTTAGCCAAAGATTTATCCTTGAGAAATTACTAATGATTGAGTTGTCTTTTCCTATGACTTTTGTATTCTTTTGGATCAATTGAGAGCTTGTTTGACGTCTCATGCCTAGTGGATCTTGTTTGAACTATCTTGATTTAAGATCCTTTCTTGTATGGCTTGACTCTATTTTAAGTACATCCTAATCATCTTGAATATCCTTATGAGATGGTAATTTCAAGTATACTTTTGGAGTCTTGTTTCGAACTTTTTTTGAAGTTTTGAATTCTCTTTGAAGAAGTTCTAAACTAAATTTACTTTTCTGTTGCCTGATTGTAACTGAAACCATTGTTCAATTTTGACAAAGTTAATTTAAAGTTGGCATGCGCTATTTTAAATGAAGTTTTGAAGAGCTTCCTTGTTTAGTGGAAACCTGTCCGTTTGTTACGTACCACTTATTTCGTTTACCAATTTATAAGCAAACTTTTACCTCGGACTTTCTTTTCTAAATAGAGTTTAACTTTCTCTTTTGTCCTTGCTAAAATTTTTATACACGCTTGTTTGAATATCGACTTTGGAAATTTTTGAACAAGCATTTGATTTCTCTTCCGAGTTTTATGATTGCTTTTGGTTAGGTTGTGCACCTAACTATCTTTCTAAAATATTTGAGAAAATATTTTAGCTCTTAGCCAAACCTGTGTACATGTTTTTTTAAAACTCCACATAATCTACCTCAACATGAAATCGTATTAAAGCAAAGCCACGTTTATGCTTTTGTTACTCTCTTGAAGAATGTTTGTTGCTTAACTTTTCTTTTAGACTGCGAAGTGATTTTTCCGCAAATTTTCGATTCTTTTATGAACAATGTATTCGGAAGTATTTTTAATCATACTCTTGAGTTCTGTAAGCCTTGTCTTAGGTTTGAGATATTCTTTTCTGTAAACCTCATACTTCTTCGACTCAGCTGGAATTTGTTTCAAACTAATACGCTGAGTTTTCTTTTTATTGGTCCTATTGAATTTCTTTGACCCAAGGGTTATCTTTGAAGTTGTCAATCGATTTATTTCTAGCAAACTTCATTGCTTGAGTATCTTTATTTACCTGGAATTGTATACAGTCTTCCAAATCTATGAGTACTATCCTTGACAATTGTCTCTCCTTTCTAAATCTTGTATCCTTCTAAGTAGACTCGAGAATTGCTTTGATGTCACGTGCGATCTGTAGATGTACTGGCACGATGCGTTAGTTTTTAAAGACGTGATATGTGTATATGGGAGGTGAAGCGGTAGGTGTACCACGTTATGAGTTGTGGGTGTTTTGTTCATTGCGAATGGGTTTGCGGGTGTTAGGCTTATGATCGGCTATGGAGATTGTAAAGTGTTTGATGGAGTTGGGAGGCTGAAGTTCTGAAGTGGGCAAGAGATCTATGAGAGGACATTATAGTCGTTGTTTTCATACCAACCTGTTTTGGTAGCCTCTATATCACATTAATTACCACTTCGTTTTGTGAACGCCTATCTTGATTTGCACCCTATTCTGTTACCTCGAGTTTTTGTAAAGCCTTGAGATCATATGACCTTGTGCATCGAGCCTATCTAGTATCTTCTGCTTTACACCATACTTTATCCATATATTTAAATCTTAGGGTTATTCGATATTTGAGCATTTATACATATATGCTAAGACTTCTTACTTTTCAAAAGTATTTGAGGGAACTAAGACTATGTATTATCTTATGTATTACTTTAATTTTCGAGGACAAATTTTTATAAGGTGGGTAGAATGTAAGACCCAGAACTTTTGAAAAGTCTTATTATGATCAAGTCTTAAATCATATAGTTATTTATAGTCTTAATTTCAGAAATTATTTTATTAAAGATAATTAAAGCAAGTTTTGATTAATTTAATTTGAAATAAATTAAGATTATTATCCAATTTTACAATTATTGGATTATTTTCTATATTTAATTATAAAGGTGGTAGTTATGAAATAATAAAAATTTTATATGATTCGGACTAAATAATTAATATTTTAAAATATTAATATTGCTGTTTTGGAAAATAAAGAAATTGATTATATTATTTCCAATTTTTGGATTTGAGCATTTTATTGGAAATAATTTGTAAAATCGATGAACAAATAGTATTTTTATACATTATTATTATTGGATTAAAATTTATTTCCAATTACTATATTATCCCTATTTTTATTTAAAATTACTAAAATGCTCTTAACCCTAATTTTCAAAAAAAAAAAATGAAATCCTAATCCTTTCATCCCAGCAGCCGAACCCCTACCCTGCCTTCCCTTCAACCACGGACAACACACATACAAACAAACAATTACACAAACACAGTGAAACAAGGAGGAAAGAAAGAAAGGGTTAGGAGGAAAACGGAAAGGAGAGGAAAGAGGGGAGGAACGGCGTCAGCAAGGAGCCATTATCGCTGCCGCCACGTCGTCGCTGAGTCTTGGAGGGAGGCCATGCCTTGATCGGTCGCTATCGATTCACCACGAGCCGCCGTTGCAGGTCAGGTCCGAGGCGAGGGAGAGAAGGCCGCGAGGAGAGGGAGCCGTCGCCGTTCCGTGGGGCTGTGTCGTCGCCACTATCAAGACCTTCTTTGCCGCCATCCTTGGGGTTCACAAACAGAGAATGGCGTTGCTATCATCGACGCTAGAGCCGTGGTGGAAGGTTGTCGCCATGAATGTCGCTGTCAGAGGAGGGAACCGCACTGCCGTGCCTGGTCACCGGAAAACGCCACTGCCGTCGATGGATAAAGCAATGCCGGTAAGAGTTTTAAGTCTGGTTTCTGTCCTTTCAAAATTTCGGGAAGATTATTGACACTGCGTGGTTGTACAACTGCTATTATCAGAGATTCGGGCCGCCGCTGTCACTCAAAATTATTGACGGAGCTTCTGCGAGGCCAATTTGGAGTTATGGCTGCTTCGCTTTATTATTTCAGTAAGTAATTTCTGTTTTGAAAGTCCTCGGTTAGTGTTCTATTCCGTGTAATAAAGTAATTGCGATGTTAATGGTTCTAGGAATTAGAATCCGAGTTTATTGGTGGCGTTTGGAGCTGTTTCTGCTTTTGAAAGAGCAAGTGGAGCCGAGTTGTTGGTTGCCGTCAATTCGGGTTGAGGCGAAAAGAACTCTGTGAGGTGTTTGGGCTGTGGTTTTGCGTATTGAGATAGGGGCTTTTTCAGAAAATCACATTTTATGAATTAGAATTATTATATATGGATATTGACGTGAGAAAATGTATCTTTGAGTGATTGTATAAGTCTTATGTAATTGTTGATTGTCTTGGTTGAATATGAATGCTTGATTGGCTGGGTTGTTGTTTAGTTTTGTGAAACGGACAGTTCTTGAAATACTTCTCTAAAGTTAATTTATAAAAGCTTGAAATCGAGTTTATTCTGTTAAAAATTGATTTGAATTTGATTTGGTATTCTTGAAACCTGAACACGATGCATCTTTGGAAACAACTTGATTTTGAATTGATTTGGTTTTGGACCCCTTGAAGGGGGTTGCAAAATGGTTTGGTTGGGACCCGGAAAAGGGTGGCGAAGTCCAAGTTTTAGGGAAGATGTTGCCAAAATTCCTATAAAATCTTAGTCTTTAATTGAAATGTTATTTGGAAAATTATGAGTTTAATGCCTTTACTATTTTACTTGGAGGATTGTGAATTTAAGACTTTTATTGTCTTCACTTGGATCAATTATGAAAGCGATGAAGCTATGTTTTGAAAAGAATTATTGAAAAGAGAATTATGACTTCTTCTTATTTCCTAAGAAAAATAGTATGTCTTTGGGTGTAAGTCATTCGAAAGAGAATTATGCGTTAAGGCTATTTTAAAGGTGAAAAGGGTTATGTTTTTCTTTATTTAACTTAAAGATTGTCACTTGGAGAAGTTTTTTGTAACTTTAAAAGAATATGGGTTTCAATTGACAAATCTCATTTTTGACGTTTTAGATAAGTTTTAAAGTATCCTTTGAATTTTGGTTTAGCAAAACAAAAATAATTTTTCGAGCCGTTGGAAACGCTTCAGATTTTATCAAGGGGGTTGAAATTAGTTTTTGGTTCAAGTGAACAAAATGGTTTTGAAAATGTGGTTGGAGTAAGTGACTACATGACTCGACTTGGTTTAAATTCTACTTTTATCACTCGAATCAAGAATTTAAGACTTTACAGATTTTAAATGTATTTGAGGAAATGAGTTATGTTATTCTCCCCTAAAGTCTTGAGACTCGGTTGAGGAATTTCATTACCGAATCTTATATTAGGATGAAAGACTTTGAACCCTTCAAAGGAGATTTTAATTTGGCCTGGTTTTGGAAATTTTGGAAAGAGGATGCCGAGGGTGGCTTTGTTTTAAAAAGGGAACCTACTTTGAGTAAAAGTGGCTTATGAGCTTGAGATGATTTGAGGAATGGAAACTTTAAAGCCAAGGCCGAAAAGAATTGATTTTGATTTCAAAGTGAAGTGAATTGAAGAAAAGTGATTTATGGCCTGAATGATGACTTTATGAATTTGGTGATGTTGAATGGTGGAAGTGCTATTTTGTTATGAGCTGGAATGGCTGTGTATGATAATAAATTATGGTAGATTGCGGAATATGTTATGAGCCGGATGGCTGACTATGAATCATGAATTTAAGCCAGATGGCTGAGATGAATATTGAATTATGGCTGAGAATAAATGCATATATGCTGAGTTATTGAGATTGTGATTGTTGCACTTTCACTTATCTGAGATACGAGTTTCCCTAGGTAGAAGCAGTGGCTAGCCACCACGTGTTCCAGGTTGAGACTCGATACTCTGCTGACCCTATGTCGTAAGTGTGGCCGGACACTGTGAAAGTTTCGGATGAGCTCGCCCCCGTAAATATACACCAGTGAGGGTGTTGGATGTGAATTATGATTACGATTGTGAATAACTCGAGTTAGGGATGCACGACAGAGGGACAGTCCAATAGTTAGCTACCAGGACTTGTCGGGTTGGCTTTATAACCGACAGATGATATCATCAGCCACTAAGACAGGCATTCATCATATGCATCTATGTGACATTGTTTGGGTGTGCATATTGTACTTGGTTTGCCTTTGTGATTAATTGTGGTTAACTATTAATTGTTCTACTTGAAATAATTGCTTTTTTGTGCTTGAATTTTCCTACTTGTGTTTGCGATTGGGATTCTGTTGGACTGTGGTGACTGGTTATTGTTTGGGTTGTTTGGGCCTAGAGCCGTGGTTGATCATGAGGTGGGCCGAAGGCCATGTCTGGTTGATGTTTCTGGTTTGGAAAAGTATGGAAAACTAATTTGGTTCAGCATAGATAAACCTTTTTGAGAGGCTTTTGAATTTTTTTTAGAAAAGAACAGTTCCTCTTTCAGAAAAGATTTCAAATTTTTCTTTTATAGTAAACCTTTGCTTTTGTAAAGATGCATAAGGCGGTTATTAATCACTGTAACGATTTTATCTCGCGTATCCTATTATAGTAATTTTACAACCTTATAGTGAGAACCCTTTCGAGGATGATGTTCTCACTCCCTTACAGATCTTCTCTTTTCAGGTTATAGATGACGAAGTTCAGAAGATATTATTTACTTCTGTCAAACAATATTATTGTATTGTTTTAGTATTGATGTTTCCCTCGCCTTTAACGTTGCAAGCTTTGTAAGAGGGATAGGATTTTTATATGAGATGCTTGTAAATTAATAGGTATGTGTATATATATATATGATGTGGAGGGGCCATTATAGAATCAACAAGTCCCGAGTAATCAGTTCGTGAAATATGCGTCTTATCAATTACTGGGAGAAGCTCAGCATTGTTGGCAAAGAGACTGTCGATTCCTGCAACTACAGAATATGGATATTCCGTGGGCGCTGTTTTGGGTTGCTTTCTACAAAAAGTACTTGCATGAATAATTAAGGGATGCCAGAGAGTTGGAGCTCTTACAGCTGAAGCAAGGGTCCATGACTATAGCTGAATACACCAGCAAGTTCGAGGAATTCTGTAGGTCCTCGAGAATAAGTCAGGGTACTCCTGAGTCCTATGAGGGATGGAAATGTGTCAAATACGAAGTAGGGCTGAGGGAATATATCATGTGTGTTGTGGCTCCATTGGAGATTAGGAAATTCTTTGAATTGGTGGACAAGGCAACAATTGTTGAAGATTATGCCAAGGAGGTGACTTTGGAGAGAAATGCTCCTGGCAGTACCAGTAGCAAAGGTCATGGAAAGTATTTTCCACCTAGAGGCCAGATCTTCAAAAGGGACGGACGACCACTCAGCATCCTCGCGGTCAAAAAAACTTCAGAAGAAACAACAAGGCCCAGTTTCACCTGGCGAAAGGAGATGGTTGATGCTATACTTGTGGGGTGTTTGGACACATTGCCAGGTATTGCCGACGTGGGAAAAATTAGAATGCGAGTCAGAACTAATAGTAAAGTTGTGTATCCTCTGTGAATGCCCTATGCGGCTTCTTGAGATAAGAGGTGGGTGTATAATTGGTTATAAAACTTTAACTGTATTATGCGATTTTGGGACAACGCGTTTACTCGTAGCTTGTGAAGGAGAGAAAGGTTTGAGAGTAAAGGTGTCAAACTTAGTATTAATTTCAGGACCAAACTTACGTGGGTCGCATAAAGTATTGCCACTAGAGCCGACATAACTTAGGCACATTTTTGGTTGGCATGCGCAAATAATCCACTTCTTAAAGACCAACAAGTCAGAGTAATGCTGTGGAAGCACGATGATCTTAATGACGGTATGAGGTCTTATACGAATGAAAGCACCAATACATCCTTCTAAATCGACCTATCTTTTCCTTATAAACTGCCCTTGAGATCTTATTTTCTGAATCCCTTTTGGTGAATAAATTGAGCCTTGCTAAATCCTATTCCTTGTTTGCACATATCCTCATACGAGCCTTGTATTCCTTGACATGAGCCTAAATCCGTTTTGACCCAATCAAGTGTGAGGGAGATTATTGTTGAGATAACTTATCAGCAGAGACATATTATGATTCGATGTGCCTTATTGATTCTTCTAAGGATTCGTAATTTGGAATTTCTTTCTTGAGGTGCACTCTAATTTTTCCTTCTGGTGCATTTTCTTATTCTCTACAACCTCGTCTGAACACAACATAATGTACCTTTTCAATTTCTTACGAATACCATTCAAAATTGTTTGCTTTTTCTTGAGCTCGGTATCCCTTCAAATAACTTGGGCTTAATTCGGCATTACATGCCATCCTTAGACGCAACCATCGATATGTTAGTTCCTTAGGACACGAATTATAAATCTGAAGGACGAGACTTGCGAGGGTGTAATATCGCAAGGAGTTGTGAAGCCTTACTTTTACGAATGGCGTTACCTATGACTAAATTGATACACAAGGATGCTCCATTGGCTCAAACGCCGAATTATAATTTCTCCAGAACTTGAAAGAACGATTAGCTACATCACCGGTACTTGTGTTATGTGAACCTCAGGGACCAGTTAGGATCTACGATAACGCCTCGTTGGAAGTCTTGGAGTGCGTATCGACGTAGCATTAGGAGGTAATGATTAGTGCGTCGCGATGGTTGAGGCTATACGAAGTGGAATCTCTGACTCACGATCTGGAGCTTGCTGTGTTTATACTTGTGTTAAAGATGTGGAGCAAGGAGAACTACCTCCATGAAGAAGGAGGAAATTACTCAAGGACTACAATTGGGAGTTAAGCTACTACCTAGGGATAATCACGTTTGATTTTGGTTCTCATGTGTAAATCATAAGATAGTTAATATGATGTTTGGCACATGATGAATTATTGAGTGCAGAGGTAATTAGAAAAGAAGAAAATAAGTAAGAATAAATTTAGGCTTAAATTTTTGGATGAGTTTAATATTTGATTTTAGTATGATAAGTAGAAGTTTATTAGTTGTTTAGGATGTCTAAGGAAGGTTGAATTGTATACATTGGTGCAATTGTAGATGAATTGGACATTTAGATGCGGAATAAAGGGTGTGGTGGTATTGAGGACCTTGGGATTTGTTAAAAGAGTAAAGAAAATGGAGAATAGAATATTTTAGGTGTTGAAATGATTGAGCGTTGTTGAGTGGGTAGTATTGAAACTGAGGCTAGTATAAGAACTATTGCTAGGCTTTGGAAGTGTGGAATGGTTGGAATTGATGGGTATTGTAATTGGAGCTGTAAAAAATTATTTAAGACTAGAAGTAGGCATAGAGATGCTATAAGGCCTTAAGTTAGGAATTAGTCTTAGGATAATCGTAAACACTATTAGGGTCAAGTTGAGGAAGTTCAGAAGTAAGCCTAGGTTTTGTAATCCAATGAGGGATGTATGACTTGATTGGATATTTGGATTAGTTAGTTAGTTAGTGGCTAAAAATTAAAGTAGCACAGCGGAAGCTTGTGGAATGCAATAACATATGATAGTCATGAGTAGAGGTCGTCGGAAGATGACTAAACGTATCTTAGACTTGAATACTTGAAGAGTTAGTGGGTTAATGTAAGTGAAGGTTTCTAAGAACTAAGTTTAATTGTGATTGTAAGAATAGAATGGTTTAGGATAGGTTGTGAACATGAGGGTAGGTGACTAATGTGGATTTTGGATGGCAGGTGAGTACAATTGTCGAGTTTGGAAGGTAAGGATTGCGATAATTGAGCGTGGTGACCTTGGATTTAGGATTGAGAGGAGAAATTATTTATTTAAGAAACGGACTTGGATCATATTGAGTTGAAAGGCCGATGTAGTATGGAAGTTGAGTTGAGGGAATCTAAGAGTGAAAGGGATAAGTACAGCATAGGCTTGAATTCGGTTAAGAAAGGGCATTATAAATAGGAATGAAGGATGTAAATAGGAATCTGAGTTGCTATGGAGGGATGAAAATAAGTATAGTAAGAGGTAGTTTTGAGTTGAGGAAACATTTAATGATTGAGATGGGTAAAGTAAATTTTGAGGGCAAAATTTCTTATTTGGTGGGGAGAATGTAAGAACCGCGACTAATTAACCGCCTAATTAGGTAATTAATATTGCCCAAATTAGGTTCCAAAAATTTAAAGTGAGAATTTGAGGATTTAAATATGATTTTTAGACTCAGTAGATTTTTCTGAGTCAGAAAATGTATTTTCGGCGAAAGATCGAGAAAGACCATTAACCGGCAGTTGAACCGGTCGAACCGGTTCAAGTCTACCCGGTACTATGTGAGAAAAATTTAAAACAGTTAAAAACCTTAGAAAAATATTAGAAGTCGAAAACCGGGAGTTAATTTTAAAGGTTTGGCCAAAAGTTGGGCTAAACGGGCTAAAAATGCTAACAGGTTGGATCGGGCCCAAGTTCGGCCCAAGCCCAACATATATAAAGCCACTTAAGTGGCAAACTCAGCCATTCTCACTCATTTCTAGCAGCAACAACGTGAAATAGAAGACAGGAGAGGTGAGGGTTTCACTCACTATTCATCTTCTCCTTCTTTCTCTTATAACTTGAGCTACAAAGCTTCGATTCATGTGCCGTCAGTTGCTACGCAAAGCTCTCGTCGAGATCTTCGATTTCATCTAAACAAAGTGGTAAGGGATTTCCAATTTCTTGCCCAGTTCTTCCTTCCATTACAGATTTGGTTTAATGGTGAATGAATGGTTCTTGTGATTTTGATTATTTAGGTACACTCTAGCACTTGATTATTATTGGGTTTTGTCCCAATCATCATTGGGTAAGGTGAGCCTACTTGATCTCTTGTGATTTTGTGTATATATGAAACCCTAGGTTGATTAGTTATAATTTGTGTGTACATAGCTTGATTATTGTGAGTTTGGAAAAGCTCAAGCGACGCGGTAGCGTGGACGACGTGAACGCGTGGCAAGGAAAAGCGCGAATGACGCGTCCGCATGGATGACGCGATCGCGTGACATGTGCGATCTGCATAATCTGCAGAATTCGCTGGGGCGATTTTGGACCTTATTTCGACCCAGTTTTTTGCCCGGAACAGCAGACTAGAGCCAGAGAATATGCAGAAACAAAAGACAACATTCATTCTACACAGTTTTCAGTTTTAGATCTAGTTTTACTCCTTTAGGTTTTTCTCTCTAGGTTTTAGAATTTTAATTTTTAATTGGTCTTAGCATTGGAACATTGAGAAGAGTTATTTCCTCATTAAGACTTCGTCATTCTAGTTCGTTCTCTTAACTTGGTTTTATTCTTCCATGTTCTTTGCTTTGTTCAATTTTGTCATTTGAATACTTTCATGATTTTAATTTATTTCTTCCATTTTAATTTATTTTCCATTCCAATAATCATGTCTTCTTTTAATTCTCTTTCATATGTTATGGATTCATTATTTACAATGAGCGAGTAGTTTCTTCACTTGATGGGGAGTTGATTGAAAAGAACTCTTGGGGGAGTTGCAATAGAGTGCTAAAGTTATTAATTAGAATTTATTTATTTGCATTTTATTTTATTTTGCTACTATGAGCTGCATGTTTCTTTCGTCAAATGACGCGTTCACTTCCTGATCCGTGCTTGCTAATATTCGATCCTGAAATTGAAAGGACTATTTCACGAATAAGGCGAGAACAGCGTCGGTTAGTCCGCTCTGAGGGCGGATCTGAAAGTGAACTTGAGGAGGAAACCAGCCCCCGTTCTACTGATTCGGTTGTTTTACATGCAGAAGACATGGCAGATAGGAGAGTTACCATCCAGGAGGAAGGAGCCCCTGATTTTACAATGCAACCGTTTCAAGCGCATCATCCGGCAGTAGCTACAGATTTTGAAATAAAGACCGCACTGCTAAATTTGATGCCCAAGTTTCATGGCATACCTGCTCAAGAGCCTATCAAGCACTTGAGAGATTTCCAGGCAGCCTGTTCTACTGTCAGGCGTGATGGTACTGATGAAACTTCAATTTTGCTGAAAGCTTTCCCATTTTCTCTCGAGGGAAAAGCAAGAGAGTGGTACTACACTCAACCTCTAGCAAATGTATCCAACTGGGATACACTCAGAAAGGAGTTTTTGGAGAAATTCTTTCCATCTGAAGTTACTGATAAACTGAGGAAGGATATTTCCACAATTGTTCAGGATGACAATGAGACTCTCTTTGAATACTGGGAGCGCTTCAATAATCTTCTGGAAGCATGCCCCCACCACATGATTGACAAGATAGTGTTACTTAGCTATATCACACAGAGCATGAGGCCCTAAGATAAGACCACATTGGAAAGTGCTAGGAATGGGTCTATGAAGAAGTACAAGACCACTGATGAGGCTTGGCAATTGATTAGTGATTTAGCTGAATCTACTAGGAACCACAGGCAAAAGCAAGGTCGTTCAAAAGTCGTTGCAGAAGTATCCTCTAACAGAGAGACTGCGGCTCTAGCTCAGAGTATATGTGAGATGACCAACTTGCTGAAGCAGATGCAATTGAATCAACAACAAGCTCAGCAAGCTCAACCTCCCTCGCCACAGCAAAACCAACAATTAGTCCCGCAGAGAATTTGCGGAATCTGTGCTGATTATAGCCATTACACTGATGAATGCCGGCAGCTCCAACAAGAAGACAACATGGTGGCATCCACTCATAACTTCTATGACCGCCCCAACCAAGGGTACAATCAAAGTGGAAATAATAACCATGGATGGCAGGACAATTCTAACCAGAATTGGAGGGACAATAATAACAGAGGAGGCCGAGATAATCAGGGAAATCAGAGGTAGAATAATAACAACAACAGGCAGTAGAATCAACCTTACAGAGCACCTCACGTAAGGCAAAACCAAGGACCACAGAATAATCAACAGCAGACCTCTCAATTTCCTCATTCTTCTTTATCTCCTAATGAAGAGCTACTACAATCTTTTGAGCGAAGACAACAGACCATGGAAAATAACATCATGAATAGTATTAATGCCAGTCTGAATGGTCTCACCTCTACTTTGCAAGCTCTTATGTCACAGATTGGATCAGCGCAAAATTCCAGTAACCAACCCTCAAGCTCCACTGGAATCCCCTCTCAACCATTACCCAATCCAAAGGGAGGCATTAATGCCATCACCCTAAGGTCTGGAACCACAATGCAGGAGAGGAATCAGGAGGAACCAAGCCCAACAGAACACACCTCAGCTGAAGAGGTAGTAGAAATAGAAGATGTTGAAGAGGAAGAGGAAGAGGACATACAGGACATAGCTGAAGAAGAAATAGCTCAACCACAGAAGGAAGCACCAAAAGGCGCAAACACCACAGAAAACACTACTCCTATTCCATTTCCACAACTTGCAAGAAAGCCCAGGAAGCAGCTGGAACCCGACCCCAAAATGGTAGAAATATTCAAAAAGGTTGAGGTAACTGTTCCTCTTTTTGATGTTATTCAGCAGGTACCTAAATATGCAAAGTTTCTAAAAGACTTATGTATCCATAAAGATAAAATTAATGAATTAGAAACTATTCCTTTAGGTAGTTCTATATCTGCTTTAATGGGAGGATTACCTGAAAAATATAGTGATCCAGGTCCTTGTATAGTTAGCTGTACTATTGGTGGTGTAGTAATTTATGATTGCATGTGTGATTTAGGAGCATGTGTCAGTATAATGCCTTTGTCTATATATGATATTTTGAGGCTCCCTCCCTTAAAAAGGTCGGCAGCTCGTTTTGTGTTAGCAGATAAAAGCATTATTATAGTGGCTGGAGTTGCTGAAGATGTTTTGGTGAACATTAAAGGGCTTACATTTTCCACTGATTTTTATATCTTGGAGATGCCCCATAATAATTCAGATAAGCCATCATCAATCCTACTTGGAAGACCATTCCTGAAGACATCAAAATTCAAATTGGATGTTTTTTCAGGAACATACTCCTTTGAAATAGATGGCCGCATAGTAATCTTCAATCTGAATGGAGTCATTGACAACCCCCCAGAAGATCGTTCTATCTTCTAGTGTGATGTCATAGATGAAAGTGTAGCTGAAGTTCACAAGGAAGAGTTTGAAGAGAGGCACACTGGACAAGGTCCAAGTGTGGGGACCCTTTTAACTGACAATGAGGGCACTTCGCCATTTTCACAAGCCCCAGATAATTCAGAGCCTGCTCATGATCAGAAGTTAGAATTGAAACCCCTCCCTCCACATCTCAAATATGCTTATCTTGAAGATGAGCAGAATTTTCCAGTTATTATTGCAAGGGAACTGACTTCTCAACAAGAAGAGTAGTTACTTGACGTGCTGAGGAAGTATAAGAAGGCAATTGGGTGGAGCTTGGCAGATATAGTAGGCATCAACCCTCAAGTATGTGAGCACAGAATATTTTTAGAAGAGGGAGCAAGACCTGTCCGTCAACCCGGATCAGGAAAAGACTACTTTTACATGTCCTTTTGGGACTTATGCTTACAACTTTGGCTCCTTTGGCTTGTGCAATGCACCAGCTACTTTCCAAAGGTGCATGATGAGTCTTTTCTCTGATCTTATTGAGGACTGTATGGAAGTTTTTATGGACGATTTTAGCGTTTATGGTGATTCTTTGAGCCTTTGCTTAGATGGATTATCTAGATTATTAGATAGATGTGTTAATACAAACCTTGTATTAAATTTCGAAAAATGTCACTTTATGGTAAAACAAGGAATTGTATTAGGACATGTGGTATCTAATATTGGCATTTCTATAGACCCAGCAAAGGTGAATGTTATTTCTAGTTTACCTTATCCTTCTTCTGTGAGGGAAGTCCGTTCGTTCCTTGGCCATGCAGGTTTTTACAGGAGATTTATTAAGGACTTTAGTAAGGTCGCACTTCCCTTATCCAGATTACTGCAGAAGGATATTGAGTTCGAGTTCAGTGAGGATTGCAAACAAGCGTTTGATAAGCTGAAGACTGCTCTGACTCAAGCTCCAATTGTGAGAGGACCAGACTGGAGCCAGCCATTTGAAATCATGTGCGATGCTTCCAACCATGCAGCAGGAGCAGCGCTGGCTCAGCGTGAAGGTAAGGATCCTTTCGTTATTGCTTATGCGTCTAAGACTTTAGACAATGCCCAGTCCAACTATACTACTACTGAGAAAGAGCTTCTTGCTATTGTTTTTGCTCTGGATAAATTCCGAGCTTATTTACTTGGTACTAGAGTAGTAGTGTATTCGGACCATGCAGCTTTAAAGTATCTATTAGCTAAAAAGGAGTCCAAACCAAGACTTATACGTTGGATACTGCTGTTACAAGAATTTGATTTAGAAATAAAGGATAGGAGTGGTAATCAGAATTTAGTGGCAGACCACTTGAGTCGCCTTGAGCATGTTAAGGATGATTCTACTCCTGTAGATGATAATTTTTCTTTTGATAACCTGTAAGCAGTATCTGAGGTAGTCCCTTGGTATGCACCTGTTGCTAATTATTTAGTTAGCCGCACATTTCCTCCAAATTTTTCTAAGCATCAAAGAGACAAGCTGAAAAGCGAGTCTAAATATTATATATGGGATGACCCATATTTATGGAGATGTGGCGCTGATCAAGTAATTAGACGTTGTGTGCCTCAATCAGAATTTCAGTCCATTTTAGAGGCCTGTCACTCATCTGAGAGTGGAGGACATTTTGGCCCTCAAAGAACAGCTAGAAAGATCTTAGACTGTGGATTCTGGTGGCCTACTCTTTTTAGAGACGCTGCTGAGTTTTGTAAATCTTGTCTCCCATGCCAGAAATTTGGTAATATATCCAGGAGGGATGAGATGCCTCAACAAATTATGCTTTTTTGTGAAATTTTTGATGTTTGGGGCATTGACTTCATGGCTCCATTTCCAAATTCTAATAGATATTTTTATATATTGTTAGCTGTGGATTATGTTTCCAAATGGGTGGAAGCAATTCCAACCCGCACTGATGATGCTAACACTGTTGTTTCCTTTGTGAGAAACCATATTATATGTCACTTCGGATCACCACGAGCAATCGTGAGCGATCAAGGCACCCATTTTTGTAACAGGAGACTGACATGATTAATGAAGAAGCATGGAATAATTCATAAAGTTGCAACAGCTTACCATCCCCAAACTAATGGGCAAGCCGAGGTGTCAAACAGAGAAATTAAGCGTATCTTGCAAAAGATAGTGAAGCCTCATAGAAAAGACTGGAGCACCAGGCTACAAGATGCACTCTGGGCATATAGAACAGCATACAAGACACCCATTGGGATGAGTCCTTTCCGCTTGGTTTATGGAAAAGCTTGTCATCTCCCAGTTGAAGTAGAACACATAAATTTTTGGGCAGTTAAGGAGTGCAACATGGGAATTGAGAAAGCTGGAGCTGAAAGGAAGTTGCAACTGTAGCTAGTGGAGCGTCCAACTTACGGACGTTAAAGCAAAGTGCTAGGTGGGAGACAACCCACCATGGTATGATCGTTCTTTTCTTTATTTTTAGTTTTTCCTATTCAATAACTCTTCTCTTTCTTAGTACTTTCATGCATCTGCATTTACATGTTTTTATTTTCAAAAAAAAAAAATTTTCCGCTACGCGACGCGATCGCATCAGCGACGCGTCCGCGTCGTAAGGAGAGTAAAGAAAAATAAAGATGAACAGAAAGTTATGCTGGAGCGTGGCTGGAGGCGTGCCAATGGCACAAATCAACCCACGCGACCGCGTCGCTGACGCGTTCACGTCGCATGGGAATCATGGCCTCCCACGCGACTGCGTGCCCCACGCGGCCGCGTGCCCTGAGTTTTCGACGTAAAAGGGTACACAATGAAATATTGTGCGAGAGTGATGCTGGATTGGTGCTGGAAGCACAATCCTTATCACGCGACCACGTCGCCGACGCGGCCGCGTCATCCATTTTCTGACGCACACTCACACGATCGCGTGACCCACGCGATCGCGCCGTCCCAATTTTGGCAAATAAATTAATTTGAACAGAGAGTTGTGCTGGTGCGAGGCTGCACTCGCGCCAGAAGCATAACATGGGTCACGCGACCGCGTGACCGACGCGATCGCGTCACCATACTTGAAACGCATCCACGCGAACGCGTGCCCCACGCGGCCGCGTCGCATGCGCCGCACAGCTCAACCTAAAATTGCCACATATCTTATCTTTCTCTCCTCCAAATCCTAATTTTTCTTTTCCCTCATTATTTCTTCCTTCTCCCTTCTTCCTTCTATCTCACCTATCACTCTCTCTCTCTCTCACCTCCATTACCAAGGTTCTATTTTCTTCTTCCTTCTTCTCTTTTCTATCATTCTTATTATTTTATATATTATTTATTATTTTCTTTTTCTTTTTCTTTTTCTTTTTATTATTCATATTTTCCTTCTTCTTCTTTTCCTTTTTACATGGTATTAGAAATTTATTTGAGTCATTATTCCTCATTATATGCTTGTGGATTGTTGCAAATTGTTTGACAATTATTTTTATTCTATTTAAGGGATTGCTTGCATGTTCACCTTCATA
>NC_029794.2:89204161-89265550 GCF_000816755.2 Arachis ipaensis
AATTACAATAAATTGAACAGAGAGTTGTGCTGGAGCGAGGCTGCACTCGCGCCAGCAGCGTAACATGGGTCACGCGACCGTGTGACCGACGCGATCCCATCTCCTTACCTAACGCGCGCCCACGCGAACGCGTGCCCCACGCGGCCACGTCGCATGCGCCGCACAGCTCAACCTAAAATTTCCACATATCTTATCTTTCTCTCCTCCAAATCCTAATTTTTCTTTTCCCTCCTTATTTCTTCCTTCTCCCTTCTTCCTTCTATCTCACCTATCACTCTCTCTCTCTCTCACCTCCATTACTAAGGTTCTATTTTCTTCTTCCTTCTTCTCTTTTCTATCATTCTTATTATTTTATATATTATTTTCTTTTTCTTTTCTTTTTCTTTTCATTATTCATATTTTCCTTCTTCTTCTTTTTCTTTTTTTTACATGGTATTAGAAATTTATTTGAGTCATTATTCCTCATTATATGCTTGTGGATTGTTGCAATTTGTTTGACAATTATTATTTTTAAGGGATTGCTTGCATGTTCGCCTTCATACTTTCTATATCTTATTTACCATGCATGCCATGTGTTTGTGAAAAAGCCCATATAGCATTATGCACTTTTCTACATTACTTTACTCTACTATTCAATGCTTGCTTTTTACAAATTCTCTTTACTATTGTTTTAATTGAATTTAATTGTCAATACAAACATTTTAGCTTGTTACAACTGATGCTTGGTCTATGCTACTCATGCCCTTTTCCGGCATGCCAATAAACACCTTGCATCTACTTATCTTTCGGTGCACTGACTATTTTTCATTGTTGGCTTTTCACATGTACTTGAGAGCCTGTGCTAATGTCAACTACATCCTAATGTGCATCCATCACCATTCTTCCGTTCTCTTCCTTGCTATATATCTATTTGAATTTAATTTACTTTCTCCTCTCTTTTTAGGATGGCCACCAAGAAAGGAAAGGAGAAAGCAACTCCTAAAACCCCAGCAAGAAGAGGCACTAAAAG
This sequence comes from Arachis ipaensis, assembly GCF_000816755.2. Taxonomy (NCBI): domain Eukaryota; kingdom Viridiplantae; phylum Streptophyta; class Magnoliopsida; order Fabales; family Fabaceae; genus Arachis; species Arachis ipaensis. The sequence continues at coordinate 89,205,171 of NC_029794.2, forward strand.
AGCATCAGTGGCAGAGCCGTCTTCAACCGCAGTCAAGCGCTCAACAAAAAGAGTTAAGAGGATAATAAAGGTTGATGACAAAGAGAAAGCCTTTCCAACAAAGGAAACTGTGTGATTTCCCAATCGCTACTGTGAGCAGATGTTCCCTATCCTGGCAGAAAGAAACTATAACAATGAATACCTTCTTATCCTCCCGTCCAATATTGCTACCTTTGTTGAGCCGCAAATTGAATGAAGACAATGGGGTTTCCTACGAAGACGGCCAAGGCAGGTCAATCTTTCTTGGGTAGTTGAGTTCTACTCTAACTTCTACATGCCAACCCTGCAGTCTGTTTATGTTCGACAGAAGCAAGTTCCCATTACAGAAACGGCCATTCAGCAAGCTCTGAGTCTTCCCCCTATTCCAGAAGGAATGGACGCCTTCCAAGAAGCCGCACTTAAGCGCCAGAGGTACCAATTTGACTGGGACTCCGTTCTCGGAGTTATCGCATTACCTGGCAGCCGTTGGATCTACGGATACCACCGTACCCGCCCTAAGGGAATCTTGGCTTCAACACTTACCTTGGAGGCTTGCGTATGGGCACAGATCATGTCCCATTACGTCTTTCCGAGCACTCATGAGTCCTCCTTCACTGCGGACATGGCTGTTCTACTATGGTGCATCCTTACAGACCAACCCCTGAATCTCTCAAGACATATCTGGAATGCTATGGGACACGTACAAATTGCGGGCAACTTACCTTTCCCCGTCTTGGTCTCAGATCTTGTCTCAGCCGCCGAAGTCTCCTACAGAGCTGGGGACACCAAAGCCGTGCTTCCACGGGATGATCAGTATATCCCTAATGGAAAATACCTCAGACTCCCAGCAGCCACTACAAGCCTTCCTACTACTCCAGTTGAAGATAATCCTTCTTCAACACCACAAGCACCTACAACTGATGAATTGCTCCAGTAGATAATCCAGAGGTTGGATCGGCAAGAACACAAAGCTAAGTTGAGAGAACGCCGTAACAACCGAAGATTCAAACACCTCAGGGAGCTACTTAGAGGAGATTGCAAAGACTCAGACACCCCGGAATCCACTTCTTTTACTAGCACAGGGAGCCATGATGGTCCCGATTGTGGAGATACTGCTACCAGCCCACCCCTGTTCCTGACAGACGGCACCGAGGACGGTGCAAAGCCTTGAGTGTGGGGAGGTCGGTCAGTACCTGACTTCCGGAGGTAATTTCTCTTCTCTAGCACCAATAATTAGGATATTTTAGTTAGATTTTCTTTCTTTTATAGAATAGAATAAATTGCATAGGTCAGGATAGTTGCATGCATGTTCTACTTGATTGAAAAGACAATAAGTTTCTTTTAAGACTCTATCTTTGGAACAAAATTTCACTAATTTTTCAAAATTTTTATGATAAATTTGCTTAAGTTGTATTTGGAACATGACATTTGAGCTAAAGAACACACAACCTGTGAAAGATTTGAGCCTTTATGTATGGTTACATTATTTAACCATAATTATTTCATTCTTGTGTGTTTACTTCTCTATGATTGTAATCTATATTTTGTTTTATCTTATATGTCCAATATTTATTATATTTGCATGCTTGCACATGATTGAGGCCATTATTTATTTAAACTCACTTATCCAAATTAAGCCTACCCTTTTCAATTACCTTTGTTAACCACTTTGAGCCTTTAAATCCCATTTGTTCTATATTTTACCACATTACTAACCTTATGCTGAAAAACAATTGTATATCCCAAATTGAATCTTTGGTTAGCTTAAGATAGAATTGTGTGTGCTAGTTAAGTATGGAAAATTGTGGGAATAAAAGTTGTTAAGGGAATGTGTCATGAGAATTTAATGGAAATTTGGATACCTACTCATGTGAAACTATAAGAATTAAAAATCTGTGTGCATTGATAAGCTATATTTATTTTAATGTCAAAAAAAAATTTAAATAAATAAGGGGACAAAATTACCCCCATGTTAAATTCATAACTCAAAGATCAATGCACATATGATAGAATCAAATACAAAGTTGATACATGAGTATGGATTGAAAAAGGGAATTCTGGGAAGCTAGGTATGAACTTTAAGATTACATTAAAAATATATAGGTTGGGTTGAAGCTTGGGTTAATTAAAGATTCAATTTATCAGCTCACTTAACCATATGTATATCCCTACCTGTACGTTGGCCCCATTACAACCTTGAAAAGACCTCATGATGTTTGCATTGGTATATTAACTGTTGTTGATTGGTTAGGAGAAGAACAAAAGTTAGAAAGCATGATTAGAGAAGGATAGATTGATTACCCTATACACTAGAGATTAGAGCGTACATACATTATCAGTGAGGGTTCAATGCTTGAATTTTCATGTTCCCTGCTTTCATGAGCTATCTTCTTGCACTTTTATCTGTTTTATTGTATAATGATAGAATTAGTGGAATTTGATTTGTAATTATTTTGAAGAGCTTATTTACTTTTGATCAATTGGGCAAGAATCATATAGTTGCATTTATTTATATATATATATAGGCTTGCATTGCATTTCATGAATTTCTACATGTTCATACTTATTTCCTTATCTCCTTCAATTAAGCATGAGGACATGCTAATGTTTAAGTGTGGGGAGGTTGATAAACTACTATTTTATGGTTTATATTGTGTTTAATTGTGTGGTTTTATCATGATCCTTACCCACCTATTCATTAAATTAGCATGAAATTATAATTCCTTCCTGAATTTATAACATGTTTGAAAACTGCTTCCTAGAGACTTTAATTATGTATTTTTAATTCTCCTTTATTCCATTCGATGCCGTGATTTGTGTGTTGAGTGTTTCAGACTTTATAAGGCATGAATGAGTTGGAGATTGGAAAGGAAGCTAGCAAAAAGTGAAGGAACACAAGAATTTGAGGAGATAACCAGCGAGAAGTGACGCGGTCGCATGGCTCACGCGACCGCGCGAAGGAGAGCAAATGGCAGTGACGCAGCCGCGCGTATTGGAAAAGCTCAAGTGACGCGATAGTGTGGACGACGCGAACACGTGGCAAGGAAAAGTGCGAATGACGCGTCCGCATGGATGACGCGATCGCGTGACATGTGCGATCTGCATAATCTGCAGAATTCGCTGGGGGCGATTTTGGACCTTATTTCGACCCAGTTTTTGGCCCAGAACAGCAGACTAGAGCCAGAGAATATGCAGAAACAAAAGACAACATTCATTCCACACAGTTTTCAGTTTTAGATCTAGTTTTACTCCTTTAGGTTTTTCTCTCTAGGTTTTAGAATTTTAATTTTTAATTGGTCTTAGCATTGGAACATTGAGAAGAGTTATTTCCTCATCAAGACTTCGTCATTCTAGTTCGTTCTCTTAACTTGGTTTTATTCTTCCATGTTCTTTGTTTTGTTCAATTTTGTCATTTGAATACTTTCATGATTTTAATTTATTTCTTCCATTTTAATTTATTTTCCATTCCAATAATCATGTCTTCTTTTAATTCTCTTTCATATGTTATGGATTCATTATTTACAATGAGCGAGTAGTTTCTTCACTTGATGGGGAGTTGATTGAAAGGAACTCTTGAGTTGGAAGGATTGAAAGAGAATTTGTAATTGGGTTAACTGTTGGATTGCTATCCAGTCACTAACACCAATCCCTTTGAACTAAGTGGGTTGCAACTCGTGAATAGATCTAGCATTCCAACTTTTTTGACTTTCCTTTACCTAGTAAAGGATAACTAAACAGAACAACCATTAATTATAAATTAATTTTGAAATCATCCCATCAATGATAGAGATTCCAACTAATCAACTCCCAGTCAAGGCTTTTATTCATATTATTTAAATTTTCTCAATTTAATTTTCCATCTACTTAACTCAACCTTTTGGAACATCTGATTAATAAAATAGCACACTTTTCTGCAACTCGTTGGGAGACGACCTGGGACTCCAACTCCCAGTAATTTTTAATTTAAACTCTCTGTGACATATTTCTAAATTGATAGGCAGATTTTCGGTGAGTTAAGAACTATACTTGCAACGTAACTATTTTAATAATTTTCTGGTCCAGGCATGGCCGAATGGCCAGCCCCCTAAACGTGATCAAGAGATCAAAAGTGATACAAAGATAGTCTCAAATATGATCTGAAGATTGATCAAAAGATGAAAATACAATAGTAAAAGGTCCTATTTATAATGAACTAGTGGCCTAGGGTTTACAAAAATAAGTAAATGATGCAGAAATCCACTTCCGAGACCCACTTGGTGTGTGCTTGGCCTGAGCATTGAAGCTTTCACGTGCATAGGCTTTTCTTGGAGTTAAACGCCAGCTTTGGTGCCAGTTTGGGCGTTTAACTCCAATTCTGGTGCCAGTTTGGGCGTTTTACGCCAGAAGTTTTAAGCTGACTTTGAACGCCGGTTTGGGCCATCAAATCTCGGGCAAAGTATGGACTATTATATATTGCTGGAAAGCCCAGGGTATCTACCTTTTAACGCAATTGAGAGCGCGCCGATTGGGCTTCTGTAGCTCCAGAAAATCCACTTTGAGTATAGGGAGGTTAGAATCCAACAGCATCTGCAGTCCTTTTTCAGCTTCTGAATCAGATTTTTGCTCAGGTCCCTCAATTTCAGCCAGAAAATACCTGAAATCACATAAAAACACACAAACTCATAGTAAAGTCCAGAAATGTTATTTTATTTAAAAACTAATAATTATATACTAAAAACTAACTAAATCATACTAAAAACTACCTAAAAATAATGCTAAAAAGCATATAAATTATCCGCTCATCACAACAGCAAACTTAAATTGTTGCTTGTCCCCAAGCAACTAAAACCAAAATAGGATAAAAAAAGAGAATATACAGTAAATTTCAAAAACATCTATGAGGATCAGTCTTAATTAGATGAGCGGGGCCATTAGCTTTTTGCTTCTGAACAGTTTTGGCATCTCACTTTATCCTTTGAAGTTCAGAATGATTGGCATCTATTAGGAACTCAGAATTTAGATAGTGTTATTGATTCTCCTAATTCAGTATGTTGATTCTTGAACACAGTTACTTTATGAGTCTTGGCCGTGACCCTAAGCATTTTGTTTTCCAGTATTACCACCAGATACATAAATGCCACAGACACATAATTGGGTGAACCTTTTCAGATTGTGACTCAGCTTTGCTAAAGTCCCCAGTTATAGGTGTCCAGAGCTCTTAAGCACACTCTTTTTTGCTTTGGACCACGACTTTAACCGCTTAGTCTCAAGCTCTTCACTTGACACCTTCACGGCACAAGCACATGGTTAGGGACAACTTGGTTTAGCCGCTTAGGCCAGGATTTTATTCCTGTGGGCCCTCCTATCCATTAATGCTCAAAGCCTTGGATCCTTTTTCTACCCTTGCCTTTTGGTTTAAAGGGCTATTGGCTTTTTCTGCTTGATTTTTCTTTTTCTTTCTCTTTTTTTCACCTTTTTTTTCTGCAAGCTTTTCACTGCTTTTTCTTGCTTCAAGAATCAATTTTATGATTTTTCAGATTATCAATAACATTTATCCTTTTTCATTATTCTTTCAGAGCCAACAATTTTAACATTCATAAACAACAAATTCAAAAATATGCACTGTTCAAGCATTCATTCAGAAAAACAAAAAGTATTGCCACCACATCAAAATAATTAAACTAATTTCAAGATAGAATTCAAAATCATGTACTTCTTGTTCTTTTACAATTAAAAACATTTTTTATTTAAGAAATGTGATGGATTCATAGGACATTCATAGATTTAAGGCATAGATACTAGACACTAATGATCATGTAATAAAGACACAAAAATAGGCAAAACATAAAGCATAATTTTTTGAAAAACAGAAAAATAAGAGCAAAGAAATTAAAGAACGGGTCTACCTTAGTGATGGTGGCTAGTTCTTCCTCTTGAAGATCCAATGGAACTCTTGAGCTCCTCTATGTCTCTTCCTTGCCTTTGTTGCTCTTCCCTCATGGCTATTTGATCCTCTCTAATTTCATGGAGAATAATGGAGTGCTCTTGGTGCTCCATTCTTAGTTGTTCCATGTTGGAACTCAGTTCTCCTAAAGAGGTGTTGATTTGCCCCCAATAGTTTTATGGAGAAAAATGCATTCCTTGAGGCATCTTAGGGATTTCTTGATGAGGGACTTCCTTATGCTCTTGTTGAGGTCCATAAATGGGCTCTCTTATTTGCTCCATCCTCTTTTTAGTGATGGGCTTGTCCTCTTCAATGAGGATGTCTTCTTCTATGACAACTCCAGCTAAATTGCATAGGTGACAAATGAGATGAGGGAAGGCTAACCTTGCCAAAGTGGAGGTTTTGTCAGCCACTTTGTAGAGTTCTAGAGATATGACCTCATGAACTTCTACTTCCTCTCTAATCATGATGCTATGGATCATGATAGCCCGATCTATAGTCACTTTGGATTGGTTGCTAGTAGGAATGATGGAGCATTGGATGAATTCCAACCATCCTCTAGCCACGGGTTTAAGGTCATGCCTTCTCAATTGAACCGGCTTGCCTTTGGAGTCTCTTTTCCACTGAGCTCCTTCCACACATATGTCCATGAAGACTTGGTCTAACCTTTGATCAAAGTTGACCCTTCTAGTGTAGGGGCGTGCATCTCCTTGCATCATTGGCAAGTTGAATGCCAACCTTACATTTTCCGGACTGAAATCTAAGTATTTCCCCCGAACCATTGTAAGCCAATTCTTTGGGTTCGGGTTCACACTTTGATCATGGTTTTTGGTGACCCATGCATTAGCATAGAACTCTTGAACCATTAAGATTTTGACTTGTTGAATGGGGTTGGTGAGAACTTCCCAACCTCTTTTTCGAATCTCATGTCGGATCTCCAGATACTCATTCCTTTTGAGCATGAAAAGGAACTCAGGGATCACCTTCTTCTTGGCCACAACTTCATAGAAGTGGTCTTGATGGACCTTTGAGATGAATCTCTCCATCTCCCATGACTCAGAGGTGGAAGCTTTTGCCTTCTCTTTCCTCTTTCTAGAGGTTTCTCTGGCCTTAGGTGCCATAAATCGTTATGGAAAAACAAAAAGCAATGCTTTTACCACACCAAACTTAGAAGATTTGCTCGTCCTCGAGCAAAGGAAGAAAAAAAGGGAGAAGAAGAAGAAGAAAATGGAGGAGATGGAGAAGTGTGAGTGGTTCGGCCAAGGGGGGAAAAAGTGTTTATGATGTGTGAAAATGAAGGAGGGATGAGGGGTTTATATAGGAGTGGAAAGAGGGGTAGGGTTCGTGTATTATGGGTTGGGTTTGGGAGGGGAAAGTTTTGAATTTGAATTGTGAAGAAGTGATTGGTGAAGAGTATTTGGGGAAGGGTGTTATGGAAAGGTGTGGAGAAGAGAAAGAACGGGTTGAGGTAGGTGGGGATCCTGTGGGGTCCACAGATCCTGAGGTGTCAAGGATTTCTCATCCCTGCACCATTTTGGGCATGTAAACGCCCCTTGGAGTGCCAATCCTAGCGTTAAACGCCAGGTTACTGCCCATTTCTGGCATTTAACGCCAACTTTTCTTCCCTTTCTGGCGTTTAAATGCCAGTCTGGTGCCCTTTTCTGGCGTTAAACGCCCAGAATGGTGCCGACTGGGCGTTTAACGCCCATTCTGCTACCCTTAAACGCCAGTAAGCTCATCCTCCAGGGTGTACTATTTTCAATGCTATTTTTTATTTTAGCTTTTATTTTTGTGACTCCACATGATCATCATCCTAAAGAAAACATGAAATAACAATAGAAATTTAACATAGATAAGTAAAAATTGGGTTGCCTCCCAACAAGCGTTTCTTTAATGTCAATAGCTTGACAGTGGGATCTCATGGAGCCTCACAGATACTCAGAGCATGATGATGGCCTCCCAACACCAAACTTAGAGTTTGAATGTGGGGCTCTGTTTGACTCTGCATTGAGAGAAGCTTGTCATGCTTCTTCTCCATGTATACAAAAGGAGATTCTTTAGCTTTAAACACAAGGTAGTCCTCATTCACTTGAAGGACTAGCTCTCCTTTGTCCACATCAATCACAGCTTTTGCTGTGGCTAGGAAGGGTCTGCCAAGGATGATGGATTCATCCTTATTCTTCCCAGTGTCCAGGATTATGAAGTCAACAGGAATGTAAAGGCCTTCAACCTTTACCAAGACATCCTCTATAAGTCTATAAGCCTGTTTCCTTGAATTGTCTGCCATCTCTAGTGAGATTCTTGCAGCTTGCACCTCAAGGATCCCTAGTTTCTCCATTACAGAGAGTGGCATAAGGTTTATACTTGACCCAAGGTCATATAGAACCTTCTCAAAGGTCATTGTGCCTATGGTACAAGGTATTAAGAACTTTCCAGGATCCAATTTCTTCTGAGGTAATGTCTGCCTAATCAAGTCATTCAGTTCATTGGTAAGCAAGGGGGTTCATCCTCCCAAGTCTCATTACCAAATAACTTGGCATTCAGCTTCATGATTGCTCCCAGATACTTAGCAACTTGCTCTTCAGTGATATCTTCATCCTCTTCAGAGGAAAAATACTCATCAGAGCTCATGAATGGCAGAAGTAGGTTCAATGGAATCTCTATGGTCTCTGTATGAGCCTCAGATTCCCTTGGTTCCTTAAAGGGGAACTTCTTTTCGTTCAGAGGACATCCCATGAGATTTTTCTTACTGGGAATCACGTCCTCCTTACACTCTCCAGGTTCGGCCATGTTGGTCATGGTTATGGCCTTGCACTCTCTCGGGATTTTCTTCTGTATTTCTTGGGAGAGTGCTAGGAGGAGTTTCAGTAATTCTCTTACTCAGCTGACCCACTTGTGCCTCCAAATTTCTAATGGAGGATCTTGTTTCATTCATGAAACTTAGTGTGGTCTTAGATAGATCAGAGACTACAATTGCTAAGTCAGAGTAGCTCTGCTTAGAATTCTCTGTCTGTTGCTGAGGAGATGATGGAAAAGGTTTGCTATTGCCAAACCTATTTCTTCCACCATTATTATTGTTGGAGCCTTGTTGAGGCTTCTGTTGGTCCTTCCATGAGAGATTTGGATGATTTCTCCATGAAGGATTATAGGTGTTTCCATAGGGTTCTCCCATGTAATTCACCTCTTATATTGCAGGATTCTCAGGGTCATAAGCTTCTCCTTCAGGGGAGGCTTCTTTAGTACTGCCTGTTGCAGCTTGCATTCCAGACAGACTTTGAGAAATCATATTGACTTATTGAGTCAATATTTTATTCTGAGCCAGTATGGCATTCAGAGTATCAATCTCCAGAACTCCTTTCTTCTGAGTTGTCCCATTATTCACAGGATTTCTTTCAGAAGTGTACATGAATTGGTTATTTGTAACCATTTCAATGAGTTCCTGGGCTTCTTCAGGCATCTTCTTCAGATGAAGAGATCCTCCAGCAGAATTGTCCAATGACATCTTGGACAGTTCAGACAGACCATCATAGAATATGCATATGATGTTCTATTCTGAAAGCATGCCAGAAGGACACCTTCTGATCAACTTCTTGTATCTTTCCCAAGCTTCATAGAGGGATTTATCTTCCTTCTGTCTGAAGGTCTGGACTTCCACTCTAAGCTTACTCATTTTTTGAGGTGGAAAGAACTTTGCCAAGAAGGCATTGACCAGGTTTTCCCAAGAGTTCAGGCTTTCTTTAGGTTGTGAGTCCAACCATATTCTAGCTCTGTCTCTTATAGTAAAAGGGAAGAGCATAAGTCTATAGACCTCAGGGTTAACTCCATGGGTCTTAACAGTGTCATAGATTTGCAAGAATTCAGCTAAAAACTGATGAGCATCTTCCAATGGAAGTCCATGATACTTGCAATTCTGCTGCATTAGAGAAACTAATTGAGACTTAAGCTCAAAGTTGTTTGCTCCAATTGCAAGAATTGAGATGCTCCTTCCACAGAAGTCAGAAGACGGTGTAATGAAGTCACCAAGCATCTTCCTTGCATTGTTGGCATTGTTGTTATTTTTGGCTGCCATGTCTTCTTCCTTTTCAAAAATTTCTGTCAGGTCCTCTCTAGAGAGTTGTGCTTTAGCTTCTCTTAGCTTCCTCTTCAAGGTTCTTTCAAGTTCAGGATCAGCTTCAACAAGAATGCCTTTGTCTTTGTTCCTGCTCATATGAAAGAGAAGAGAACAAGAAAGTATGGAATCCTCTATGTCACAGTATAGAGATTCCTTGAGGTGTCAGAGAAAAACAGGAATAGAGGGATGAGGTAGGTAGATAAGAATTTAAACATATGAAGAAGGAGAGAGAGTTTGAATTGCTAATTGAGGAGGAGTGTTAGTCCTTAAATAGAAGAAGGTGAGGAGAGAGAAAATTTTTCAAAATTTTTTTTAATAAAACTAAAATTTTTTTTTAAATAATTAAAAGAAATTTTTAAAAAAGTGGTTGATGGTTTTTTGAAAATTAAAAATGAGAAAGTGGTTAGGTGATTTTGAAGAAGATTTTGAAATCAGTAATAAAAAAGATATGATTGAAAATTATTTTGAAAAAGATGTGGTTAAGAAGATATGATTGAGAAGATATGATTGAAAAACAATTTAAAAAGATTTGATTTTTTTTAAATTAATGACTTGGCTAACAAGAAATTTAAAAGATATGATTCTAAAATTTAAATATTGAACCTTTCTAAACAAGGAAGTAACAAATTTGAAATTTTTGAATCAAATTATTAATTGGTAGCCAGGATTTTCAAAAATAGTGAGAGAAAAATGGAAAAAGATTTGATTTTGAAAAAGATATGATTTGAAAAAAGATTTGATTTTGAAAAATTATGAAGATTTGAAAAAGATTTGAATTAAAAACTAACTTACCTCCCTTGTGTTGTCTTGGCGTTAAACGCCCAACCAGGTACCCTGGCTGGCGTTTAAACGCCAGAATTCCTTCTTTACTGGGCGTTTTGAACGCCCAGCTTTTTCTCTGTAATTTCTCTGCTGCATGTTCTAAATCTTCAATTCTCTGTATTATTGACTTGAAAAGACATAATTTTGAAAATTTTTTTGAATTTTTAATGATGAGAGAGAACAACAACAAAATAAAACTAATCATGAAAAACTAAGATCAAATAAACAATGCATGCAAGAACACATTGAATGTCTAGATGAATATTAACAACATATTTTTAAGAAAAGAAAGACATGCAGGACACCAAACTTAGAAATTTTCATATTAGAGACACTAACAAATTGAGAATGCACATGAGAAACAACAAAAGACACAAAACAAGAGAATTTAAAGATCAGACCCAATAAAATCATCAAGAACAACTTGAAGATCAATGAAGAATATAATGCATATATTTTAGAAGAATGCAAGAAAATTAAAAATATGTAAAACACCAAACTTAAAATATGACACTAGACTCAAACAAGAAACACAAATTATTTTTGATTTTCATGGTTTTATTAATTTTTTTGTATTTTTCGAAAATTATTTGGAAAAAGAAAAATAAGGATTTCAAAATTTTTAATAAGAATTGTAGGAATCATGCAATGTTAGTATAAAGCTTCAGTTTAAAAAGATTAGACATGGCTAGCCAAGCGTCAGCAGGACATTACATACAACAGCCAAATTGATGAGAATCAATTAGCTCTTGTGATGATGAAAGCATCATCTGAAACTCTAGAATTCATTCTTAAAAATTCTGAAGACATAGAATAATTTATTTTTTTTGAAAATATTTCGAAAATAAAAAGAATAAAAATAAAAAGCTTAAAATTAAAATAAAATTACCTAATCTGAGCAACAAGATGAACCGTCAGTTGTCCAAACTCGAACAATCCCCGGCAACGGCGCCAAAAACTTGGTGTGGGAAATTGTGATCACACTTTTGCAATTCTGCACAACTAACCAGCAAGTGCACTGGGTCGTCCAAGTAATACCTTACGTGAGTAAGGGTCGATCCCACGGAGATTGTCGGCTTGAAACAAGCTATGGTCATCCTTGTAAATCTCAGTCAGGCGAATTAAAATGGCTTTGAGGTTTTGATAATTAAAGTATAATTAATATATAAAATAAGATAGAAATACTTATGTAATTCATTAGTGGGAAATTCAGATAAGCGTTTGGAGATGCTTTGTTGCTTCTGAACTTCTGCTTTCCTATTGCCTTCTTCCAACCATACGTTACCTCCTTCCATGGCAAGCTGTATGATCCTCTTGGATGAAAACAAATCCATCTGCGCTGTCACCACAGGGCTAATCATCTGTCGGTTCCCGCTAGCGTCGGAATAGAACCATTGTTCTTTTGCACACTGTAACTTGTGCCCCACATTCGCAGGTTTGAAGCTCGTCACAGTCATCTCTTCCCAGATCCTACTCGGAATACCACAGACAAGGTTTAGACTTTCCGGATCCTGGATCCTACTCGGAATACCACAGACAAAGTTTAGACTTTCCAGATCCCAGGAATGGCTGCCAATAATTCTAGCCTATACCACGAAGACTCTGATCTCACGGAAGGCTCTGTTGTTAGGAGAGGCAACCATGCATCGTGAACCAGGAGGCTAAGAGATACACACTCAAGCTATTGCATATAGAACGGAAGTGGTTGTCAGGCACGCGTTCATAAGTGAGAATGATGATGAGTGTCACGGATCATCACATTCATCAGGTTGAAGTGCGAGTGAATATCTTAGAATAAGAAGTAGGCATGAATTGAATAGAAGAACAATAGTACTTGCATTAATTCATGAAGAACAGCAGAACTCCACACCTTAATCTATGGGGTGTAGAAACTCCACCGTTGAAAATACATAAGTGATGAAGGTCCAGGCATGGCCGAACAGCCAGCCCCCAAAACATGATCAAGAGATCAAAAGTGATACAAAGATAGTCTCAAATATGATCTGAAGATTGATCAAAAGATGAAAATACAATAGTAAAAGGTCCTATTTATAATGAACTAGTGGCCTAGGGTTTACAGAAATAAGTAAATGATGCAGAAATCTACTTCCGGGGCTCACTTGGTGTGCGCTTGGGCTGAGCATTGAAGCTTTCACGTGCATAGGCTTTTCTTGGAGTTAAACGCCAGCTTTGGTGCCAGTTTGAGCGTTTAACTCCAATTCTGGTGCCAGTTTGGGCGTTTTACGCCAGAAGTTTTAAGCTGACTTTGAACGCCAGTTTGGGCCATCAAATCTCGGGCAAAGTATGGACTATTATATATTACTGGAAAGCCCAGGATGTCTAGCTTCCAACTCAATTGAGAGCATGCCGATTGGGCTTCTGTAGCTCCAGAAAATCCACTTCAAGTACAGGGAGGTCAGAATCCAACAGCATCTGCAGTCCTTTTTCAGCTTCTGAATCAGATTTTTGCTCAGGTCCCTCAATTTCAGCCAGAAAATACCTGAAATCACAGAAAAACACATAATCTCATAGTAAAGTACAGAAATGTAATTTTTATTTAAAAACTAATAATTATATACTAAAAACTAACTAAATCATACTAAAAACTACCTAAAAAAATAATGCTAAAAAGCGTATAAATTATCCGCTCATCACGTACGCACACGTTTTAAAACTTTTCCTGGGTGTGCGGACGCACACCCTAGTGTAGACGCACATGCCCTGTTTCTCAAACTTAAATTTTGTTTTCAACCATTTCACCTTCCCAACAAGATTGTAAACTTCTGTGACACCATTTTAGGACTCTTGGGCCTAGTTTTGGGCACTTAAAACATGGGAAAGAACCTAAGGGATTTAGTTGATATTATTTTAAAAAGTTAGAAAATGGAGGCTTAGGTTTCTGATGTACTGAGGATGGGTTATTAGCGTGTGAAGGTAGACTGGTATGTGAAATGAGAACTGACGAACTGTTGAGTTCAGAATTGAAAAGTGAAATGACAGTGGTTGAAATGAGTCGAGGACTCTGAATGAGATGATAGATCCATGTTATACTGAAAATGTTTTTCTGAAAACCACTGAAGTACTGATTTATACTGAGATTACGAGACACTATACGCCTGGCAGGGTTGGTGGTTAATCCTGCCTGTCGAGGTAGTGGTTACTGAGATTATGAAACGCTATGCGCCTGGCAGGGACGGTGGTTAATCTCGCCTGTCGAGGTAGCGGCGGCGGCGTAAGGATGGTGGTTAATCCCGCTTACATTGAGATGTGAGGTCTGTGGCAAGAGTATTCCGCTCGCATCCCTTTGGATCACTAGAGTGTGCAGGCACAAAAACCTAGACGGTGTTTCAAGCACCATATCTCGGGGTTCCCAATTATGATTCCAAAGGGAGACATCTCCATGGAGGTGTGTCGGGTTGGCAGTTAAACCGACAATGTGATATCACAGCCAATAGGACAGGCATTCATCATGTGCATTTTCTATCTGTTTGTTGCTTTGCTGACTTGCAATTGTATGCCTAATTGCTTACTTGAATTACTTGCATTATATGCTTCTACTTGTGTTTTACTTGCATTGTAATTAATTGTGATTTCTATTGGGATTGAGGAGGTTCGGAAGGCGGTGGCGATGGGATCGCATAGAGGATAGGTTAATGAAGGCTGTGGGACAGCGGAGACTGTTAGAATAGAAAATCCTTTAAGATAGATTACCCCTCTTTTGTATTATGGTTATATATATATGCTTTACTGTTTTAGGATGCTCTAAGATGAATCTTGTGATGGATATGAAGTCTAGGATTGCCTCTGGCATCCCGGGGTGTTATATCTTACATCACTGGGCACTGTTACCATACTTAGAACCTCCGGTTCTCATACCATATTCTGTTGTTATTTTTCAGATGCAGGCTAGATTCCTATGCTATTATACTATTATCTATTGTTATATTACATCTATATCTTGTGCTTTAAGTTAGTAGCTTCGATAGTACGCTTGCGCTTTTAAATCCTGTTTTTGAGCTACATCCTTCATCAGGCTTTTAGACTATACTATTCTTTCTATATATAATATTATGTATGAGCTTAAAACTGTCGTAATCTCTGATTAACCTTTGCTTTACGACGCGAGGTAAAGCTTAGGCTAATTAGGGTGTTACATTTAGTGGTAAGAGTTTTGTATCCTCTTAATTTAAAAGAAATTAAATTGAACTCCTCCCAAGTCCAATCAGTAAAATCTGAAATAAGATCAATTCTGTTACAAGTGAGCCAATCATTTCACTTTATTTGTGTCCTCTTAATTTATTTTGTGGTATTGCGGATGCGATCCAGAAAGAAATTATTGTATAAATATTGCTCTCATAAAATTCTACTACCAGAAATAAAATCTCTCACACAGGGCTGAAGTATTGATAATAAAAGTTTATAAATGAAATTGTTATGAAAATACTTTAGAACGTGCACAGAAACATACTTGAACACTGGAAATGAAAAGAGTTGCAATGGGATAGTTCCATTGAGACGACTTGATGAAAGATCCCTGTCCAAGCTGGCCACATATGATGAGTGGATATTTTATACGCTTTTTGGCATCACTTTCATATAGTTGTTAGTAGTTTTTATTTAGTTTCTTGAGTTTTTATAGGTTTTAGTGTTAAATTCATATTTTTGGATTCTACTATGAGTTTTTGTGTTTTTGGACAATTTCAGGTATTTTCTGGCTGAAATTGAGGAGCTGGAGCAGAAGTTTAATTCAGAGACAGAGGTTAAAACCAAAAGGCAAGGGTAAAAGGGCCCAAGGCTTTGAGCATTAATGGATAGGAGGGCCCAAAGGATTAAAATCCTAGCCTAAGCAGCTAAACCAAGCTTTTCCTAACCATGTGCTTGTGGCGTGAAGGTGTCAAGTGAAAAGTTTGAGACTGGGCGGTTAAAGTCGTGGTCCAAAGCAAAAAGAGTGTACTTATGAACTCAAATATAAACTAGGATAGAGATACTTATGTAATTCATTGGTGAGGGTTTCAGATAAGCATATAGAGATGCTTTCGTTCCTCTGAACCTCTGCTTTCCTACTGTCTTCATCCAACCATTCCTACTCATTTCCATGGCAAGCTTTATGTAGGGCATCACCGTTGTCAATGGCTACATCCCATCTTCTTTGTGAAAATGGTCCAATGCGCTGTCACTGCATGGCTAATCATCTGGCGGTTCTCGATCATACTGGAATAGGATTTACTATCCTTTTGCATCTGTCACTATGCCCAGCACTCGCGAGTTTGAAGCTTGTCACAGCCACCCCTTCCCAGATCCTACTCGGAATACCACAGACAAGGTTTAGACTTTCCGGATCTCAAGAATGGCCATCCATGGGTTCTAACTTATACCACGAAGATTCTAATTTCTCGGACTCGGTCCCCTGTATTAGATATCTAAGAGATATTCATTCTAGCTTGTTTGCATGTAGAACGGAAGTGTTTGTCAGGCACGCGTTCCTAAGTGAGAATGATTATGAGCGTCACATAATCATCACATTCATCATGTTCTTGGGTGCGAATGGATATCTTAGAAGCGGAATAAGCTTGAATTGAATAGAAAAATAGTAGTACTTTGTATTAATTCATGAGGAACAGCAGAGCTCCACATCTTAATCTATGGTGTGTAGAAACTCTACCGTTGAAAATACATAAGTGATGAAGGTCCAGGCATGGCCGAGAGGCCAGCCCCCAAACGTGATCTAAAGATGAAACTAAAGATGTAAATACAATAGTAAAAAGTCCTATTTATAAAAACTAGTTACTAGGGTTTATAGAGATAAGTAAATGATGCAGAAATCCACTTCTGGGGCCCACTTGGTGTGTGCTTGGGCTGAGCATTGAGCTTTACACGTGTAGAGGATTTTCTTGGAGTTGAACGCCAGTTTATAACCTGTTTCTGGCGTTTAACTCCACTTTGCAACCTGTTTCTGGCGTTTGACTCCAGAATGCAGCATGGAACTGGCGTTCAACGCCAGTTTACATCGTTTAACCTTGGGCAAAGTATAGACTATTATATATTGCTGGAAAGCCCTGGATGTCTACTTTCCAACGCAATTGAGAGCATGACATTTGAAGTTCTGTAGCTCCAGAAAAATCCACTTTGAGTGCAGGGAGGTCAGAATCCAACAGCATCTACAGTCCTTCTTCAACCTCTGAATCTGATTTTTGCTCAAGTCCCTCAATTTCAGCCAGAAAATACCTGAAATCACAGAAAAACACACAAACTCATAGTAAAGTCCAGAAATGTGATTTTTATTTAAAAACCAATAAAAGTATACTAAAAACTAACTAAATCATACTAAAAACTATGTAAAAACAATGCCAAAAAGCGTATAAATTATCCGCTCATCACAACACCAAACTTAAATTGTTGCTTGTCGCCAAGCAACTGAAAATCAAATAGGATAAAAAGAAGAGAATATACTATAAATTCTATTCCTTTAGGCCCTCCTATCCACTGATGCTCAAAGCCTTGGATCCTTTTTATTACCTTTGCCTTTTGGTTTTAAGGGCTATTGGCTTTTTGCTCTTGCCTTTTGGTTTTAAGAACTTTTGGCTTTTTCTGCTTGTTTTTTTTTCTTTTTTTCTTTTTTTTCGCTATTTTTCTTTTCTTTTTTTGCAAGCTTTTGTATTCACTGCTTTTTCTTGCTTCAAGAATCATTTTTATGATTTTTTAGATTATCAAATAACATGTCTCCTTTTCAGCATTCTTTCAAGAGCCAACATATTTAACATTCATAAACAATAACTTCAAAAGACATATGCACTGTTCAAGCATACATTTAGAAAAAAAAAAGTATTGTCACCACATCAAAATAATTAAACTAGTTTCAAGGATGAATTTGAAACCATGTACTTCTTGTTCTTTTGTAATTAAAATAGTTTTCATTTAAGAGAGGTGAGGGATTCATATTCATAACTTTAAGGTATAGACACTTAGACACTAGTGATCATGTAGTAAAGACACAAATATAAATAAACATAAAGCTTAAAAATCGAAAAAAAAAATAGGAAATTAAATAAACAAGGAGATTAAGGAATGAGTCCACTTTAGTGAGGGTGGCATCTTCCTCTTCTTGAAGAACCAATGGTGCTTTTGAGCTCCTCTATGTCTCTTCCTTGTCTTTCTTGCTCCTCCCTCATAGCTCTTTATTCTTCTCTAATTTCATGGAGGATGATGGAGTGCTCTTGGTGCTCCACACTTAGTTGTCCCATATTGGAACTTAATTCTCCTAGGGAAGTGTTGATTTGTTCCCAATAGTTCTGTGGAGGAAAGTACATCCCCTGAGGTATCTCAGGGATTTCATGGTGAGGAATTCCTCATGCTCTTGTTGAGGTCCATGAGTGGGCTCTCTTGATGTGCAGTCAAATGCTCTATTACTGAGCTATGGACCCTTGAAATGAATCTCTCCATCTCCCATGACTCAGAGGTGGAAGCAATTGCCTTCCCTTTCCTCTTTCTTGAGGTTTCTCTGGCCTTAGATGCCATTAAGGGTTATGGAAAAATAAAAAGCTATGCTTTTACCACACCAAACTTAAAACGTTTACTCGTCTCCGAGCAAAAGAAGAGAAGAGAGAGTAGAAGAAGAAGAAAATAGATGAGATGGAAAGGTGTGAGTAGTTCGGCCAAGGGGGGTTGTAGGTGGTTATGATGTGTGAAAAGGAAGGAGTGATGGTTTGAATTTGAGTGGGTGGGTGTAGGTGGGTTATATGATGGTTTTAGAGGAGTAATAGACGTGATTGGTGAAGGGTATTTGTGGAAGAGAGTTATGAAAAGCTGTGAAGAGGAGAGAAGAAATGGTGGGGATCCTGTCGGGTCCACAAATCCTGTGGGGCCAAGGACTTAACATCCCTGCTCCAATTAGGCGTGTAAAACGCCCTTGCTGTGCAATCCTGGCGTTTAACGCCAGACTGCTGCCTGTTTCTGGCGTTAAACGCCCAATTGTTGCTTGTTTCTGGCGTTTAACGCCAGGTAGATGCTTGGTTCTGGCGTTAAACGCCAGCTTGGTGCCTGTTTCTGGCGTTAAACGCCAGACAGATGCTTGGTTCTGGCGTTTAAACGCCAGACTGCTCACCTCCAGGGTGTGCTATTTTTAATGCTATTTTTCATTTTGTTTTTGATTTTTCAGTAGTTTTTGTGACTCCACATGATCATCAACCTAAAGAAAACATAAAATAACAATAGAAAATAAATAAATATAATTAGATAACATTGGGTTGCCTCCCAACAAGCGCTTCTTTAATGTCAATAGCTTGACAGTGAGCTCTCATGGAGCCTCACAGATGTTCAGAGCAAAGTTGGAACCTCCCAACACCAAACTTAGAGTTTGGTTGTGGGGGTTCAACACCAAACTTAGAGCTTGGTTGTGGCCTCCCAACACCAAACTTAGAGTTTGACTGTGGGGGCTTTGGTTGACTCTGCAGTGAGAGAAGTTTTTCATGCTTCCTCTTCATGGTTACAGAAGGAGATCCTTGAGTTTTAAACACAAGGTAGTCCTCATTCAGTTGAAGGACCAACTCTCCTCTGTCCACATCAATCACAACTCTTGCTGTGGCTAGGAAGGGTCTTCCAAGGATGATGGATTCATCCTCATCCTTCCCAGTGTCTAGGATTATGAAATCCGCAGGGATGTAAAGGCCTTCAACCATTACTAACACGTCCTCTACTAGTCCATAAGCCTGTTTTCTTGAGTTGTCTGCCATGTCTAATGAGATTCTGGCAACTTACACCTCAAAGATTCCCAGTTTCTCCATTACATAGAGTGGCATGAGGTTTATCCCTGATCCAAAGTCACATAGAGCCTTCTCAAAGGTCATGGTGCCTATGGTACAAGGTATTAAGAACTTTCCAGGATCCTGTTTCTTCTGAGGCAATCTCAGTTGATCCAGATCACTCAGTTCAGTGGTGAGCACAGGAGGTTCATCTTCCCAAGTCTCATTACCAAATAATTTGGCATTCAGCTTCATGATTGCACTAAGGTACTTAGAAACTTACTCTTCAGTAACATCTTCATTCTCTTCAGAAGAAGAATATTCATCAGAGCTCATGAATGACATAAGGAGGTTTAATGGAATCTCTATGGTCTCCAGATGAGCCTCAGAGTCCTTTGGTTCCTCAGAGGGAAACTCCTTATTAATCACTGGACGTCCCAGGAGGTCTTCCTCACTGGGATTCACGTCGTCTCCCTCCCTTGTAGGTTCGGCCATGATGGTTAAATCAATGGCCTTGCACTCTCTTTTTGGATTCTCTTCTTTATTGCTTGGGAGAGTACTAGGAGGAGTTTCAGTGACTCTTTTACTCAGCTGGCCCACTTGTGCCTCCAAATTCCCATTGGAGGACCGTGTTTCATTCATGAAACTTACATTGGCCTTAGATAGATCAGAGACTATATTTGCTAAGCTAGATGGATTCTGCTCAGAACTCTCTGTCTGTTGCTGAGTAGATGATGGAAAAGGCTTGCTATTGCTAAACCTGTTTCTTCCACCATTGTTAAAGCCTTTTTGAGGCTTATGTTGATCGTTCCATGAGAAATTTGGGTGATTTCTCCATGAGGGATTATAGGTATTTCCATAAGGTTCACCCATGTAATTCACCTCTGCTATTGCAGGGTTCTCAGGATCATAAGCTTCTTCTCCAGAAGATGCCTCTTTAGTACTGTTGGATGATTCCTTCAATCCATTTAGACTCTGAGAGATCATATTGACTTGCTGAGTTAATATTTTATTCTGAGCCAATATGAAATTCAGAGTATCAATCTCAAGAACTCCCTTCCTCATAGGCGTCCCATTATTCACAAGATTCCTTTCAGAAGTGTACATGAACTGGTTATTTGCAACCATGTCAATGAGTTCTTGAGCTTCTGCAGGCGTTTTCTTTAGGTGAATGGATCCACCTGCAGAATGGTCCAATGACATCTTAGATAGTTCAGACAGACCATCATAGAAGATATCCAGGATGGTCCATTCTGAAAGCATGTCAGAAGGACACCTTTTTGTCAGTTCCTTGTATCTCTCCCAAGCTTCATAGAGGGATTCACCTTCCTTTTGTCTGAAGGTTTAAACATCCACTCTAAGCTTGCTAAGCTTTTGAGGAGGGAAGAACTTGGCTAAAAAAACCGTGACCAGCTTATCCCAAGAGTTCAGGCTGTCTTTAGGTTGAGAGTCCAACCAAATTCTAGCTCTGTCTCTTACAGCAAATGGGAAAAGCATAAGCCTGTAGTCTTCGAGATCAACCCCATTGGTCTTAATAGTATCACAGATCTATAGGAATTCAGTTAAGAACTGAAAAGGATCTTCAGATGGAAGTCCATGAAACTTGCAGTTCTGTTGCATCAGAGAAACTAATTGAGGTTTAAGCTCAAAGTTGTTTGCTCCAATGGCAGGAATTGAGATGCTCCTTCCATGTAAATTGGAATTAGGTGCAGTAAAGTCACCAAGAATCTTCCTTGCATTGTTGTTATTTTCGGCCATGTTTCCTTCTTTTTCGAAAATTTCTGTCAGATTTTCTCCAGAGAGTTGTGCTTTAGCTTCCCTTAGCTTCCTCTTCAGAGTCCTTTCAGGTTCAGGATCAGCTTCAACAAGAATGTTCTTATCCTTGTTCCATCTCATATGAAAAAGAAGAAGAAATCAGAAAAAAAATATGAAATTCTCTATGTCACAGTATAGAGATTCCTTTATGTGAGTAGAAGAAAGTAAGAATAGAAGAAGGAAAAGATGAGAATCCAAACACAGGGGTGAGGATAGAAGTGTTAATGGATGAATAAATAAATAGAAGGAGATTAGAGATGAGAGAAGAATTCAAAAATTTAACAAAATAAAATAAAAATATTTTAAATTTAAATTTAAAATTTGAAAATTAAAATTGAAATTAAATTAAAATTAAAAAAATTAGTTAATTAAAACGAAATTTTGAAAAAGAGGGAAGGGATTTTTGAAAATTAAAGGTATAGAGTTAGTTGGGCAGTTTTGAAAAAGATATGATTGAAATAAAAAGATATGATTGATTAAAAGAGATTTGAAATTTGTTTTTGAAAAAGATATAATTGAAATTGAAAAAGATATGATTGAAACAAAAAGATAAGATTGATTGAAAAAGATTTGAAAAGCAAATTTGAAAAGATAAGAAGTTAGAAAAGATTTTGAAATTGATTTTGAAAAGATGTGATTGAAATTTATTTTGAAAAAGATTTGAAAAAAAAATTTAAAAAGATTTGATTTTGAAAATTAAAGTTGATTACTTGACTAACAAGAAACTAAAAAGATATGATTCTAGAGTTTAAAGATTGAACCTTTCTTAATAGGCAAGTAACAACTTTGAAAAATTTTGAATCAAAACATTAAATGCTAATAAAATTTTTGAAAATTAAGAAATAAAATATGAAAAAGATTTTGAAAATTAATCTGAATATTTTCGAAAAAATGAAAAAGATTTTGAAAAATCTTAAAAAGGAATTCGAAAATATGAAAAGAAAATTGAAAAAGATTTGATTTTGAAAAAGATTTTGAAAAAGATTTGATTTTGAAAAAGATTTTGAATCTCTCCATCTCCCATGACTCAGAGGTGGAAGCAATTGCCTTCCCTTTCCTCTTTCTTGAGGTTTCTCTGGCCTTAGGTGCCATTAATGGTTATGGAAAAACAAAAAGCTATGCTTTTACCACACCAAACTTAAAATGTTTGCTCGTCCCCGAGCAAAAGAAGAGAAGAGAGAGTAGAATAAGAAGAAAATAGATGAGATGGAGAGGTGTGAGTAGTTCGGCCAAGGGGGGTTGTAGGTGGTTATGATGTGTGAAAAGGAAGGAGTGATGGTTTGAATTTGAGTGGGTGAGTGTAGGTGGGTTGTATGATGGTTTTAGAGGAGTAATAGAGGTGATTGGTGAAGGGTATTTGTGGAAGAGAGTTATGAAAAGGTGTGAAGAGGAGAGAAGAAGTGGTGGGGATCCTGTGGGGTCCACAGATCCTGTGGGGCCAAGGACTTAACATCCCTGCTCCAATTAGGCGTGTAAAACGCCCTTGCTGTGCAATCCTGGCGTTTAACGCCAGACTGCTGCCTGTTTCTGGCGTTAAACGCCCAATGCGTTAAACGCCCAATTGTTGCTTGTTTCTGGCGTTTAACGCCAGGTAGATGCTTGGTTTTGGCGTTAAACGCCAGCTTGGTGCCTGTTTCTGGCGTTAAACGCCAGACAGATGCTTGGTTCTGGCGTTTAAACGCCAGACTGCTCTCCTCCAGGGTGTGCTGTTTTAATGCTGTTTTTCATTTTGTTTTTGATTTTTCAGTAGTTTTTGTGACTCCATATGATCATCAACCTAAAGAAAATATAAAATAACAATAGAGAATAAATAAATATAATTAGATAACATTGGGTTGCCTCCCAACAACTCCACATGATCATCAACCTAAAGAAAACATAAAATAACAATAGAAAATAAATAAATATAATTAGATAACATTGGGTTGCCTCCCAACAAGCGCTTCTTTAATGTCAATAGCTTGATAGTGAGCTCTCATAGAGCCTCACAGATGTTCAGAGCAAGGTTGGAACCTCCCAACACTAAACTTAGAGTTGAGTTGTGGGGGTTCAATACCAAACTTAGAGTTTGGTTGTGGCCTCCCAACACCAAACTTAGAGTTTGACTGTGGGGGCTTTAGTTGACTCTACAGTGAGAGAAGTTTTTCATGCTTCCTCTCCTTGGTTACAGAAGGAGATCCTTGAGTTTTAAACACAAGGTAGTCCTCATTCAGTTGAAAGACCAACTCTCCTCTGTCCACATCAATCACAGCTCTTGCTGTGGCTAGGAAGGGTCTTCCAAGGATGATGGATTCATCCTCATCCTTCCCAGTGTCTAGGATTATGAAATCAGCAGGGATGTAAAGGCCTTCAACCTTTACTAACACATCCTCTACTAGTCCATAAGCCTATTTTCTTGAGTTGTCTGCCATCTCTAATGAGATTCTGGCAGCTTACACCACAAAGATTCCCAGTTTCTCCATTACAGAGAGTAGCATGAGGTTTATCCCTGATCCAAGGTCACATAGAGCCTTCTCAAAGGTCATGGTGCCTATGGTACAAGGTATTAAGAACTTTCTAGGATCCTGTTTCTTCTAAGACAATCTCAGTTGATCCAGATCACTCAGTTCAGTGGTGAGCAAGAGAGGTTCATCTTCCTAAGTCTCATTACCAAATAATTTGGAATTCAGCTTCATGATTGCACCAAGGTACTTGGCAACTTACTCTTCAGTAACATCTTCATTCTCTTCAAAAGAAGAATATTCATCAGAGCTCATGAATGGCATAAGAAGGTTTAATGGAATCTCTATGGTCTCCAGATGAGCCTCAGAGTCCTTTGGTTCCTCAGAGGGAAACTCCTTATTGATCACTGGACGTCCCAGGAGGTCTTCCTCACTGGGATTCACGTCCTCTCCCTCCCTTGCAGGTTCGGCCATGATGGTTAAATCAATAGCCTTGCACTCTCTTTTTGGATTCTCTTCTGTATTGCTTGGGAGAGTACTAGGAGGAGTTTCAGTGACTCTTTTTCTCAGCTGGCCCACTTGTGCCTCCAAATTCCTAATGGAGGACCGTGTTTCATTCATGAAACTTACAGTGGCCTTAGATAGATCAGAGACTATATTTGCTAAGCTAGATGGATTCTGCTCAGAACTCTCTGTCTGTTGCTGAGTGGATGATGGAAAAGGCTTGCTATTGCTAAATCTGTTTCTTCCACCATTGTTAAAGCCTTGTTGAGGCTTATGTTGTTCCTTCGATGAGAAATTTGGGTGATTTCTCCATGAGGGATTATAGGTGTTTCCATAAGGTTCACCCATGTAATTCACCTCTGCTATTGCAGGGTTCTCAGGATCATAAGCTTCTTCTTCAGAAGATGCCTCTTTAGTACTGTTGGATGATTCCTTCAATCCATTCAGACTCTGAGATATCATATTGACTTGCTGAGTCAATATTTTATTCTGAGCCAATATGGAATTCAGAGTATCAATCTCAAGAACTCCCTTCTTCATAGGCGTTCCATTATTCACAGGATTCCTTTCAGAAGTGTACATGAACTGGTTATTTGCAACCATGTCAATGAGTTCTTGAGCTTCTGCAGGCGTTTTCTTTAGGTGAATGGATCCACCTGCAGAATGGTCCAATGACATCTTAGATAGTTCAGACAGACCATCATAGAAGATATCCAGGATGGTCCATTCTGAAAGCATGTCAGAAGGACACCTTTTTGTCAGTTCCTTGTATCTCTCCCAAGCTTCATAGAGGGATTCACCTTCCTTTTGTCTAAAGGTTTGAACATCCACTCTAAGCTTGCTAAGCTTTTGAGGAGGGAAGAACTTAGCTAAGAAAACCGTGACCAGCTTATCCCAAGAGTTCAGGATGTCTTTAGGTTAAGAGTCTAACCAAATTTTAGCTCTGTCTCTTACAGCAAATGGGAAAAGCATAAGCCTGTAGACCTCGGGATCAACCCCATTGGTCTTAACAGTATCATAGATCTGCAGGAATTTAGTTAAGAACTGAAAAGGATCTTCAGATGGAAGTCCATGAAACTTGTAGTTCTGTTGCATCAGAGAAACTAATTGAGGTTTAAGCTCAAAGTTGTTTGCTCCAATGGCAGGAATTGAGATGCTCCTTCCATGTAAATTGGAATTAGGTGTAGTAAAGTCACCAAGCATCTTCCTTGCATTGTTGTTATTTTTGGCCATGTTTCCTTCTTTTTCGAAAATTTCTGTCAGATTTTCTCCAGAGAGTTGTGCTTTAGCTTCCCTTAGCTTCCTCTTCAGAGTCCTTTTAGGTTCAGGATCAGCTTCAACAAGAATGTTCTTATCCTTGTTCCTGCTCATATGAAAAAGAAGAAGAAAGCAGAAAAGAAAATATGGAATCCTCTATGTCATAGTATAGAGATTCCTTTATGTGAGTAGAAGAAAGTAAGAATAGAAGAAGGAAAAATGAGAATCCAAACACAGGGGTGAGGATAGAAGTATTAATGTATGAATAAATAAATAGAAGGAGATTAGAGATGAGAGAAGAATTCGAAAATTTAACAAAATAAAATAAAAATATTTTAAATTTAAATTTAAAATTCAAAAATTAAAATTGAAATTAAATTAAAATTAAAACAATTTGTTAATTAAAACGAAATTTTGAAAAAGTGGGAAGGGATTTTCGAAAATTAAAGGTAGAGAGTTAGTTGGGAAGTTTTGAAAAAGATATGATTGATTAAAAGAGATTTGAAATTTGTTTTTGAAAAAGATATGATTGAAATTGAAAAAGATATGATTGAAACAAAAAGATAAGATTGATTGAAAAAGATTTGAAAATCAAATTTGAAAAGATAAGAAGTTAGAAATGATTTTGAAATTGATTTTGAAAAAGATGTGATTGAAATTTATTTTGAAAAAGATTTGAAAAAGAAATTTAAAAAGATTTGATTTTGAAAATTAAAGTTGATTACTTGACTAACAAGAAACTAAAAAGATATGATTCTAGAGTTTAAAGATTCAACTTTTCTTAATAGGCAAGTAACAACTTTGAAAAATTTTGAATCAAAACATTAAATGCTAATAAAATTTTCGAAAATTAAGAAATAAAATAAGAAAAAGATTTTGAAAATTAATTTGAGTATTTTCGAAAAAATGAAAAAGATTTTGAAAAATTTTAAAAAGGAATTCGAAAATATGAAAAGAAAATTGAAAAAGATTTGATTTTGAAAAAGATTTTGAAAAAGATAAGATTTTTAAATTGAAAATTTGATTTGACTCATAAAAACAACTATATTTTAAAAAATTTTGAAAAAGTCAACTCAAATTTTCGAATTTGATGAGTGAAAAAGGGAAATATATTTTTTTGATTTTTGAATTTTTAATGATGAAAGAGAAAAACATCAAAAAGACTCAAAACATGAAAATTATGAATCGAAACAAGAAAAATATGCAAGAACACTTTGAATGCAAAGATGAACACCAAGAACACTTTGAATGTCAAGATGAACACCAAGAACTAATTTTTGAAAAATTTTTAAGAAAAGAAAACATGCAAGACACCAAACTTAAAAATTTTAATTCTTTAGACATTAATGTTTCATGAATGCATATGAAAAACAAGAAAAGACACAAAATAAGAAATATAAAGATCAAACAAGAAGACTGGCCAAGAACAACTTGAAGATCATGAAGAATGCAATGCATGAAATTTTTGAAAATAAATTTTTTTAGAAAATTAAAAAGATGCAATTGACACCAAACTTAAAACTTGACTCTAGATTCAAGCAAGAAACACAAAAAATATTTTTGATTTTATGATTTTGTAAATTTTTTTGTATTTTTCGAAAATTAATTTGGAAAAATGAAAAAGAAGAATTTTTTTTTTGTATTTTTCGAAAATAGAAAATAAAAAGCTTAAAATTAAAATAAAATTACCTAATCTGAGCAACAAGATAAACCGTTAGTTGTCCAAACTCGAACAATCCCCGGCAACGGCACCAAAAACTTGGTGTGCGAAATCGTGATCATTCCTTCCTTGGTAACGGCGCTAAAAACTCAATACACACGTTCATGTTCTTAATTCTGGTTCACAACTTCGTACAACTAACCAGCAAGTGCACTGGGTCGTCCAAGTAATAAACCTTACGTGAGTAAGGGTCGATCCACGGAGATTGTCGGCTTGAAGCAAGCTATGGTCACCTTGTAAATCTCAGTCAGGCGGATTCAGATGTATTAAGAGATTATAGTGTACTAAAAGATAATTAAAATAGGATAGAGATACTTATGTAATTCATTGGTGAGGGTTTCAGATAAGCGTATAGAGATGCTTTCGTTCCTCTGAACCTCTGCTTTCCTGCTGTCTTCATCCAACCATTCCTACTCCTTTCCATGGCAAGCTTTATGTAGGGCATCACCGTTGCCAATGGCTACATCCCATCCTCTCTGTGAAAATGGTCCAATGCGCTGTCACTGCATGGCTAATCATCTGGTGGTTCTCGATCATACTGGAATAGGATTTACTATCCTTTTGCGTCTGTCACTACGCCCAGCACTCGCGAGTTTGAAGCTCGTCACAGCCACCCCTTCCCAGATCCTACTCGGAATACCACAAACAAGGTTTAGACTTTCCGGATCTCAAGAATGGCCATCCATGGGTTTTAACTTATACCACGAAGATTCTAATATCTTGGACTCGGTCCCCTGTATTAGATATCTAAGAGATATTCATTCTAACTTGTTTGCATGTATATGGCTAGCTGGCTTAAACTTCACGAGCTGTGGATAGATTCCTATGCTATTATACTATTATCTATTGTTATATTACATCTATATCTTGTGCTTTAAGTTAGTAGCTTCGATAGTACGCTTGCGCTTTTAAATCCTATTTTTGAGCTACATCCTTCATCGGGCTTCTAGATTATACTATTCTTTCTATATATAATATTATGTATGAGCTTAGAACTGTCGTAATCTCTGATTAATCTTTACTTTACGACGCGAGGTAAAGCTTAGGCTACTTAGGGTGTTACATTTAGTGGTAAGAGTTTTGTATCCTCTTAATTTAAAAGAAATTAAATTGAACTCCTCCCAAGTCAAATCAGCAAAATCTGAAATAAGATCAATTCTGTTACAAGTGAGCCAATCATTTCACTTCATTTGTATCCTCTTAATTTATTTTGTGGTATTGCGGATGCGATCCAAAAAGAACTTATTGTATAAATATTGCTCTCATAAAATTCCACTACCAGAAATAAAATCTCTCACACAGGGCTGAAGTATTGATAATAAAAGTTTATAAATGAAATTGTTATGAAAATACTTTAGAACGTGCACAGAAACATACTTGAACACTGAAATTGAAAAGAGTTGCAATGGGATAGTTCCATTGAGACGACTTGATGAAAGATCCCTGTCCAAGCTGGCCACATATGATGAGTGGATATTTTATACGCTTTTTGGCATCACTTTCATATAGTTGTTAGTAGTTTTTATTTAGTTTCTTGAGTTTTTATAGGTTTTAGTGTTAAATTCATATTTTTGGATTCTACTATGAGTTTTTGTGTTTTTGGACAATTTCAGGTATTTTCTGGCTGAAATTGAGGAGCTGGAGCAGAAGTTTAATTCAGAGACAGAGGTTAAAACCAAAAGGCAAGGGTAAAAGGGCCCAAGACTTTGAGCATTAATGGATAGGAGGGCCCAAAGGATTAAAATCCTAGCCTAAGCAGCTAAACCAAGCTTTCCCTAACCATGTGCTTGTGGCGTGAAGGTGTCAAGTGAAAAGTTTGAGACTGGGCGGTTAAAGTCGTGGTCCAAAGCAAAAAGAGTGTACTTATGAACTCAGGACACCTCTATCTGGGGATTCTAGCAAAGCTGAGTCACAATCTGAAAAGGTTCACCCAGTTAAAGTGTCTGTGGCATTATTGTATCCGGTGGTAATACTGGAAGACAAGGTGCTTAGGGTCACGGCCAAGACTCTGAAAGCTGTGTTCAAGAATCAAAATAAGCTTAACTAAGAGAGTCAATAATATCATCTGGATTATAAGTTCCTAAGGATGCCAACATCTCTGAGTTTTAATGGATAGTGAGTGATAAACCCATATTTTATGATATATATTGTGCTCAATTCAAGAGATTTATTCAACCCTTCACCCACTTATTCATGTAAATTGCATGGTTTTACTTTCCCTTCCTTATTATGTGATATATGTGAAATACATGTTTCTTATGCTTTAAAAATAATTATTTTAATTTCCCTTTTATTACCATTCGATGCCGTGATTTGTGTGTTGAGTAGTTTCAGATCTTCTAAGGCAGGAATGACTTAAAGGATAGAAAAGAAACATACAAAATTGGAAGGAAAGCACAAAATGGAGTTTTTGAAGAAACTGACAGCGACGTGAACGCATGGATGACGCGGTCGCATGCCTAGCGCGAGAAGACAGCGACGCGAACGCGTGACTGAGGCGGACGCGCGCCATGAGCAGAACACAGATGACGCGTACGCGTGACCGAAGCGAGCGCGTGACAAGGAAAACTCCAGATGACGCGACCGCGTGACCCACGCAGACGCGTGACAGACGCCACGCACCAAAAATTACAGAAAACGCTCCCAGTGATTTCTGAAACCCTTTTGGCCCAGATCCAAGTCCAGAAAGCACAGATTAGAGGTTATAAAGTGGGGGAATGCATCCATTCAAGGGAGTCTCCAATTATTCACTTTTCATAGTTTTAGATGTAGTTTTTAGAGAGAGAGGTTCTCTCCTCTCTCTTTGGTTTTAGGATTAGGATTTCTTTTAATTTTATTGCTTCAATACCAAGTTCAATATTTTCCTTTAATTAATGTTTCTCCTCTATTTTAATTATTCCAATGCTTTTACTTGTTAATGTTCCAAATTGGCTTATGAACCATTTATGTTTAGATTTGAATTTCTATTTAATATAATTTGAGGTATTTCAGTTTATGATTGCTTTCTTTCATTTATGCTACTGTTGCTACCAATCTGAAGATATTTTTATTCGAGTAAGTTTACTTTTCCCCTTTTGGCTTTGGTTGATTAATTGGCAACTCTTGAGTTATCAAACTCAACGTGATTGATAATTTTTGTTTTTGCTAATTGAATTGAACTTCAATAATTCCAGTCCTTTCTTAGGAATTGACTAGGACCTGAGGATCAAACTGATTAGTCACTTGACCTTCCTTTGCTTTAGTAAAGGCTAACTAAGTGGGATTAAAACTCAATTCTCATCACCGTTGATAAGGATAACTAGGATAGGACTTCCAAATTCCCATACCTTGCCAAGAGTTTATTTTACAGTTATTTATTTATTTTATCTGTCATTTAAATTACTTGTTCCTTACTTTCAAAATCCTAATTTACAAAACTCATAACCAATAATAAGAACATACCTCCCTGCAGTTCCTTGAAAAGACGACCCGAGGTTTAAATACTTCGGTTATCAATTTATTTAGGGGTTTGTTACTTGTGACAACCAAAACGTTTGTGAGAAAGGACTTTTGTTGGTTTAGAAGCTATACCTACAACGAGGATTTATTCTGCGAATTTCTAGGCCACGCAAAAGTTTTCTCTTCAAAATGGCGCCGTTGCCGGGGAACTGCAAACGTGTGCCTTATTATTGGTTATTGTAAATATTTTTCTTTTACTTGTTTATTTATTTTTGTTTTTCTCTTTTATATTTTTTAGCCACTATGAATTCTCACCCCTCTCGCTTTGAGTTTGGTTCTAATATTGTTGAAAGGAGTGAAAGCTATAATAGGAATATGCATCAAGGTCTAAGCAATCAAAGATGGATGGAGCCAAGAGGATTTGATCAACCCTTTAGGAAACAACACCCTCCAAGATATCATGGACAAAGACCATTATACAATGCAAACCAAGCTAATAGATATGGTGGACAGCCTTGTAACTACCAACAAGCCCCACCCTGTGCCTATAGACCATCCTCTCAACATAACATTGAACCACCACACTCACAAGCTCCTTTTCACCATTCACCACCGTATGATCCTTATTTACCCCAATTCCAATCC
This sequence comes from Arachis ipaensis, assembly GCF_000816755.2. Classification (NCBI taxonomy): domain Eukaryota; kingdom Viridiplantae; phylum Streptophyta; class Magnoliopsida; order Fabales; family Fabaceae; genus Arachis; species Arachis ipaensis. The sequence continues at coordinate 89,236,603 of NC_029794.2, forward strand.
AATTACTCCCAAACACTACTGGTGTACGAAATCGTGATCATTCCTTCCTTGGTAACGGCGCTAAAAACTCAATACGCACGTTTATGTTCTTAATTCTGTTTCACAATTTCGTACAACTAACCAGCAAGTGCACTGGGTCATCTAAGTAATAAACCTTACGTGAGTAAGGGTCGATCCCACGGAGATTGTCGGCTTAAAGCAAGCTTTGGTCACCTTGTAAATCTCAGTCAGGTGGATTCAAATGTATTAAGAGATTATAGTGTACTAAAAGATAATTAAAATAGGATAGAGATACTTATGTAATTCATTGGTGAGGGTTTTAGATAAGCGTATAGAGATGCTTTCGTTCCTCTGAACCTCTGCTTTCCTGCTGTCTTCATCCAACCATTCCTACTCCTTTCCATGGCAAGCTTTATGTAGGGCATTACAGTTGTTAATGGCTACATCCCATCCTCTCTGTGAAAATGGTCCAATGCGCTGTCACTGCATGGCTAATCATCTGGCGGTTCTCGATCATACTGGAATAGGATTTACTATCCTTTTGCGTCTGTCACTACGCCCAGCACTCGCGAGTTTGAAGCTCGTCACAGCCACCCCTTCCCAGATCCTATTCGGAATACCACATACAAGGTTTAGACTTTCCGGATCTCAAGAATGGCCATCCATGGGTTCTAACTTATACCACGAAGATTCTAATATCTCGGACTCAGTCCCCTGTATTAGATATCTAAGAGATATTCATTCTAGCTTGTTTGCATGTAGAACGGAAGTGTTTGTCAGGCATGCGTTCATAAGTGAGAATGATGATGAGCGTCACATAATCATCACATTCATCATGTTCTTGGGTGCGAATGGATATCTTAGAAGCGGAATAAGCTTGAATTGAATAGAAAAATAGTAGTACTTTGTATTAATTCATGAGGAACAGCAGAGCTCCACACCTTAATCTATGGTGTGTAGAAACTCTACCGTTGAAAATACATAAGTGATGAAGGTCCAGGCATGGCCGAGAGGCCAGCCCCCAAACGTGATCTAAAGATGAAACTATAGATGTAAATACAATAGTAAAAAGTCCTATTTATAAAAACTAGTTACTAGGGTTTACAGAGATAAGTAAATGATGCAGAAATCCACTTTCGGGGCCCACTTGGTGTGTGCTTGGGCTGAGTATTGAGCTTTACACGTGTAGAGGCTTTTTTTGGAGTTGAACGCTAGTTTTTAACCTGTTTCTGGCGTTTAACTCCACTTTGCAACCTATTTCTGGCGTTTGACTCCAGAATGCAGCATGGAACTGGCGTTCAACGCCAGTTTACGTCATCTAAACTTGGGCAAAGTATGAACTATTATATATTTCTGGAAAGCCCTGGATGTCTACTTTCCAACGCAAATGAGAGCGTACCATTTGGAGTTCTGTAGCTCCAGAAAATCCACTTTGAGTGCAGGGAGCTCAGAATCCAACAGCATCTGCAGTCCTTCTTCAACCTCTGAATCTGATTTTTGCTCAAGTCCCTCAATTTCAGCCAGAAAATACCTGAAATCACAGAAAAATACACAAACTCATAGTAAAGTCCAGAAATGTGATTTTTATTTAAAAACCAATAAAAATATACTAAAAACTAACTAAATTATACTAAAAACTATGTAAAAACAATGCCAAAAAGCGTATAAATTATCCGCTCATCAACCACCACTTCCCTATGTACCATGTCCAAATCCATCACCTCGAGAACCACAGGATCGCCTCAAGGAAACAGTAGATCAACTTCATACAACCCTTCATCAGCTGGAGCAAGCAATCCATCAATTATCTTCCAGACATTTAGACACTCAAGGAACTCCAATAGTCTTATGTGGAGAATCTAATGACGAACGTAGCATGAAGGAGACACTAGAAACCCCAGAGGGCAGTAATGAGCATAACTTTATTCTGGAACAATTGGAGGAAGCTCAAATTATCCAAGAAGATGAAGTACTGATTGAAGATTTAGGAGATGCTGAACCTCCATGGGAATCCAGAGTTGTGAAGAATTCCGTCAAGGATGTTACAATTGATGCTAAGGAGGATAGTGCACAAACCCCAAAGTAGATATTTCATGAAGAACTAGACGGAACAACCCAAGACGCACGTTTCCTTGATGATGATAATCTCAAGTCAAGTTCTCCTAGTAATGAACTTGCATCCGCAAGTGAATTCTCTGAGATTGAAGAACCTTATCTAAGTGAATACGAAGATGATGTCGAGGTAGATTTTTCTCAACCTCCAACTTATGACTTGAGTGATGCAGAAGATGTCGAAGACTTTGATCAAGATGTGGTTGCATTTGAAGAAGTTTGCAAGGAAGTGGAGGAATTCGCAGAAGATTACAAGGGAGTAGAACTTACAGAACCACTGGAAACACCTATCCCAAGGCCATTACCACCCAATACAAGCTTCAAGTGGGTACAATCCTTAACCTTTAACTTTATTTTTCCACTTCAATATGGTTTGCTTGAGACAGATGGCCAGCTTAGAGCTCTCTGCGGCTTTAAGAGTAAGAGGGAAATGGCTTGTACTCAGAGCTGTTGCACGAGGTTCAATAAGGTTCCACGCTTCAATTCGAAGTGCACGGATTGGTATCATGTTCAATCAAATGGATCTCGGAAAATGTTTGGTCATCTTGGTGAGAATCTAATTTCTAAACCGCCCAGATAGAAAAATATAGATCAAGACAAAGGCGGATTTAAAGCAAAGTTTGGGATCCTGGAAAATATTCTGATATTCGTCACCCCGGGAGCCTAAAAACCTGTTTGAAGCTACTCAGAAGCTTTACATGCCTAGTTTGGGACCCTGGAGGCTGTTGGCATTCCAAACATTGGTGGAGATTTCTGGATGAATTTAAGCATAAGCCACCATAACAGAAAGCTCATCCAATGTCCAACTTAAGGACTTTAACTAAAAGTGCTAGGTGGGAGACAACCCACCATGGTATGGTCGTTTCTTTTTCATTTTTTATTTCGTACTATTTGATTTTATCTTATATTATTTTTATTGAACCTAGATGTTATTCATAGCATTTGCGTTAGCATTGCATACTGCATAATTGCATAGTTGCATATATTAAAAAAAAGAAAGAAAAAAAAGGGAAGGCGTGCGACGCAATCGCATCGCTAAAGCGTTCGCGTCAGTTTCGAAAAACACCCCCACGCGTCCGCGTCATTCACGCGGCCGTGTGATCTGGAAATCGGCGTAAAAATCCAACGCCCAGAAATCTGGGCTGGAATCGTGCAGCTGTTGTGCGTTTAGCACAAAAGGGCCCAAGCGTTCGCGTCCATCACGCGAACGCGTCACTTGCAAAACACCCATCCCACGCGAAAGCGTGAGCGACGCGTTCGCGTCGCATGGATTGCACAACACCCTAAAAGGAGACAGAGAGTTGCGCTGAAACGACGCTGGAATTGTGCGTTTAGCACAAATTCCAGCGACACAGTCGCATGCCTCACGCGACCGCGTCATTCACCCTTTTTCCTATTCCATGCGATCGCGTCACTCACGCAATCGCGTCAACCCCCCGTCCACCCTAGACACGCGACCGCGTGCCCCACGCGTTCGCGTGGATTCAAATTTACTAACCTCCAGTGACGCGAAACCCTACCCGTCGCGTCCCTCCATTCCCCTTCTTCTATCTTTCTTCTCTGCAACCCACCCCCAACCACCACCACTCCCAGCCACCCACCTCCAACCGCCGCACCACCCTCTACCACCCAGCCACGACCGCGACGCCACCCCCTTCTTCTTTCCCTCTCTTTCTTCTCTTTCTCTTCTCTTCTTCCCTCCACCACCATTGCCCCCCTTCGCGACCACCACCACCACTGCGCCATCGCCACCGCGCCTTCCACCACCACCAACCTTACCCCCATTCTTCTTCAACCACCCCCTCCACCAGTCACCCTACCGAAACCTCCCTGCCACCACAAACAGCCACCCACTACCACGCTGCCCTGTTCTGCCACCGCACCACCGTGCTTCTCCCAACACCACCGCAACCAGACCCCCGCCATCTCTCAGTTCCCTAGCTTAGTTCATACGGCTACCAGGTTCCGCCAAACACCATTTTCCTTTCATTCGTAGTTAGTTGCATATTTTTCCAATCATGTTCATATTAGGCTAGTTAGAGATGCATGTTTGTAGTGGATTCTAGGTGGTTAGGTAGCTAGGATGTGGTTAGTGGATTTAGGCCTGTTTAATTGCGCTGTTCTTGCTACTTGTTTTAGCATTTTCGCAATTCTGCTGTTGCTGTGATGTTAATAATTTTCATATGCTGTTCTTTACTGTTTCATGCTGCTTTTTTACACTGCTTTTTCATGATTCATATTCCGTATATGTAATTGCAGCTTTACTTTAATTTCTATGAACTATTCTGCTTGCTGTTTATTACCCGGGAACATCCAATTTTAGCCGGAATGCTGTCCAATTTTCTGTAAATTGTTTTGATATTCATTCATGTTTTGGTTTTGGCAATTTGAATTTGGCACTCCTCAGCTTTTACCAAACCAATTCATGAATGCACGGGCCAGCATTCCTATTCATCTGTTTTTCCCGGTTAATAAATCACATTATTGATGATTAGATTTCACATTTTGCTATTTCTATATCTATATGAATCATCAACAACTTGATTTCCTTGCTTGAATATAAGTTGTCTATTGCTTAAAATTGTGAAATTCTTGTTACTTAGAAACCAATCATCATGCCACTTACTCTGACTTTCTTTTTACTAACTCACTGATTTTCGCTTTCTAACCTCTTTTTCAAGTTTCACCACTTTTAACTTTCTAACTTCCCCCTCTGCTTTTTGACTAACTCTTTCAATTTTTAACTCATGGCATGATTATTATTGCTCCTAATTAACAAGTATTCTCCTTATAATACATTTTGGATTGTAATCTCTCATCTCAGCTTTTTAACTCCGAAACAATCCAAAATGCACAATTATTCAACTCATTTCATAATTCTACTACTCCTTTGCCACTTTGTTCTTATCTTGTTATCTGCTTACCTGTTTTTCTGCTTTTATTATATCTTAGATTTCTGTTTTTTAGGATGTCTGACCCTCAGTGTAAAGGAAAGGGCAAGGCAACAACTGGCAAATGGAAAAGAGGTGAATCCTCTATGTCTCTCCTAGAGCTTATGCATGATGACTCCTGGCAGGAAAAGCACTTTACCCCACAGGAGAAGGCTGACCATCTCCTCCCTGCCAATGATCCAATTAAGTTTGCAAATCGATACTGTAAGCTGAAGTATCCAGTGTTTGCTACCTCCAGAAATCTGTACCTGGAGAGGACTTTGAAAATTCCAGAAGAACTACAGCAGTACACCTCCGATTAGATCAAACAAAGAGGCTGGTTCTTCTTGGAGAGAAATTTGACTGAAGTCAATGCTTCCTGGGTAAGAGAGTTTTACTGCAATTATTTCAAGACTTCCCTGGATGCAATGCACCTCAGAGGGAAACAGATACTGGTCACTGAAGAGGCCATTGAGGATATTCTGCGCCTCTAGCCTAAGTCAGATTAATCTGACGGTTACCAAAAGGCTAAAGAGGACATGCGCTTTCTGAGATTTGACTGGGATGCTGTCCCATGGGTCATGGGTAAGAACACAACAATGCCTAAGGGTATCAAGTTGATGTATCTGAATGATGAGGCTCGACTTTGGCACCAGATCCTGAGCAACTTTGTTATGCCGAGTACTCATGAGACGGAGCTGTCTGCTGCTATGATCACCCTCCTTTGGTGTGTGATGGAGGGTAAGGACCTGTATCTGCCACAATTCATCCAGCACTATATGGCCAGGGTCCATGTCAGAGGCACCCTTCCTTTCCCTTACCTGGTTACCCAGCTAGGCCGTCGAGCTGATGTGCCTTGGGAGGACGCTGATGCGAAGCCAACTGCTGCAGACTGCAAGAAGATCATTCCTCACAGCAGAAAGTTTCTGGCTTTGGGCTATACACCTCCATTCCTCACTGCTTCTGCTGAGACAGCCACGCCTTCAGCTGCCCCCTCTTCCTCCACTGCTGCACCAGCCCCACCCACTGCACCTCCACCTGCTCCTGAGCCTATTTACCATTTGGTGCATCGACTCTTCGCCCTCTTGGACCGTATGGAGCATCGCAACAAGCGACGCTATGAGCACATCAAGTTGATGATCCGATCCAGCGGCGAAATCCCCTCTGAGCCTGACACCCCTTCTGACACATCTGAGGCGGAGGCGAGCGCTCATGAGGAGGAAACACTTGCCCAGGCTGAGCAGGCAGACCCGGAGCAGGCTGCACCACAACAGGAGGAGCCACACCAGATACAGATCGTAGAGGCAGAGATTTCTATCCAGTCGGAGCCTCCACTGCAGCAGCCAGATCCTCCTACCCTCATCCAGTCTGCAGATCCTCAGGCCACCACCGAGACTCCGGCAGCCCATCCTTCCAGTAATGACACTCCTTCACACCCAGCTTGAGTGTGGGGAGGTCGCCATCTCTGGCATATCTTTTTGGTGAACCACTACAGACTCTTTTATTTTATTTTGGTTATTTCTCTGTATTTTTATCTTTATTTTTATTTTTATCTTTTAGTACTTATACATTGTTCCTTTCATGTGTTTTTACTCTATTTTCTGCATTTTGCACTTTAGTTCATATTCTAGCCATTTAGTTTAATTGCAATTCTAACTTATTAGTTATAGAATATGTGGATTAATTAGTATAGTTTACCCTTTTAGCATATGATAGTTTGGCTTAAATTGAAAATAAAAAGAAAGTAAACTAGAGACTTTAACATAATCAAAAACAATCCACACACCTTGTATATAGAACATAACATGTTAGTTAGTTAACAAAATTTCATCAAGGAGGAACACTAAAACTTTAAAGCCACCCAACAAAATTTTACATTGAGAATAATGGGAACTTTTAATTTTTACTTGCATGACATGTATAACTGATATGTGATTTTTGAGCTAGAGAACACACAGCCTATGAGTTTTGAGCTTAATTGTATGGTTATATTCAAACCATTATTTTTATTCCTGTGTATTTCGCCCTTCTTTTTATTCTGATATTCTTTGCTTTGTTTTAATCTATATGTCCAATATAGAATATAGATACATACTAAGAGATGATTGAGGCAATTGCTTGAAATATTTGCTCACTTATCCCAAATTAGCCTACCTTTTACATCACCATTGTTAGCCCCCTTGAGCTTTTTAATCCCCTCTTGTTCTATAAACCACATTACTAGCCTTAAGCAGAAAAACAAAATAAAAATCTCAAGTTGAATCCTTGGTTAGCTTAAGATAGGAATTATGTATTGTTTAAGTGTGGGGAACTTTATAGGAACATGGATGATAGAAACAAAGGTAGAAAGTTAAAAAGAATAAAAATACTCAAAATAAAAAATTTTTGGGAAGCATGCTCATGTGAAATCAATTGAATTACCATGTGCATTAAAAAAAAATTTATTTTCGGTATTTAATTAAGGGGATACAAAAATTCCCCAATTGCAAAATAAAAAGAATCATTGAACATGGGATAAAATTTAAGTTAATGCATGAGCTTGCAATACAAAGTGAGAAAAGTTGGGCAAATAGGTTAAGAAACTTTGAATTACAAAATATGTATGTTAGGTGAGATCTTAGACTAATCAAGGATTCACTTATTAGCTCACTTAGCCTTATACATATACCCTTACCTTTACCTTGGTCCCATTACAACCTATAAAAAGACCTCATGATTTTTGTATGTCTGTATTCTATAATTGTTGATTGGTTAGATGAAGAACAAAGTTATAGAAAGTAAGGATAAAAAGAAGAATAGAGTGATTAACCTAATAAACACTGAGTGACTAGAGAGTAAACACAAAATCCAGTGAGGGTTCAATAGCTCATCACCATATATCTCTGCTTAAATTTATTAATTGTCTTGCAAGTTTGAAAAATATTTTTACCCATCTCAATTGTAAAAGCGCTTTAACATCATCTAAGGTTGGCTATGCATATATGATTCCTTGAGAATGTGAATTAATTTAACTACATGTAAGTTTTATATACAAGTGAATAATAATTAGAATTGCATAATTTATTTAGGTAGTTGCATTTAGGATAGATTGCATTGCATGAGATTCCACCACTTTAACCTTACCTTACTCTTTATCTTGGACTTAGCATGAGGACATGCTATTGTTTAAGTGTGGGGAGGTTGATAAACCCATATTTTATGATATATATTATGCTCAATTCAAGAGATTTATTCAACCCTTCACCCATTTATTCATGTAAATTGCATGGTTTTACTTTCCCTTCCTTATTATGTGATATATGTGAAATACATGTTTCCTATGCTTTAAAAATAATTATTTTAATTACCCTTTTATTACTATTCGATGCCGTGATTTGTGTGTTGAGTAGTTTCAGATCTTCTAAGGTAGGAATGACTTAAAGGATAGAAAGAAAACATACAAAATTGGAAGAAAAGCACAAAATGGAGTTTTTGAAGAAACTGGCAGCGACGCGAACGCATGGACGACGCGGTCGCATGCCTAGCGCGAAAAGACAGCGACACGAACGCGTGACTGAGGTGGACGCGCGCCATGAGCAGAACACAGATGACGCGTACGCGTGACTGAAGCGAGCGCGTGACAAGGAAAACTCCAGATGACGCGACCGCGTGACCCACGTGGAAGCGTGACAGACGCCATACACCAGAAATTACAGAAAATGCTCCCAGCGATTTCTGAAACCCTTTTGGCCCAGATCCAAGTCCAGAAAGCACAGATTAGAGGTTATAAAGTGGGGGAATACATCCATTCAAGGGAGTCTCCAATTATTCACTTTTCATAGTTTTAGATGTAGTTTTTAGAGAGAGAGGTTCTCTCATCTCTCTTAGGTTTTAGGATTAGGATTTCTTTTAATTTTATTGCTTCAATACCAAGTTCAATATTTTCCTTTAATTAATGTTTCTCCTCTATTTTAATTATTCCAATGCTTTTACTTGTTAATGTTCCAAATTGGCTTATGAACCATTTATGTTTAGATTTGAATTTCTATTTAATATAATTTGAGGTATTTCAGTTTATGATTGCTTTCTTTTATTTATGCTACTGTTGCTACCAATCTGAAGACATTTTTATTCGAGTAAGTTTACTTTTCCCCTTTTGGCTTTGGTTGATTAATTGGCAACTCTTGAGTTATCAAACTCAACGTGATTGATAATTGTTATTTTTGCTAATTGAATTGAACTTCAATAATTCCAGTCCTTTCTTAGGAATTGACTAGGACCTGAGGATCAAACTGATTAGTCACTTGACCTTCCTTTGCTTTAGTAAAGACTAACTAAGTGGGATTAAAACTCAATTCTCATCACCATTGATAAGGATAACTAGGATAGGACTTCCAAATTCCCATACCTTGCCAAGAGTTTATTTTATAGTTATTTATTTATTTTATTTATCATTTAAATTACTTGTTCCTTACTTTCAAAACCCCAATTTACAAAACTCATAACCAATAATAAGAACATACCTCCCTGCAGTTCCTTGAGAAGACGACCCGAGGTTTAAATACTTCGGTTATCAATTTATTTAGGGATTTGTTACTTGTGACAACCAAAACGTTTGTGAGAAAGGACTTTTGTTAGTTTAGAAGCTATACCTACAACGAGGATTTATTCTACGAATTTCTAGGCTACGCAAAAGTTCTCTCTTCAGTGAGATGCCAAAACTATTCAGAAGCAAAAAGCTACTAAGTCCCGCTCATCTGATTGTAACTAAGATTCATTTGAAACTTAGAAATTTATTGTATCTTAATTTTCTTTTTATCCTATTGTGTTTTTAGTTTCTTGGGGATAAGCAATGGTTTAAGTTTGGTGTTGTGATGAACGGATATTTTATACGCTTTTTGGCATCACTTTCATATAGTTTTTAGTAGTTTTTATTTAGTTTTATTGAGTTTTAATAGGTTTTAGTGTTAAATTCATATTTTTGGATTCTACTATGAGTTTTTATGTTTTTGGACAATTTCAAGTATTTTCTGGCTGAAATTGAGGAGCTGGAGCAGAAGTCTGATTCAGAGACAGAGAAAGCACTGCAGATGTTGTCTAGATCTGACTTGTCTACATTCGAAAGAGCATTTCTGGAGCTACAGAAGTTCAATTGGATCGCTCTCAATGTCTATGGAAAGCAGAATTCCAGAGCTTTCCAGCAATATATAATAGTTCATACATTGCTTCGGATTAGAAGGCCCAAAACCGGCATCCAACACCAGCTACCTGCCCCCTTCTAGGTGTCCAGCGCCCAAAGAGCAGAGACCAATGTATAAACGCCTAAAGAGGACCCCCTAGCTGGCATTCCATGCCCAAGAGATCTCATAGCACATGGATCTCATCAAAACTCAGCCCAAACACTCACCAAGTGGGCTCAGAAGTGGATTTTAGCTTTAAATAGACAGTTTTACCTTTACTAGTCATCTGTTTAGTATTTAAAGTGTATTTTACATAATCAGAGAGACATCGCGCATAGCATACACATTTTTCAATTGTATTTTCCTTTCAGTATGAGTTTATAAACCTCCTAGGTCGAGGGGAGGAGCCCTGCTGAGTCCTATGAATTAATAAAAGTACTACTATTTCTCTTCATTCTGTGTTTGATTAATTCTAAGATGTGTATTCATTCTTCATCACTATGAATGTGTTGAACTGGCATAAGGTTATCACATTCTACATGGGTTCAGAGTGCATCTTTCATCGGACAATGATGAACCACTAGCTTGAATATACATCTCTCAGACGGTTAATCCACGACTTCGTTGGGAACTTCTCAAGACATCAGTTCAACCGATTTCCGGGGAGATTAGGGTCTCTGTGGTAGAGGCTAGAACCAAAGGTACAGTATTCCTCTGATCCGGAAGATTTGACCTTGTCTGTGGCGTTTTGAGTAGGATCATCAAGGAGAATGAATTGTACGAGCTTTACCCTCAATCAGAATGGATCCACACTAAACCTAGGGTTCAGATCTGGAGAAGTATTGGCAGCTGCTCAAACCAGTGTCAGTCACATACAGCCTGCCATTGAAGAAATCACTCACAAGCAAAGAGAGCAGTAATACCAGAGTTAATTCAGAAAGACAAAGCAACTCCAACTCTCAACTCTATCTTTAAAGTATTAGCACCCTATTATAATAATCTCACAAATATTTATCTATCAACCTTCAAATCAAACTAACAACCTTTTGATTTGCCTGACTAAGACCTGCAAGATAACCATAGCTTGCTTCGAACCACAATCTTCGTGGGATCAACCCTGACTCGCTTAGGTATTACTTGGACGACCCATTGCACTTGCTGGTACTGTTGTATGAGAATGTGGGGTTCGTAGGCATCAAGTTTTTGGCACCGTTGCCGGGGATTGTTGAGTTTGGACAAATTGAAGGATTGTCTTGCTCCCTAGATCTGGTAATTTTTAATTTTGTTAGCTTTTCTACTTTTATTTTCTTCTTCCTATTTTTTTTCAAAAATTTTAAAAATCTTTTTTAAAAATATTTTTCTTTTCTTTGTTCAAAAAGTCTTTAATTTTTGCAAGAGTATAACTTTGATTTGAGTCTTTTATTTTTATTTTCTTCTTCTTCTTCTTCTTCTTCAATTTTCAAAAAATTCAAAAATCTTTTCAAAAATATTTTTTTTATTTTCTTTGTTTAAGTTTTGTTCTTGGTATTGAGTCTTCCATGTTCTTGTTTCCTGTTTTTCAATTCCAAAAATTTTAAACTTCTTCCTATACTCTTTTTTAAAATATTTGTCTTTTCTCTATTTGAGTCTTTGTTTGTATTCTTGTTGAGTCTTTTATTTTTCCTTCTCTAATTTTTTCGAAAAAATTTCAAAAAGGTTTTTCAAAAATATTTTTATTTTTGTTGTTCAATTGGCTAGAGCGTTGTGCTTATGTTCTTGGTAATTATTGTTCTTTGAGTCTTTCTTTCAACACATTTTCAAAAATAATTTTTCTTTGATTAATTCTTGTGTCAAATTTTTAAGTTTGGTGTTTTCTTGTTGTTTTTCTTTAATTTTTGAAAATTTCTTGTTAGTTTTCTAAAGATTTTAAGTTTGATGTTCTTTATGTGTTCTTGTGTTTTTTAAATTTCTTTGAGTCTTGTTCTTTGTGTTCTTGGTAGTCTTCAAAGTGTTCTTGTGTTTTATTTGTGTTTTGATCTTAAAATTTTTAAGTTTGGTGTCCCATTGTGTTTTTCCTCCAAATTTTAGAAAATTTGGGTACACTAGATCTAAAAATTTTAAGTTTGGTGCTTTTACTTGTTTTTCTCTCTCTTCATTAAATTAAAAAATTAAAATAATATCTTTTCTTATCCTTTAACTATATTTTCGAAAATTAATATAAAAAAATTCAAATTTTAAATTTCAAAATTTCCATCTTATCATATCTTAGTTGTCAAATTTTAAAAATCAAATCTTTTCAAAAATAAAAATCATATCTTTTTCAAAATTTAATCTTGTCTTATTTCAAAAATCAAATCTTAAAATTCAAATTTCAACTTTCAAAATTTAAAATTCAAATTTCAATTTTCAAAATCAAATTTCAAATTCAAAACTCAAATTTTCAAAAATTCAATTTTCAAATTTCAATTCTCAAAATTAAATCTTTTCAAAATTCAAATCTTTTCTAAAATTTAAAAATTCAAATTTCAAAATTTAAAATTTAAATTTAAAATTTTAATTTTCTAATTCAAATTTTAAATTTTAAATTCAAATCTTTTTAATTAATTGCTTATCTTCTCTCTCTTCTTTTTCAAACTTCCTAACTAACTCTTCTACTTCTCTTTCTTCTTTTTCAAACTTTTATTTCTTTTTAATTAATTAATTTTAATTTTGGTTTAAATAAATAAATAAAATAAAAACAAAAATATTTTAATTCTTATTCAACTCTCCTATCTCTATTTCTTCTTCCTTTCCTTCTACCTTTCTTCATTATAAACCTAAGTGGGAATGAAGAGTTCAGGAGAACTCTGGGATCTTATATAAATCCCTCTGCTGACTTCTATGAAAGAAGTATTAGCATACCTCACATCAGAGCTAGTAGCTTTGAAGTGAACCCTCAACTCATTACTCTAGTACAGTAGAACTGTCAGTATTCTGGGCTTCCTCAAGAAGAAGCTACAGAATTTCTGGCAAATTTCTTAAAGATTGCTGACACAGTACACAGTGAGAGAGTAGACCAAGATGTCTACAGATTATTACTTTTTCCTTTTGCAGTAAAGGAAAAAGGAAAAAGGTGGTTGGATAACCAGCCTAAAGCTAGTTTAAAAACTTGAAAACAGTTAGTGGACAAGTTTTTAAACCAATACTTTCTCCCAAGAAAGATGAACCAGCTGAGACTGGACATCCAAGGCTTCAAACAAGGAGATGGTGAATCTCTTTATGATGCCTGGGAGAGGTATAGGAGGATGCTAAGAAAATGTCCCACTGAAATATTTTCAGAATGGGTACAGTTAGACATCTTCTACTATGGGCTTTCAGACATGTCTAAAATGTCCTTGGACCACTCTGCTGGTGGTTCGATGCACATGAGAAAGACCATTGGAGAGGCTCAAGAGCTTATTGAGACAGTTGCCACTAATTAGCATCTGTACTCATCTCCTGAGACCTCTATAAAAGGAGAGGTTAAGGTGGTAGTTGCTGAGCCTAACCCTCTAGAGCAGGATGGCCCATTGACTCAGCAATTGCAAGTCCTTTCCCAGCAAATGCTGGAATTACAAGAGGCTTTGCGAGAAACTCAGGCTTCTAACAGAAATGTAGAAGCCTAGTTGAGTCAAACGAGGCAGCAGTTATCTAAGTAGATAACAGATGAATGCCAGGCTATCCAACTGAGGAGTGGGAAAACCTTAAGAACCCAACCTCAGTACAATAAAAACGAAAAGCCCATTAAGGATAGCCAGGTCTCTGCACAAAATGACTCTAGGCGTTTAATCGCCCAGAGAGACATCCCTCTTGGCGTTGAACGCCAGGAAAGGGCGGAGACTGGGCGTTCAAACGCCCAAAAAGGTATCCTTCTTGGCGTTGAACGCTAGGAAAGGGTAGAGAATGGGCGTTCAAATGCCCAGGGGGGCAGTAGCATGGGCGTTGAACGCCCATGCAAGAGAGGTCAGTCATTCATTGATAACAACCCTCTTAAGCAAGCTAGTAATCCCCCTTCCAACTTACATAGCATTCGGCCTTCATCAACCAAGGTTGATGAATACAAGGCTAAGATGCCATTTCCTCATAAACTCTGTCAAGAGGAAAATGGATAAACAATTTTCCCGCTTTGCAGAGTATCTTAGAAAATTAGAGATAAAAATCCCTTTTGCTGAAGCTCTTGAACAGATACCTTCTTATGCAAAGTTCATGAAGGACATTCTAAGTCATAAGAAGGATTAGAGAGAGACACAAACAGTCCTCCTCACTGAGGAATACAGTGTAATCATTCAGAATAGCATACCAAAGAAGCTTAAAGATCCTAGAAGCTTTATGATACCATGCACTCTAGGTGATGCTTGTACAAGGATAGCTCTATGTGACCTTGGAACAAGCATCAACCTAATACCTGCTTCACTAATAAAAAGGCTTAGTTTGATTGATGAAGTCAAACCAACCCGCATGTGCCTTCAACTTGCTGATGGTTCTATTAAGATACCATCAGGAGTAGTTGAAGACATGATTGTCAGGGTTGGACCCTTTTCCTTTCCCACTGACTTTGTGGTATTGGACATAGAGGGGCACAAGAGTGCATCCCTTATCCTAGGAAGACCTTTCCTAGTTACATGACAGACCCTCATTGATGTTGAAAAAGGGAAAGTAACCCTAAGAGTCAATGAGGAAAAGTTCGTACTGAATGCTGTCAAGGCTATGCAGCATCCAGACATTCCTGAGGAATTCATGAGCATTGATCTCATTGATTCCCTAGTGGAAGAGGTCAATATGGCCGAAAGCCTCAAGGAAGGGCTAGATGATATCCTTGATGATACTCAGCCTAACTCAGAGGAACCCCTGAAAACCTCTGAGAAAAAGGAGAAGTCTCCAAAGCTTGAGCTTAAGCCACTACCATCCTCCTTGAAATATGCATTTCTGGGAGATGGAGATACCTTTTCTGTGATTATAAGCTCTGCCCTAAAGCCACAGGAAGAAGAAGCACTAATTAAAGTGCTCAAAACACATAGGACCGCCCTTAGGTGGACTATAAGTGACCTTAATGGCATTAACCCAGCCTGATGCATGCATAAGATCCTGCTATAAAGGAAGTAGTGCAGATGGAAGTCACTAAGCTCTATGAGGCTGGGATTATTTATCCCATTTCTAACAGCCCATGGGTGAGCCCTGTCCAGGTTGTTCCTAAGAAGGGAGGAATGACAGTGGTTCACAATGAAAAGAATAAGCTGATCCCAAAAAGGACAGTCACAAGGTGGCATATGTGCATTGATTACAGAAGACTCAATGACGCCACCAGGAAAGATCACTTTCCTTTATCCTTCATTGACCAAAAGCTAGAAAGACTAGCAGGTCATGCTTTTTATTGTTTCCTGGATGGTTATTCCGGGTACAATCAAATAGCAGTAGATCTATAGGATCAAGAGAAGACAGCATTCACATGTCCATCTGGCGTGTTTGCCTATAGACGAATGCCATTTGGCCTGTGAAATGTGCCTACCACCTTTCAGAGATGCATGTTATCCATCTTCTCTGATATGGTAGAGAAATTCCTTGAAGTATTCATGGATGACTTCTCTATTTATGGAGACTCATTTTACTCCTGTCTTGATCATCTGACCCTGGTCCTGAAAAGATGCCAAGAAACAAACCTAGTTCTAAACTGGGAGAAATGCCACTTCATGGTAATCGAAGGCATTGTTCTTGGGCATCAGATCTCAAATAAGGGGATAGAGGTGTATCAAGCTAAGGTGGAAGTAATAGAATGCTTGCCTCCTCCGAAGTTTCCTAAGACATGCAGGATTTTATAGGCGGTTCATAAAAGATTTTTCTAAAATCACCAAACCCCTGTGTAATTTCTTGGCTACTGATGTTTTATTCGTCTTTAACCAAGAATGCCTGCATGCCTTTGAAACTCTGAAAGCCAAGCTTGTCACTGCTCCTATCATCTCTGCACCCACTGGGACTTGCCATTTGAGCTCATGTGTGATGCAAGTGATCATGCAATTGGCGCAGTCCTAGGTTAGAGACATGACAAGCTTCTGCATGTCATTTATTATGCTAGTCGCGTATTAAATGATGCACAGAAAAACTACACTACTACAAAAAAAGAGCTACTTGCAGTGGTTTATGCCATTGACAAGTTCAGATCCTACCTAGTAGGATCTAAGGTCATTATTTATACTGACCATGCTACGCTAAAGTATCTACTCACTAAGCAGGAGTCTAAACCCAGACTTATAAGATGGGTATTACTCTTGCAAGAGTTTGATATAGAAATTAGAGATAGAAAAGGGACAGAAACTCAGGTGGCTGATCACTTGTCCTGGATTGAGCCAGTAGCAGGGACTTCTTCCCCCTCCACTGACATATCCGAATCCTTTCCAGATGAGCAACTCTATGCCATCCGGACGGTACCTTGGTTTGCAGACATTGTAAACTACAAGGCTATACGATTCATTCCCAAGGAGTTTACCAGGCAGCAAGCCTGGAAACTCATGTTTGATGCAAAATATTACCTATGGGATGAGCCATATATCTTTAAGAGATGCTCGGATGGAATAATCTGATGCTGTGTATCTGAAGAAGAGACACAGAGAATTCTATGGCATTGCCATGGCTCTGACTCTGGAGGACACTTTGGAAGTGAGCGGACAGCCACTAAGGTGCTCCAAAGTGGCTTTTACTGGCCTACTCTCTTTAAGGATTCTAGAGAATTCATCCGTAACTATGATAGTTTCCAGAGGGCTGGCAATCTTCCTCATGGTCACAGCATGCCTCAGCAAGAAATCTTAGAGATTGAGTTGTTTGACGTATGGGGCATATATTTCATGGGACGATTTCTACCTTCATAGTCAAACAGCTACATCCTTGTGGCAGTAGATTATGTGTCTAAATGGGTTGAAACAATAGCAACACCCACTAATGACACAAGAGTAGTAATGAAGTTCCTCCAGAGGAACATCTTTAGTAGATTTGGTGTCCCTAGGACACTAATCAGTGATGGAGGAACTCATTTCTGCAACAGACAGCTAGATTCTGTCCTAAGTCGTTACGGAGTTCGCCATAAAGTAGCAACACCGTATCATCCCCAAACCAATGGACAAGCTGAAGTCTCAAATAGAGAACTAAAGCAAATCCTTGAGAGGATAGTAAGTGCCTCTAGAGAGGATTGGGCTCGAAAGCTTGATGATGCTCTATGGGCATACAGAATAGTTTTCAAATCCCCCATTGGAGCTTCACCATATCATTTAGTATATGGAAAGTCCTTTCATTTGCCAATGGAACTAGAACACAAAGTCTATTGGGCCACTAGATTCCTCAACCTTGATGCTAAAGCAGCAGGGGAGAAACGGCTGCTCCAACTAAATGAGTTGGATGAATTCCACTTAGAAGAATTTGAAAATGCAAAAATCTATAAGAAAAAGGCAAAGATGTGGCATGACAGGAAGTTAGCTTACAGAGTCTTTGAACTAGGACAAAAAATCTTGCTCTTCAATTCAAGGCTCAGATTATTCCCTGGGAAACTCAAATCCCGCTGGAAGGGACCGTATGTGATTACAAGAGTGTTACCTTACGGACATATAGAACTTCAAGGAAAAGATCCTGAAAACAGGTTCACTGTCAATAGACAAAGAGTCAAACATTACCTTGAAGGAGATATAGAGTCAGGAGGCTCAACACTATTACTAAATTAAGTACAGTGAAGTCCAGCTAAAGACACTAAAGAAGCACTTGTTGGGAGGTAGCCCAACCTTACTCAACTATATTTATTTTCTTTCATTTTGTTTTTCCTTTCAGTTGTCAGAGTCATGATCATGTGCATCAGTCAAGAGACAGAATTTCACAGCAGTGAAAACAGAGCACTCTGGATGAAGTGTCAAAGTTAAATGCTAGTGAGGAAGCCCTCACTAGGTGTTCAACGCCCATCACGGGCAGCATTGCTGGCGTTGAACGCCAGCCAGGGAGCATCCCCTGGGTATTTAAACGCCAGTGAAAGAGAGCAGGGAATCTGGAATTCCTAACCTCTCAGGACCAGTAGGTCCCACAGAAGCTCCACCTACCCCACCTTCTTCTACTCTACCTTGCTCGAGAACAAGCAAAACTCTTAAGTTTGGTGTTGCAAAAGCTTTGCTTTTTTACTTCTACCACTCCTAAGTATGGAAGAAGAGGATGGAGCAAACTAGGAAGCATGCACAAGAGCCTGTGTAGCCGCCTCAATAAAGACAAAGGAGTGACATTGAAGAGATCAAGCACTACATTAGATCCTCAAGGAGGAGCACTAGCCACCATCATTCAGGTGGATTCGTTCTCTTTACACCATTTTCCTGTTATTTTTCTATTTTCTGTCTGTTTATTTATCTGTTCTCTAGTTCTAGTTGCATGATCATTTGCATTGATGTTTTAAAGTTGTAAAATGTTCCATATATCTCTCACCTTGCTTAAATAAAAAAAATTATTGAAAAGAATTGAGAGATGCATGAATTTCAAGTTTAAAATAAGATTAGTCTAATTATGTTGATGTGGTGTCATTTGCTTTTGTTTTCTGAATGTATGAAATAAACAGTGCATGTTTAAAGTTGAAATTTTAGAATGTTGGCTCCTGAAAGAATAAGGAAAAAGGAAAAATATTATTGATAATCTGAAATAATATGAAAATTGATTCTTGAAGCAAGAAAAAGTAGCAAAAAGAAAAAGCATGTTGCAAAAGAAAAAAAAATTATATGCATGCGAAAAAAAATGGCGAAAAGAAAAAAAATAAAAAGCAAAAAAATCCATTACTGCCCAAAAATGTAGGAAAATGAGGGAAGATTGAAAAAGCCAATAACCCTTTAAACCAAAAGGCAAGAGTAAAAGGGCCCAAGGCTTTGAGCATTAATGGATAGGAGGGCCCAAAGGATT
This sequence comes from Arachis ipaensis, assembly GCF_000816755.2. Classification (NCBI taxonomy): domain Eukaryota; kingdom Viridiplantae; phylum Streptophyta; class Magnoliopsida; order Fabales; family Fabaceae; genus Arachis; species Arachis ipaensis. Next base: position 89,255,708 of record NC_029794.2, read on the forward strand.
AAAATCCTGGCCTAAGCGGCTAAACCAAGCTGTCCCTAACCATGTGTTTGTGGCGTGAAGGTGTCAAGTGAAAAGTTTGAGACTGAGCGGTTAAAGTCGTGGTCCAAAGCAAAAAGAGTGTGCTTAAGAACTCTGGAACCTCTATCTGGGGACTCTAGCAAAGCTGAGTCACAATCTGAAAAGGTTCACCCAGTTAAAGTGTCTGTGGCATTATTGTATCCGGTGGTAATACTGGAAGACAAGGTGCTTAGGGTCACGGCCAAGAATCTGAAAGCTGTGTTCAAGAATCAAAATAAGCTTAACTAAGAGAGTCAATAATATCATCTGGATTATAAGTTCCTAAGGATGCCAACATCTCTGAGTTTCAATGGATAGTGAGTGATAAACCCATATTTTATGATATATATTGTGCTCAATTCAAGAGATTTATTCAACCCTTCACCCACTTATTCATGTAAATTGCATGGTTTTACTTTCCCTTCCTTATTATGTGATATATGTGAAATACATGTTTCTTATGCTTTAAAAATAATTATTTTAATTACCCTTTTATTACCATTCGATGCCATGATTTGTGTGTTGAGTAGTTTCAGATCTTCTAAGGTAGGAATGACTTAAAGGATAGAAAGGAAACATACAAAATTGGAAGGAAAGCACAAAATGGAGTTTTTGAAGAAACTGGCAGCGACATGAACGCATCGACGACGCGGTCGCATGCCTAGCGCGAAAAGACAGCGACGCAAACGCGTGACTGAGGCGGATGCGCGCCATGAGCAGAACACAGATGACGCGTACGCGTGACCGAAGCGAGCGCATGACAAGGAAAACTCCAGATGACGCGACCGCGTGACCCACGCAGACGCGTGACAGACGCCTCGCACCAGAAATTTCAGAAAATGCTCCCAGCGATTTCTGAAACCCTTTTGGCCCAGATCCAAGTCCAGAAAGCACAAATTAGAGGTTATAAAGTGGGGGAATGCATCCATTCAAGGGATTCTCCAATTATTCACTTTTCATAGTTTTAGATGTAGTTTTTAGAGAGAGAGGTTCTCTCCTCTCTCTTAGGTTTTAGGATTAGGATTTCTTTTAATTTTATTGCTTCAATACCAGGTTCAATATTTTCCTTTAATTAATGTTTCTCCTCTATTTTAATTATTTCAATGCTTTTACTTGTTAATGTTCCAAATTGGCTTATGAACCATTTATGTTTAGATTTGAATTTCTATTTAATATAATTTGAGGTATTTCAGTTTATGATTGCTTTCTTTTATTTATGCTACTGTTGCTACCAATCTGAAGATATTTTTATTCGAGTAAATTTACTTTTCCCCTTTTGGCTTTGGTTGATTAATTGGCAACTCTTGAGTTATCAAACTCAACGTGATTGATAATTTTTGTTTTTGCTAATTGAATTGAACTTCAATAATTCCAGTCCTTTCTTTGGAATTGACTAGGACCTGAGGATTAAACTGATTAGTCACTTGACCTTCCTTTGCTTTAGTAAAGGCTAACTAAGTGGGATTAAAACTCAATTCTCATCACCATTGATAGGGAAGGGAGGGGGGTAATGTTCGGCCATAAGGGTGGGTTTTGGGTGGGAAATTGATTTTGAATTTTGAAGATAGGTGGGGTTTATGAGGTAGGTTTATGGGGAAGAGTGGATGGATGTGAGTGGTGAAGTGGTTATAGGGAAGAGAGATTGAGGTGATTGGTGAAGAGTTTTGGGGAAGAGTGTTTATGGGATTGTGTGAAAGAGGGGTGAGAAGAAGTGAGTGGAGGTAGGTGGGAATCCTGTGGGGTCCACAGATCCTGAGGTGATCCTGTGGGGTCCACAGATCCTGAGGTGTTCAAGGATTTACAACCTTGCACCAAATTAGGCATACAAAATGCCCTTGCACACAACTCTGGGTGTTCAGCGCCAGATTGGTGCTTGTTCTGGGCGTTGAACGCCCATTTGTTGCCCATTTCTGGCGTTAAACGCCAAAACCATGCTTGTTCTGGGCGTTCAGCGCCAGCTCTTCTCCAGGGTGCAATTCTGGCATTCAAATGCCCAGATGCTGCCCATTTTGGGCGTTCAGCGCCAGAATCATGCTCTGTTCTGGTGTTGAACGCCAGCCAGATGCTTCTTACTGGCGTTCAAACGCCAGTAAGGTCTTCCTCCAGGGTGTAATTTTTTTCTGCTGTTTTTGATTCCGTTTTCAATTTTTATATTTATTTTGTGACTCCAAATGATCATGAACCTAATAAAACATGAAAGAACAAGAAAAATAAAATTAGATAAATAAAAATTGGGTTGCCTCCCAACAAGCGCTTCTTTAATGTCAATAGCTTGACAGTGGGCTCTCATGGAGCCTCACAGATGTTCAGAGCTTTATTGAGACTTCCCAACACCAAACTTAGAGTTTGGTTGTGGCCTCCCAACACCAAACTTAGAGTTTGACTGTGGGGGCTCTGGTTGACTCTGTTTTAAGAGAAGCTTACTGTGCCTCTTTTCCATGTTTACAGAAGGGTAACCTTGAGTTGTAAACACAAGGGAGTCCTCATTCAATTGAAGGACTAATTCACCTCTGTCAACATCAATCACAGCTCTTGCTGTGGCTAGAAAAGGTCTTCCAAGGATGATGGATTCATCCTTATCCTTCCCAGTATCAAGGATTATGAAATCAGCAGGGATGTAAAGGCCTTCAACCTTTACTAACACGTCCTCTACTTGTCCATAAGCCTGTTTTCTTGAATTGTCTGCCATCTCTAATGAGATTTTAGTAGCTTGCACCCCAAAGATTCCTAGTTTCTCTATTACAGAGAAGGGCATGAGGTACATTCCTGAACCAAGATCACACAGAGCCTTTTCAAAGATCATGGTGCCTATGGTACAAGGTACTAGGAACTTTCCAGGATCCTGTTTCTTCTGAGGCAATCTCAGTTGATCCAGATCACTTAGTTCATTGGTGAACAAGGGAGGTTCATCTTCCCAAGTCTCAATACCAAATAATTTGGCATTCAGCTTCATGATTGCACCAAGAAACTTGGCAGCTTGCTCTTCAGTAACATCCTCATTCTCTTCAGAAGATGAATACTCGTCAGAGCTCATGAAGGGCATAAGGAGGTTCAATGGAATCTCTATGGTCTCTAGATGAGTCTCAGATTCCTTTGGTTCCTCAAAGGGAAACCCCTTATTGATCACTGGACGTCCCAGGAGGTCTTCCTCACTGGGATTTACGTCCTCCCCCCCCTTCCTCTCCAGGTTCGGCCGTGTTGACTATGTCAATGGCCTTGCACTCTTCTTTTGGATTTTCTTTTGTATTGCTTGGGAGAGTACTATGAGGGATTTCAGTGATCCTTTTACTCAACTGGCCCACTTGTGCCTCCAAATTTCTAATGGAGGACCTTGTTTCATTCATGAAACTTACAGTGGCCTTAGATAGATCAGAGACTAAGTTTGCTAAATTAGAGGTATTTTGTTCAGAGTTCTCTGTCTGTTGCTGAGTGGATGATGGAAAAGGTTTACTATTGTTAAACCTATTTCTTCCACCATTATTAAAGTCTTGTTGAGGCTTTTGTTGATCCTTCCATGAGAGATTTGGGTGATTTCTCCATGAGGTCTCTTAGTTTCCTCTTCAGAGTCCTTTCAGGTTCTGGATCTGCTTCAACAAGAATGTTCTTGTCCTTGCTCCTGCTCATATGAAAAAGAGGGACAGAAAAATAATAATAATAGGGATCCTTTTTACCACAGGTATAGAGATGGAAGAGGGGGTTCGAATTTGGGTGAGATGAAGTGTTAGTAGATGAATAAATAAATAGAAGGAGATAAGAGAGAAGGAGAATTTTCGAAAATTATTTTTGAAAAGAGTTAGTGATTTTCGAAAATAGTTTTTGAAAAAGGTTAGTAATTTTTCGAAAATTAAAATAATTAGTTAATTAAAAAGAAATTTTGAAAAAGAGGGAAGATATTGTCGAAAATTAGAGAGGGAGAGTTAGTTAGGTAGTTTTGAAAAAGATAAGAAACAAACAAAAAGTTAGTTAGTTAGTTGAAACAAATTTGAAAATCAATTTTGAAAAGATAAGAAGATAAGAAGTTAGAAAGGATATTTTAAAATCAAATTTTGAAAAAGATAAGATAAAGAGATATTTTTGAAAAGATATGATTGAAATTAGTTTTGAAAAAGATTTGATTTTTAAGATCACAATTAATGACTTGATTCGCAAGAAATCACAAGATATGATTCTAGAAGTCAAAGTTTGAATCTTTCTTAACAAGCAAGTAACAAACTTGAAATTTTTGAATCAAAACATTAATTGATGATGTTATTTTCGAAAATTAGGAGATAAAGATAAGAAAAAGATTTTTGAAAAATATTTTTAAAATTTTCGAAAATAAATAAGAAAAATAAAAAAGATTTGATTTTTGAAAAAGATTTTGAAAAAGATAAGATTTTTAAATTGAAAATTTGATTTGACTCATAAAAACAACTAAATTTTAAAAAGTTTTGAAAAAGTCAACTCAAATTTTCGAAATTTATGAGTGAAAAAGGGAAAGATATTTTTTTTTATTTTTAAACTTTTAATGATGAGAGGGAAAAACATGAAAAAGACTCAATGCATGAAAATTTTGGATCAAAACAATGAATGCATGCAAGAATGCTATGAATGTCAAGATGAACACTAAGAACACTTTGAATGTTAAGATGAACATCAAGAACTTATTTTTGAAAAAAATTTTAATGCAAAGAAAACATGCAAGACACCAAACTTAAAACTTTTTCATGTATAGACACTATGAATGCAAGAATGCATATGAAAAACAAGAAAAGACACAAAACATGAAAACATCAAGATCAAACAAGAAGACTTACCAAGAACAACTTGAAGATCATGAAGAACACTATGAATGCATGAATTTTTCGAAAAATGCAAGATGAATATGCAATTGACACCAAACTTTCAACTTGACTCAAGACTCAAACAAGAAACATGAAATATTTTTTATTTTTATGATTTTTTATTTTTTTGGATTTTTGTATATTTTTTTTCGAAAAAACATATAGGAAAAAGAAAATAAGGATTTCAAAATTTTTTAATATGAATTCCAGGAATCTTGTATTCTTAGTCTAAAGCTCCAATCCGAGGGTTAGGCATGGCTTAATAGCCAGCCAAGCTTTAGTATGTAACTCAGACATGCCACGCTGACATTCCAATTAACTTGCCTCTATGCTGATGGTTGGAAGCCCCTATCCAAAAGAATTAGACATGGCTTTACAGCCAGCCAGGCTTCAACACGCTTCATGAAACTCTAGAATTCATTCTTAAAAATTCTGAAGAAAAATATATTTTTGAAAAGATTTATTTTTATTTTTTTTTCGAAAACAGATGAGAAATTTTTGAAAGGTTTTTGAAAAATTTTTGAAAATAAAACAAAAAGCAAATTACCTAATCTGAGCAACAAGATGAACCGTCAGTTGTTCAAACTCGAACAATCCCCGGCGACGGCGCCAAAAACTTGGTGCACGAAATTGTGATCTCAGGCAACTGCGCCAAAAACTCTGTACGCACGTCTTAATAAATCGTTTTTCATTCACAACTTCGATACAACTAACCAGCAAGTGCACTGGGTCGTCCAAGTAATAAAACCTTACGTGAGTAAGGGTCGATCCCACGGAGATTATTGGTATGAAGCAAGCTATGGTCATCTTGTAAATCTCAGTCAGGTGGATAATAATTGATTATGGAGTTTTCGAACATAAATAATAAATAGATAGAAAATAAGGATAGAAACACTTATGTATATCATTGGTGAGAATTTCAGATAAGTGTATAGAGATGCTTTCGTTCCTCTGAACCTCTGCTTTCCTGCTGTCTTCATCCAATCAGTCTTACTCCTTTCCATGGCTGGCTTTATGTAAGGACATCACCGTTGTCAAAGGCTACTTGATTAAGAGATCCAAGAGATACTCATTCAATCTAAGGTGGAACGGAAGTGGTTGTCAGGCACGCGTTCGTGGGGGAATGATAATGATTGTCACGTTCATCACATTCAGGTTGAAGTGCGAATGAATATCTTAGAAGCAGAATAAGTTGAATTGAATAGAAAAACAGTAGTACTTTGCATTAATCTCAGAGGAACAGCAGAGCTCCACACCTTAATCTATGGAGTGCAGAAACTCTACCGTATGAAAATACATAAGTGATAATGGTTCAGGCATGGCCGAATGGCCAGCCCCCATGAAAGTCTAAGATAGCATAAAACTGATCAAAGATGTCTAATACAATAGTAAAAAGTCCTATTTATACTAAACTAGTTACTAGGGTTTACAGAAGTAAGTAATTGATGCATAAATCCACTTCCGGGGCCCACTTGGCGTGTGCTTGGGCTGAGCTTGAATGTTACACGTGTAGAGGTCAATCTTGGAGTTGAACGCCAGTTTGTAACGTATTTCTGGCGTTCAACTCTGGCTTGTGACGTGTTTCTGGCGTTTAACTCCAGACAGCAGCGCAGAACTGGCGTTCAACGCCCTTTTACGTCGTCTAAACTCGGCCAAAGTATGGACTATTATATATTTCTGGAAAGCCCTGGATGTCTACTTTCCAAAGAAATTGGAAGCGCGCCATTTTGAGTTCTGTAGCTCCAGAAAATCTACTTTGAGTGCAGGGAGGTCAGAATCCAACAGCATCAGTAGTCCTTTTTCAACCTCTGAATCTGATTTTTGCTCAAGTCCCTCAATTTCAGCCAGAAAATACCTGAAATCACAGAAAAACACACAAACTCATAGTAAAGTCCAGAAATGTGAATTTAACATAAAAACTAATGAAAACATCCCTAAAAGTAACTAGATTCTACTAAAAACATACTAAAAATAATGCCAAAAAGCGTATAAATTATCCGCTCATCAGCCCACTGTCAAGCTATTGACATTAAAGAAGCGCTTGTTAGGAGGCAACCCAATTTTATTTAATTATATCTATTTATTTTCCATTGTTATTTTATGTTTTCTGTAAGTTGATGATCATGTAAAGCCACAAAAACAACTGAAAAAGCAAAAACAGAATGAAAAACAGTATTAAAAACAGCACACCCTGGAGGAGAAGCTTACTGGCGTTTAAACACCAGTAAGGGTAGTAGAATGGGTGTTAAACGCCCAGTCTGGCACCATTCTGGGCGTTTAACGCCAGAAATGGACACCAGACTGGTGTTTAACGCCAGAAAGGGGCACAGAGCTGGCGTTTAACGCCAGAAAAGGGAGAAAAGCTGGCGTTAAACGCCAAAAATGGGTAGCAACCTGGCGTTTAACGCCAGGATTGGCAATCAAGGGGGCGTTTACACGCCAACATGGTGCAGAGATGAGAAATCCTTGACACCTCAGGATCTGTGGACCCACAGGATCCCACCTACCTCATCTTTCTCTCTTCTTCACACCTTCCCATAACACCCTTTTCCAAATACCCTTCACCAATCACCTCAATACCTCTTCCCCAAAAACCCCTCACCTATCAAATCCTACCATCTTCTCCATAATCTCTTCACCAATCCACATCCATCCATCATAAAACCCCACCTACCTCACCTTTCAAATTCAAACCACTTTCCCTCCCAAACCCACCCATACATGGCCGAACCCTACCCCTCTCTCCACTCCTATATAAACCAATCTTCACTCCTTCATTTTCACACATCATACACACTACTTCTCCCCCTTGGCCGAACCACTAAACCCCCTCCATCTCCTCCATTTTCTTCTTCTACTCTTTTCTTTCTTCTTTTGCTCGAGGACGAGCAAACCTTCTAAATTTGGTGTGGTAAAAGTGTTGCTTTTTATTTTTCCATAACCATTTATGGTACCAAAGGCCGGAGAAACCTCTAGAAAGAGGAAAGGGAAGGCAAAAGCTTCCATCTCCGAGTCATGGGAGATGGATCAAGACCACTTCTATGAAGTTGTGGCCAAGAAGAAGGTGATCCCCGAGGTCCCTTTCAAGCTCAAAAAGGGTGAATATCCAGAGATCTGACATGAGATTCGAAGAAGAGGTTGGGAAATTCTCACCAACCCCATTCAACAAGTCGGTATCTTAATGGTTCAAGAGTTCTATGCCAACGCATGGATCACCAAGAACCATGATCAAAGTATGAACCCGGACCCAAAGAATTGGCTTACAATGGTCTGGGGAAAATGCTTAGATTTCAGCCCAGAAAATGTAAGGTTGGCATTCAACTTGCCCATGATGCAAGGAGATGCACGCCCATACACTAGAAGGGTCAACTTTGATCAAAGGTTGGACCAAGTCCTCATAGACATTTGTGAAGAGGGCGCTCAATGAAAGAGAGATTCAAGAGGGAAGCCGGTTCAACTAAGAAGGCATGACCTCAAGCCCGTGGCTAGGGGATGGTTGGAGTTCATCCAACGCTCAATCATTCCTACTAGCAACCGGTCTGAAGCTACTATAGACCGGACTATCATGATCCATAGCATCATGATTGGAGATGAAGTAGAAGTTCATGAGGTTATATCCCTAAAACTCTACAAGGTGGTGGACAAGTCCTCTACTTTGGCAAGGTTAGCCTTCCCTCATCTCATTTGTCACCTCTGCAATTCAGCTGGAATTGACATAAGGAAGACATCCTCATTGATGAGGACAAGCCCATCACTAAGAAAATGATGGAGCAAACAAGAGAGCCCACTCATGGATAAGAGCATGAGGAAATTCCTCATCATGAAATCCCTAAGATGCCTCAAAGGATGCATTTTCCTCCACACAATTATTGGGAGCAAATCAACACCTCCATAGGAGAATTAAGTTCCAACATGGGATAACTAAGGGTGGAACACCAAGAGCATTCCATCCTCCTCCATGAAATTAGAGAAGACCAAAGAATCATGAGGGAGGAGCAACAAAGGCAAGGAAGAGACATTGAGGAGCTCAAGCACTCCATAAGATCTTCAAGAGGAAGAACAAGACGCCATCACTAAGGTAGACCCGTTCTTTAATTTCCTTGTTCTTATTTTTCTATTTTTCGAAAATTATGCTTTATGTTTTATTTATGTTTGTGTCTTATTACATGATCACTAGTGTCTAAGTGTCTATGCCTTAAAGCTATGAATGTCCTATGAATCCATCACCTTTCTTAAAATGAAAAATGATCTAAAAACAAAAGAACAAGAAGTACATGATTTTGAATTCATCCTTGAAACTAGTTTAATTATTTTGATGTGGTGGCAATACTTTTGTTCTCTGAATGAATGCTTGAACAGTGCATATTTTTTATTTTGTTGTTTATGAATGTTAAAATTGTTGGCTCTTGAAAGAAGGATGGAAAAGGAGAAATGTTATTGATAATCTGAAAAATCATAAAATTGATTCTTGAAGCAAGAAAAAGTAGTGAAACGCTTGCGAAAAAAAATGGCGAAAAGAAAAAAAAAGAAAAAGAAAAAGCAAGCAGAAAAAGCCAGTATCCCTTTAAACCAAAAGGCAAGGTTAAAAAGGATCCAAGGCTTTGAGCATCAGTGGATAGGAGGGCCCACAGGAATAAAATCCTGGCCTAAGCGGCTAAACCAAGCTGTCTCTAACCATGTGCTTGTGGCGTGAAGGTGTCAAGTGAAAAGCTTGAGGCAGAGCGGTTAAAGTCGTGGTCCAAAGCAAAAAGAGTGTGCTTAAGAGCTCTAGACACCTCTAATTGGGGACTCTGGCAAAGCTGAGTCACAATCTGAAAAGGTTCACCCAGTTATGTGTCTGTGGCATTTATGTATCCGGTAGTAATATTGGAAAACAAAATTCTTAGGGTCACGGCCAAGACTCATAAAGTAACTGTGTTCAAGAATCAACATACTGAACTAGGAGAATCAATAACACTATCTG
>NC_029794.2:89265643-89276732 GCF_000816755.2 Arachis ipaensis
TTATCCTATTTATCCTATTTGATTTTCAGTTGCTTGGGGACAAGCAACAATTTATGTTTGGTGTTGTGATGAGCGGATAATTTATACACTTTTTGGCATTATTTTTAGGTAGTTTTTAGTATGTTTTAGTTAATTTTTATTATGTTTTTATTAGTTTTTAAATAAAAATCATATTTATGGGCTTTACTATGAGTTTGTGTGTTTTTTGTGATTTTAGTTATTTTCTGGCTGAAATTGAGGGACCTGAGCAAAAATCTCATTCAGAGGCTGAAAAAGGACTGCAGATGCTATTGGATTCTGACCTCCCTACACTCGAAGTGTATTTTCTGGAGCTATAGAAGCCCAATTGGTGCGCTCTTAATTTCGTTGGAAAGTAGACATCTTGGGCTTTCTAGCAATATATAATAGTCCATACTTTTTTCAAGATTTGATGGCCCAAACTGGCGTTCCAAGTCAGCATAAAAATTCTGGCGTCAAAACGCCAGAACTGGCATAAAAGCTGGAGTTAAACGCCCAAACTGGCACCAAAGCTGGTGTTTAACTCCAAGAGAAGCCTATGCACGTGAAAGCTTCAATGCTCAGCCGAAGCATACACCAAGTGGGCCCGGAAGTGGATTTCTGCATTAATTACTCATTTCTGTAAACCCTGGGCTACTAGTTCATTATAAATAGGACCTCTTGCTATTGTATTTTCAGATCGGAATCTTTAGTTCATCTTTTGGTCTCTTGATCACGTTTTGGGGGCTGGCCTCACGGCCATGCCTAGACCTTTTGTTCTTATGTATTTTCAACGATGGAGTTTCTACACCCCATAGATTAAGGTGTGGAGATCTGTTGTTCCTCATGAATTAATGCAAAGTACTATTATTTTTCTATTCAACTCAAGCCTATTTCTTCTCTAAGATGTTCATTCACACACAAGAACATGATGAATATGATGATTATGTGACACTCATCACCATTCTCACCTATGAACGCGTGCCTGATAACCACTTCCGTTCTACATGCAAACAAGCTTGAATGTGTATCTCTTGGGTTTCTAATCTAAGATTAAAACCTTTGTGGTATAGGCTAGAATTATTGGCGGCAGATTGGATGAAGGCAATAGGAAAGCAGAGGTTCAGGAGGAACAAAGCATCTTCATACACTTATCTGAAATTCTCACCAATGAATTACATAAGTATCTCTATCTTATTTTATGTTTTATTCATCTTTTAATTATCAATTCTCCATAACCATTTGAATCCGCCTGACTGAGATTTACAAGATGACCATAGCTTGCTTCAAGCCGACAATCTCCGTGGGATCGACCCTTACTCACTTAATGTTTATTACTTGGACGACCCAGTGCACTTGCTGGTTAGTTGTGCGGAGTTGTGACAAAAAGTTGAGATTACATTCGTGCATACCAAGTTGTTGGCGCCGTTTTAGAGATTACAATTTCGTGCACCACTCACCAAGTGGGCCCTAGAAGTGGATTTTAGCACTAAATAGACTGTTTTACCCTTACTAGTCATCTGTTTAGTATTTAAAATGTATTTTACATAATCAGAGAGACATCACGCATAGCATACACGTTTTTCAATTGTATTTCCCTTTCAGTATATGTTTGTAAACCTTCTAGATTGAGGGGAGGAGCCCTGTTGAGTCCTATGAATTAATAAAAGTAGTACTGTTTCTCTTCGATCCGTGTTTGATTAATTCTAAGATGTGTATTCATTCTTCATCACTATGAATTCGTTGAACTGGCATAAGTTTATCACATTCTACATGGGTTCAGAGTGCATCTTTCATCGGACAATGATAAACTGCCAGCTTGAATATATGTCTCTTAGATGGCTAATCCACAACTTCATTGGGGACTTCTCGAGACATCAGTTTAGCCGATTTTCGGGGAGATTAGGGTCTCTATGGTAGAAGTTAGAACCAAAGGCGCAACATTCCTTCGATCCGGAAGATTCGACCTTGTCGGTGGCGTTTTGAGTAGGATCATCAAGGAGAATGAACTGTACGAGCTTCACCCTCAATCAGAATGGATCCGTACTAAACCTGGGGTCGTGAGATCGACCCTGACTCGCTCAGGTATTACTTGGATGACCCAATGCACTTACTGGTACTGTTGTACAAGAGTGTGGGGTTCGTACGCACCAACATACATAAGTTGTTTCATGCATGCATATAAGGACAGAAGGAGCAGATAAAAGGTAAATTGAAGTGTAGTCTTACAAATGTTTGAGAGTGGAAAGTTGAGCCCATGAAGCTGGTATAGACCCAATGAAGTTATTGCCAGCAAGATTCATATATTGCAGGGTTGTTAAGTTGGCAATGTAATCAGGCAAGGGGCCTGAAAGTTTGTTGTTCTGCAATTCCCTGCAACATCAAAAGGGTTAATTTACTTAAGATAAAGGTTATCTGATTAGGTGGATGAAGACAACTTACAAGGTAACCTGATATTTCAATTTGAGAATTGAGGGAGAAAGTGTTCCAGAGAATCCAATTGAATCCAGGGCCCTGCACATTTATTATAAGTGAAATTTCTCTTATCCCAAACCTTAAGAATTGAAAAACAAGGTGAATAATAAAATGAATGGACTTACAGAGATACAACATATCCAATTCTCTAAATCAATCTGTATTAATATCAAAGTGCTGTATTTATTTATTTTAATGAATACTACATACATATTTTCATGCGTTCAATTATTATTAACTATGGTTCATCACTAAATTTTCATACATTGATTTAACTTATTGTATAAATATTTTGAAAGAAAACAAAATACAAAATTCCAGATAGTACTAATTAAACAAGATTCTTTAATTCCAAAGCAAACTATTCACCATTTCTTTCTTTCTATTTTCTCTTTCCCACATGCTTTATATATACACATAGAACTATGGTTACAAGCTTACATACATGGCAAACGATATCACTGGCACTTAAATTTCACTTGAAGATATTCTTGTTTTTATCATAGTAATACAAGCAGCAGCGGTTGTTGGGGAGGGGAGAAAAAGAAAAAAGAAGATGCTTGAATTTGGAGAGAAAGTTGCGTTGTGATATATATTAATTCCTATTGATTAATTAATGGAAGTTACCAACGTTTTCATGTTCTTCCAATTGGTTACCAACCTCAGCAAACCTTTTCTCTTTGTAAACGTTCCACTTAGCAGCAACAAAGTAAATGACGACATTGATCGCACTCAATAAAGCCATTTATATTGAATCAATTATATTAGATTAGATTAGATAAATGAATACCTTGATAATACACAACAACATAGGAAGCAAGCACAATTAAACTTGATAATACACAATCTGCAACACAGGAACAGATTTACAACAAGCCAATCCTCTCAATTTTTTTCGGTAAAAATATTGGATCCTGACATATTCCTAAATTTAATATGTCAATATTTAAACTTCCATTTTCACATTTGCAACACAGGAACAGATTCACAGCCATGGAACCAAAATAATGGTCCTTATCATAAAAACAGAGAAACAGATGGAAGAAATAGTTACCTTGTACTATTTATGGTGAGGGTTGAGCGCCGATTGAGGGATAGGCAGTAATTACTTTAGTGTTTAGGGTTTACAACAGACAGCGCTGATTGAGGGAGGGCACGCCGATGCAGGGTGCGCCGAGGAGGGTTGCGAAAGAGGGTGTGAGGTTGCGAATCTGAGGAGGAGACTTGTGTTGAGGGTACGAGGGTTGCGATAGAGAGGGTGCGAGATAGGGCTCGGAGAGAGGGCTGGGAACAAAGGTTCTTAGCAGCGATAAAGGGCTCTCAACAGTGATGAAGGTGAAGGGCTCAGAAAGAGGGCTGAGTGCAAGGGTTCTCATAGTAGTGATGAAGATGAAGTGTTCTCATCGGCAGTGAAGGGTGATGATGAAGGGCTGGGTAGGGTGTGTTTGATGGCTGGGTGATGATGAAGGGTCATCGCTTAGAGGGTCTATGGTTAAAATGTTTAACTTGGAAAAAAAAAGTAGCGTTTGGAAAGAAATGGGTGGGATTTTCCTGGGAACTTTATCACTACGTTTTTTTACGGTGTCCAAATAATTAGAGGATATCGGCACACTTTAAAAATGTAACTATTGAAAGACAAACTGGTCACGCTTTAAAAGCATACCTGTTTCTCTCTATAAATCGTGACCAAAAAAAAGCGTGGCCAAATTACTATTCAATCGCTACCCTCATAAAAGCGTGCTGGTTTTCTCTATGGCCACCCACATAAAATCATGGCCATTGACCACTTTTGGCCACACTTTTAAATCGTGACAAGAAAAAAGGGTGCCGAAAGGCCTTTTTTCTTGTAGTCTCTTAATTCTTTTAGTTTAATTCCATTGCTTTCTAGTGTAGTTAATTTTTAGTTGTTGCCCTCTTAATTGCATGCTTACTAGATAGTTGTTTACTTGCTTATTGCCTACTTATTTCAATTTTATTGTTGGTTGCTCTTTAATTTCTAGTTACCTTACTTTTCTGCATTCCTATTTAAAACCCTCCTAAATTCCATAAATAATGATGTGCATTCAATTGCAAGTCCAAGGGATAATGACATGATATTCAACTGTCGGTTATTGATTTGATTTTGTGACAACCTTCTAAACTTTAATCATGAGTTAGTTGCCAGTTTAGACTATACTTGCGACATAATTGAGTTTTAAACTGGTGAAATTCTAAACCGGTGATTAGCCCGCTGTTGTGAGAATTAATGTTGATCTAAAATTTCTCAAAATAGAATTCTCGTTGCAAGCATAGTCTAAACCAATAATTAACTCTCAATCGAAGTTTAAATCAAAAGATGTCACAATCAATACAAAATAACCGGGAGTTTAAAATCCCGAGTCGTTCTCCCTAGGAATTGCAATGAAGTGTCCTATTATTGGCTATGAGGGAATGGGGGTTTGATTGCAAGAGGCAAGAAATGTAAATAGCAAGGAATGAAAAATGCATGCAAGAAATTAAAGAAGCAAACAATAACTAAATATAAAAAGGAGTCAAACTCAAGGCAATTAATCAAAGAAAGGAAAATTCAAGTGCTAAAAAACCTCTTGGCAAGGATTGAGAGTCAAGGTTACCTATCCTAGTCATTGGCCACAAACATATGATGATTATGAAGAGTTAATCATACTTAGTCAACCCTAACATCGAGGATAAGTCAAATAGGCATAATTGATCTCAATCCATAAGTCCTAGCCCACTCTATTAATGGAAGACTTAAAGTTAGTGGAAACCAAATCAACTAACTACTCTAATATATCAATCAAGAATGGACATCAATGACTCAAGGGTCACCAAAGTCCTCAATTCCAAGCCAAGAGTGAGGAAAAACTAAGCAAAAACTAATCCAAGCATTTTATAAACACTTGGTGTGCATGAAAATAAAAGCATATTAAATTTTAATAAAAATAAAATCTAAAACTACCAAACGCAAGAATATAATAATAGCAACTCAATTAAACATCAATAAACATAAAAACGTTAAATTGCATTAAATGGAAATTAAGATTTACAAGAGTGTTCATAAAATAAAAAGTGACATAAATGAAAAATTAAGAAGAGAACTAAGAGAATTAAGAAAATAAAGCATGGAAACATAAATGAAATTACATTAGAACAAGAATTAAAAGCTGAAATTAAAGAGAAATTAACTAAGAAAACCTAAATTCTAGAGAGAAGGAGGAGTTTCTCTCTCTAGAAAATGACCTACAACATAATAAAACCTAAACTAATTGCTCCCCCTTGTCTCCTCTTGAATTAGGGTTGAAATAGCTTCAGAAATGAGTTGGATTGGGTTTTGGGGCCCAAAATTCACTGCTAGCGAATTATATTAATGAGGTCACATGCCATTACTAGAAAACTAGTTATTACAGACGGATATTTCTGATGGATTTTAACCCACTGAAATACAGAGAGAATTTCAGAGGGATTTTTTGTTGGAAAACAAAAAAAATGGATTAGCATAAATTACAGACGAAAAAGAAAATCCGTCGATAATTCCGTCGGAAAAATTAATTTTTTTCCGTGAGAAATGGTTACAGACGGAAAATCCGTCTATAATTAAATAGACAAAATGCTGCGTTTTATTAAATTATTACAGACGGAAAATCCATCTGTAATTTAAATTTTTCGTCAGAAATATTAAAAACCCTAATTTTATCACCACCCATTCACACTCCATTCACACTCCTCTTCGCCCTCATCCCTCAAACTCTTCGGCCAGAAACCCGCTGCCCACAGCCACCGCAGTCTCTGCCGCCACTGCAGCCACGCAGCCCCTGCATCAGCCTTCGCAGCTCCCCGTAACCCCACAGCCTCGCAGCCCTGCAGCGGCGCAGCCATCGCAACCCCTACACAGACACAGCCTCCACCGCCACCGTAGAAGATCCGTCACCGTCGTAGGAAGCTGTGTCGCCGTGATTGGAAGCTCCCTCGCCGTCGTTTGGAAGCTCATTGGCGTCTCCTCTGTTCGAGCGCTCTCCTTCTATCTCTGTGTTGCCGTTGTGTTTCTGCCACTGCCCTTCCTCCTCGCAGCCGGTGAGTACTGTGATAAATTGAGAACATTGAATGCTGTGTAGTTTGTTAAACAGTCACTTTGCTGTTCATAATTTTGCTCATTTTTTTATTCATATTTGTTCATAAGAACTGATAATATTGAATGATGTGTACTTTGTGAATTTTGTTCATAAAATGTCAGTTTGCTGTTCATAATTTTGTTCATATTTGTTCATAAACAATGATAATATTAAATGCTGTGTAGTTTGTTAATTTTGTTCATAAAATTTTTGTTTGCTGATTCAGAGTTTGCTGAGAGTTATGGTTAAAGTGCTACAGGAGCCGTAGTTCACAGGACTCTGCGGTTAGTCCTTCAACATCAGGACAATATAGTACAACTCTTTCAAGATTGAAGCAAAAAATGAGTGGTTTTTGGTTGCATGTGGTTCAGCGATGGCCTGTGGTATATTTATCCTCAATAAGAGAGCTAGCTTCTAAACCTTCTAATAATTCAATTTTTAATTCTTGTATTTATTAGGATCTTTATTTTTTATTTTCATTTTGGTGTTAATCCTATATATATTTTTATGGTATATTCTTGAAAACGATTACTCTGAATGCACTTCTCCTGCAGATAGAAGCGCTTCTTGCTTTCGATCACTTGCTTTCTCTGTAAGCACTATCATCTTTTATCTTTTATTTCATACATTCAAAACTTAATGTATTCCCTCTTAATCACACTTAATTTTATGCCAAGTTTTGATTTGTTATATGTTATTCGTTATTAGTAATAACTAATGAAGTTTTGAGAGATTTTTGTTCAGTCTATGGCGCACAAGTTTTTTCTGATATACTCTGTTAGTACAATTAACAAAAATGGGTGAATAAAAATGTGTGATCAAGTTTAGTTTTGAGATTAGTACAAGATCTTTGATGTATTATTTGTTTCTCATCTTTTTATGAGTCAAACACTTTTTAACTAGAAACTAGAAATTAAAATGTACTACTCTAAGTAGCCTTGCTATATATCTAGCTAGGTTAAGATTCTTCTTATACCATTGATGAGCGGATAATTTATACGCTTTTTGGCATTGTTTTTACATAGTTTTTAGTGTGATTTAGTAGTTTTTAGTATATTTTTATTAGTTTTTAATTAAAATTCATATTTCTGGACTTTACTCTGAGTTTGTGTATTTTTCTGTGATTTCAGGTATTTTCTGGCTGAAATTGAGGGACTTGAGCAAAAATCAGATTCAGAGGTTGAAGAAGGACTGCAGATGCTGTTGGATTCTGACCTCCCTGCATTCAAAGTGAATTTTCTGGAGCTACAGAACTTCAAATGACGCACTCTCAATTGCTTTGGAAAGTAGACATCCAGGGCTTTCCAGCAATATATAATAGTCCATACTTTGATTAAGGATAGATGACGTAAACTGGCGTTGAACGCCAGTTCTATGCTGCATTCTGGAGTTAAACGCCAGAAACAGGTTATAAAGTGGAGTTAAATGCCAGAAACAGGTTACAAACTAACGTTCAACTCCAAGAAAGATCTCTACATGTGTAAAGCTCAATGCTCAGCCCAAGCACACACCAAGTGGTCCCCGGAAGTGGATTTCTGCATCATTTACTCATTTCTGTAAACCCTAGTAACTAGTTTAGTATAAATAGAACTTTTTACTATTGTATTAGAGATCTTGGATTAGTTTTATGCTATCTTAGACTTTTGTGAGGGCTGGCCATTCGGCCATGCCTAAACATTTATCACTTTTATATTTTCAACGGTAGAGTTTCTACACACCATAGATTAAGGTGTGGAGCTCTGCTGTTCCTCAAAGATTAATGCAAAGTACTACTGTTTTTCTATTCAATTCAACTTATTCCGCTTCTAAGATATTCATTCGCACTTCAATATGATGGATGTGATGATCGTGACAGTCATCATCATTCTCACTTATGAACGCGTGCCTGACAACCACCTCCGTTCTACCTTAGATTGAATGGATATCTCTTGGATATCTAATACAGGGGACCGAGTCCGAGATGTTAGAGTCTTCGTGGTATAAGTTAGAACCCATGGATGGCCATTCCTGAGATCCGGAAAGTCTAAACCTTGTCTGTGGTATTCCGAGTAGGATCTGGGAAGGGATGGCTGTGACGACGCAAAAGGATCAATGGATCCTATTCCAGTATGATTGAGAACTGACAGATGAATAGCCGTGCCGTGACAGAGCATCTTGGACCATTTTCACTGAGAGGATGGGAAGTAGCCATTGACAACGGTGATGCCCAACATACAGCTTGCCATGGAAAGGAGTAGGAAGGATTGAATGAAGACAGCAGGAAAGCAGAGGTTCAGAGGGACGAAAGCATCTATATATGCTTATCTAAAATTCTCACCAATGAATTACATAAGTACCACTATCCTATTTTATATTTTATTTATCTTTTACTTATCAATTCATAAAATCAGTTTAATCTGCCTGACTGAGATTTACAAGGTAACCATAGCTTGCTTCAAGCCGACAATCTCCGTGGGATAGATCCTTACTCACGTAAGGTTTATTACTTGGATGACCCAGTGCACTTGCTGGTTAGTTGTACGAAGTTGTGAAACAGAATTAAGAACATGAACGTGCGTATTGAGTTTTTAGCGCCGTTAACAAGGAAGGAATGATCACGATTTCGCACACCAACCATTGAATAGTATTTTTAGATTTTCTTAATCGTCATTAAATTAACAGTTCATATATAATAGACTGTATCTATAAAAATTTGCTTTATTATAAAAGGAGAATGTTTGAAAATGAGAATGATTAAATTGTTTATATTTCATTCACAAATTATCAACATTTACTTACTTATAATTCAATATTTGGATTCATAAGCGTGTTACTTTGTAAAATGTATGTTATTGATGGTACTAATAAGTGATTCCACCATTAGAAATAATGAATCATGATCATTAATTTTTTGCATATAATATCTTTTATCATGAATGTGTTATAAATAAAGTGGAATTATTGTTCTATTTTCTCTCATCAACTTGGCAGCATACTTTAATTTTCCTCTTCATTATATTTCCAAAGTGGTTTCTGAGTGAAATATATATGAGCATGATGTGCTTAGTGGCTAGCTGATAATTGAGGATAGGAACTATAAAGTTTGGTTCTATTTATATCAAGTAATTAGGGGAAAATGGTACTTTTAAGACATGGATATTATTCTAAGAGTTTGCTAATTAACAAGTGTCTACTCTTCACACATTTTTATCGCACATTTTTGTTAATCTCAAGCTCCTTACTTGTTTTGATAATCAGGTTTGATAATCCTTGTCTTTTTCATGGCATTCTGCTTTTGCCCTAGCTACATTTGATTTTTCATGGAATATAGTATATATTAGCATCTTATATTATTGTGGGAAGGTAGATATTTAAATCTGAAAGGGGATTAAATGTTAATTATTTAAATTTAATTTTGATTTAGGACAGGATACTATAACCTTGTTTTGTTTGGTTCATGTAGCCATGCAATGTTTAGTAGTTGTTGTTGTAGTGGTGGTGGTTTTTATGGTGACACATAAATACACTTTAATAAATATCAGTTAGGAACATGTGCTTCTTTTCTTGGCTACATGTTCTACTTAATATTATATTACCTTATCTGAACCTTTCCTTCTCATCGAACTAGTATAATTAAATCCACATTAATCATGACTTATTGTTCTTTATATAGTGTAAATTTTAATTTTGTCATTGTAGTATTTGTTGGGTGAAATTCAGTGACCAGAAAAGGATATCATCTAAATTCTTATTATCTTTGATTTGACATAACATTTTACTAAGTTGTGAGTACTAACAGACAAGCAATATCTCAAATTTTTACCTTTTGTCCGCTAAAAAGAGTGTCACGAGTGCCACATCTTTTTTCATTAATTTCTATCTTGAATGAAACAAATAAAGGAGCTTCCGATTTTGCTTATTCTGCATACTCCTTGGTAAGTTATTAGCTCACATAATGAAATGCCTTTATTTATTCCTATTTTCATAGCGTGTTAGATCTCTATCAAAACATGTTAATTTGCTATAATATTCTCTGTTTTTCAGGTTTTGGTTTCACTAGCAAGTATTATATTATTCTATTAAAGTTCCATTCTGCTAGCTTGGAGAGAACTGTTGATTATCATATTAAAGTAGCCATTGACAACGGTGATGCCCAACATACAGCTTGCCATGGAAAGGAGTAGGAAGGATTGGATGAAGACAACAGGAAAGCAGAGGTTCAGAGGGACGAAAGCATCTCTATACGCTTATCTGAAATTCTCACCAATGAATTACATAAGTACCACTATCCTATTTTATATTTTATTTATCTTTTACTTATCAATTCATAAAATCAGTTTAATCCGCCTGACTGAGATTTACAAGGTAACCATAGCTTGCTTCAAGCCGACAATCTCCGTGGGATCGACCCTTACTCACGTAAGGTTTATTACTTGGATGACCCAGTGCACTTGCTGGTTAGTTGTACGAAGTTGTGAAACAGAATTAAGAACATGAACGTGCGTATTGAGTTTTTAGCGCCATTACCA
>NC_029794.2:89276769-89296476 GCF_000816755.2 Arachis ipaensis
TAGGATTGATTGGATGAAGACAGCAGGAAAGCAGAGGTTCAGAGGAACGAAAGCATCTCTATATGCTTATCTGAAATTCTCACCAATGAATTACATAAGTACCACTATCCTATTTTATATTTTATTTATCTTTTACTTATCAATTCATAAAATCAGTTTAATCCGCCTGACTGAGATTTACAAGGTAACCATAGCTTGCTTCAAGCCGACAATCTCCGTGGGATCGACCCTTACTCACGTAAGGTTTATTACTTGGATGACCCAGTGCACTTGCTGGTTAGTTGTACGAAGTTGTGAAACAGAATTAAGAACATGAACGTGCGTATTGAGTTTTTAGCGCCATTACCAAGGAAAGAATGATCATGATTTCGCACACCAAGTTTTTGGGCTCGTTGCTGGGGATTGTTCGAGTTTGGACAACTGACGGTTCATCTTGTTGCTCAGATTAGGTAATTTTATTTTAATTTTAAGCTTTTTATTTCTTATTTTCAAAAAAAATACAAAAAATTTTCTTTTTTTCGTTTTTCTCAATTAATTTTTGAATAATACAAAAAAAATTTTACAAAATCATAAAACCAAAAATATTTTGTGTTTCTTGTTTGAGTCTAGAGTCAACTTTTAAGTTTGGTGTCAATTGCATCTTTTTAATTTTCTAAATTTTTTTTTTCGAAAATCTCATGCATTACATTCTTCATGATCTTCAAGTTGTTCTTGGCCAGTCTTCTTGTTTGATCTTCATATTTTCTTGTTTTGTGTCTTTTCTTGTTTTTCATATGCATTCTTGAAACATTAATGCCTAAAGAATAAAAATTTTTAAGTTTGGTATCTTGCATGTTTTCTTTTCTTGAAAATTTTTCAAAAATAAGTCCTTGGTATTCATCTTGACATTCAAAGTGTTCTTGGTGTTCATCTTGACACTCGTAGTGTTCTTGCATGCATCACATGTTTTGATCCAAAATTTTCATGCATTGAGTCTTTGGGTTGTTTTTCTCTTTCTTCATTGAAAATTCAAAAATTAAAAAAATATCTTTCCCTTTTTCACAAATAATTTTCGAAAATTTGATTTGATTTAGTCAAAAATTTTTAAAATTTAGTTATGTCTTATGAGTCAAATCAAATTTTCAATTTAAAAATCTTATCTTTTTCAAATATTTTTCAAAAATCAAATCTTTTTCATTTTTCTTTCATAATTTTCGAAAATTCCAAAATAATTTTCAAAAATCTTTTTCTTATTTTTATTCCATATTTTTGAATTCAAAGCTAACAATTAATGTGATTGATTCAAAAATATTAAGTTTGTTACTTGCCTAGTAAGAAAAGTTCAATCTTTAAACTCTAGAATCATATCTTTTTAGTTTCTTGTTAGTCAAGTAATTAACTTTAATTTTCAAAATCAAATCTTTTTAAATTTCTTTTTTCAAATCTTTTTCAATCAATCTTATCTTTTTTAAATTTCAATTATACCTTTTTCAAAATCAATTTCAAAATCTTTTCTAACTTCTTATCTTTTTTCAAATTGATTTTTCAATTCTTTTTCAATCAATCTTATATTTTTGTTCCAATCATATCTTTTTCAAAACTACCTAACTAATTATCTCTCTAATTTTTGAAAATCCCTTCCCTTTTTTTTCAAATTTCTTTTTTTATTAACTAATTGTTTTAATTTTTAATTTAATTTGATTTCAATTTTAATTTTAGAAATTTAACTTTAAATTTTATTTTTAATTTAATTAATTTTCGAAATTCCCTCTCTCTCATCTCCTTCTAATTATTTATTTATTTATTTATTTACTAACACTTCCCTTCATCTCAAAATTCGAACCCTCTCTTCCTCTTAGTGTTCGAATTTCTATTCTTCTATTCTTATACTCACATAAAGGAATCTCTATACTGTGACATAGAGGATTCCATATTTTCTTTTCTGTTTTCTTCTTTTTCATATGAGCAGGAACATATTTTCTTTTCAGTTTTCTTCTTTTTCATATGAGCAGGAACAAGGATAAGAACATTCTTGTTGAAGCTGATCCTGAACCTGAAAGGACTCTGAAGAGGAAGCTAAGGGAAGCTAAAGCACAACTCTCTGGAGAAAATCTGACAGAAACTGTCGAAAAAGAAGACAACATGGCCGAAAATAACAACAATGCAAGGAAGATGCTTGGTGACTTTACTGCACCTAATTCCAATTTACATGGAAGGAGCATCTCAATTCCTGCCATTGGAGCAAACAACTTTGAGCTTAAACCTCAACTAGTTTCTCTAATGCAACAGAACTGCAAGTTTCATGGACTTCCATCTGAAGATCCTTTTCAGTTCTTAACTGAATTCTTGCAGATCTGTGATACTGTTAAGACCAATGGGATAAGCTGGTTGGACTCTCAACCTAAAGATAGCCTGAACTCTTGGGATAAGCTGGTCACGGCTTTCTTAGCCAAGTTCTTTCCTCCTCAAAAGCTTAGTAAGCTTAGAGTGGATGTTCAAACCTTCAGACAAAAAGAAGGTGAATCCCTCTATGAAGCTTGGGAGAGATATAAGAAACTGACCAAAAAGTGTCCTTCTGACATGCTTTCAGAATGGACCATTCTGGATATATTCTATGATGGTCTATCTGAACTATCAAAGATGTCATTGGACCATTCTGCAGGTGGATCCATTCACCTAAAGAAAACGCCTGCAGAATCTTAAGAACTCATTGACATGGTTGCTAATAACCAGTTCATGTACACTTCTGAGAGGAATCCTGTAAGTAATGGGGCACCTCAGAAGAAGGGAGTTCTTGAAATTGATACTCTGAATGCCATATTGGCTCAGAACAAAATATTCGTAAGGTATTACTTGGACGACCCAGTGCACTTGCTGGTTAGTGGTACGAGTTGTGAAAAATGTTATTCACAATTCGTGCACCAAGTTTTTGGCGCCGTTGCCGGGGATTGTTCGTGTTTGGACAACTAACGGTGGAAGGATCAACAAAAGCCTCAACAAGGCTTTAATAATGGTGGAAGAAACAGGTTTAGCAATAGCAAGCCTTTTCCATCATCCACTCAGCAAAAGATAGAGAGTTCTGAGCAGACCCCATCTAGCTTGGCAAACATAGTCTCTGATCTATCTATGGCCACTCTAAGTTTCATGAATGAAACAAGGTCCTCCATTAGAAATCTGAAAGAACAAGTGGGCCAGCTGAGTAAAAGGATCACTGAAACCCCTCCTAGTACTCTCCCAAGCAATACAGAAGAAAACCCAAAAGGAGAGTGCAAGGCCATTGAATTGATCATCATGGCCGAACCTGCAAGGGAGGGAGAGGACGTGAATCCAAGTGAGGAAGACCTCCTGGGACGTCCAGAGATCAATAAGGAGTTTCCCTTTGAGGAACCAAAGGAATCTGAGGCTCATCTAGAGACCATAGAGATTCCATTAAACCTCCTTATGCCATTCATGAGCTCTGATGAATATTCTTCTTCTGAAGAGAATGAGGATGTTACTGAAGAGCAAGTTTCCAAGTACCCTTGTGCAATCATGAAGTCAAGCTATTGACAGCGCTTGTTGGGAGGCAACCCAATGTTATTTAATCATTTTTATTTTATTTTCTCTTTGTTATTTCATGTTCTATTAGGTTGATGATCATATGGAGTCACAAATACTACAAAAAAAAAATCGAAAACAGAATGAAAAACAGCATTGAAAACAGCACACCTTGGAGGAAGGGCTTAAACGCCAGTAAGGAGCATCTGGCTGGCGTTTAACGCCAGAACAGAGCATGAAACTGGCGTTAAACACCAGAAACAAGCAGTAGTCTTGCGTTTAAATGCCAGGATTGCACCCAGAGGAAAGCTGGCATTAAACGCCAGAAACAAGCATCAGACTGGCATTTAACGCCAGAAACATGCACCATACTGGCGTTCAACGCCAGAAACATGCTACAGTCTAGCGTTTAAACGCCAGGATTGCATATATGGGGCGTTTTACACGTCTAAAAGGTGCAGGGATGAGAAATCCTCAAACACCTCAGGATCTGTTGACCCCACAGGATTCTCTCAGGATCTGTGGACCCCACAGGATCCCCACCTACTTCTTCTCTCCTCTTCACACCTTTCCATAACTCTCTTCCCTAAATACCCCTCACCAATCAACTCAATCACTCTTCCCCATCACCTCTTCACCAATCACATCCATCCTCTCTTCCCCAAAAACCCCACCTACCTTTAAATTCAAAATAATTTCCCTCCCAAACCCAACCCTAAATGGCCGAACCCTAAACCCCTCCCTACTCCTATATAAACCCCTCATTCCCTCTTCATTTTCATACAACAAAACCCTCTCTTCTTTTCCTTGGCCGAAACCATCTCTCTCTCCCTCTCCTCCATTTTTCTTCTTCTTCTACTTCTTTCTTTCTTCTTTTGCTCGGAGACGAGCAAACATTTTAAGTTTGGTGTGGTAAAAGTATAGCCTTTTATTTTTCCATAACCATTCATGGCACCTAAGGCCAGAGAAACCTCTAGAAAGAGGAAAGGGAAGGCAATTACTTCCACCTCTGAGTCATGGGAGATGGAGAGATTCATCTCTAAGGTCCATCAAGACCATTTCTATGAAATTGTGGCCAAGAAGAAAGTGATCCCTGAGGTTCCTTTCAAACTCAAAAAGAATGAGTATCCGGAGATCCGTCTTGAAATCCAAATAAGAGGTTGGAAAGTTCTCACCAACCCCATTCAATAAGTCGGGATCCTAATGGTTCAAGAGTTCTATGCAAACGCATGGATCACAAGGAACCATGATCAAAGTGTGAACCTAAATCCAAAGCATTGGCTTACCATGGTTCGGGGAAAATACTTAGATTTCAGTCCGAAAAATGTAAGGCTGGCGTTCAACTTGCCAATGATGGAAGAGAACGCACGCCCCTACACAAGAAGGGTCAACTTTGATCAAAGGTTGGACCAAGTCCTCATGGACATATGTGTGGAAGGAGCTCAATGGAAAATTGACTCAAAAGGGAAGCCGGTTTAACTAAGAAGGCTTGACTTCAAACCAATAGCTAGAGGATGGTTGGAGTTCATTCAACGCTCAATCATTCCTACTAGCAACCGGTCTGAAGTTACTGTAGACCGGGCCATCATGATCCATAGTATCATGATTGGGAAGGAAGTGGAAGTTCATGAGATTATACCTCAAGAACTCTACAAGGTGGCTGAAAAGTCCTCCACTTAGGCAAGGTTAGCCTTTCCTCACCTCATATGCCACCTCTACAATTCAGCTGGAATTGACATAGAGGGAGATATCCTTATTGAAGAGGATAAGCCCATCACTAAGAAAAGAATGGAGCAAACAAGAGATCATGGACATGAGGAAATTCCTCACATGAAATCCCTAAGATGCCTCAGGGGATGCACTTTCCTCCACAGAATTATTGGGAGCAAATCAACACTTCCCTAGGAGAATTAAGTTCCAACATGGGACAACTAAGGGTGGAGCACCAAGAGCACTCCATCATCCTCCATGAAATTAGAGAAGATCACAGAGCTATGAGGGAGGAGCAAGAAAGACAAGGGAGAGACATAGAGGAGCTCAAGAGCACCATTGGTTCTTCAAGAAAAGAAAGACGCCACCCTCACTAAGGTGGACTCATTCCTTAATCTCCTTGTTTATTTATTTTCCTGTTTTTCGATTTTTGAGCTTTATGTTTTATTTATGTTTGTGTCTTTACTATATGATCACTAGTGTCTAAGCGTCTATGCCTTAAAGTTATGAATATTAATCCATCATCTCTCTTAAATGAAAACTGTTCTAAAAACAAAAGAACAAGAAGTACATGGTTTTGAATTCATCCTTGAAACTAGTTTAATTATTTTGATGTGGTGGCAATACTTTTTGTTTTCTGAATGAATGCTTGAATAGTGCATACGTCTTTTGAAGTTGTTGTTTATGAATGTTAAATATGTTGGCTCTTGAAAGAATGATGAAAAGGAGAAATGTTATTTGATAATCTGAAAAATCATAAAAATGATTCTTGAAGCAAGAAAAAGCAGTGAATACAAAAGCTTGCAGAAATAAAAAAATAGCGAAAAAAAGAAAGAAAAAGAAAAAGCAAGCAGAAAAAGCCAAAAGCTCTTTAAACCAAAAGGCAAGAGCAAAAAGCCAATAGCCCTTAAAAACCAAAAGGTAAGGGTAAATAAAAAGGATCCAAGGCTTTGAGCATCAGTGGATAGGAGGGCCTAAAGGAATAAAATCTTGGCCTAAGCAGCTAAACCAAGCTGTCCCTAACCATGTGCTTGTGGCATGAACGTGTCAAGTGAAGAATTTATAGTATATTCTCTTCTTTTTATCCTATTTGATTTTCAGTTGCTTGGGGACAAGCAACAATTTAAGTTTGGTGTTGTGATGAGCGGATAATTTATACGCTTTTTGGCATTGTTTTTACATAGTTTTCAGTGTGATTTAGTAGTTTTTAGTATATTTTTATTAATTTTTAATTAAAATTCACATTTCTGGACTTTACTATGAGTTTTTGTGTTTTTCTGTGATTTCAGGTATTTTCTGGCTGAAATTGAGGGACTTGAGCAAAAATCAGATTCAGAGGTTGAAGAAGGACAGCAGATGCTGTTGGATTCTGACCTCCCTGCACTCAAAGTGGATTTTCTGGAGCTACAGAACACCAAATGGTGCACTCTCAATGGCGTTGGAAAGTAGACATCCAGGGATTTCCAGCAATATATAATAGTTCATACTTTGATTAAGGATAGATGACGTAAACTGGCGTTGAACGCCAGTTCCATGCTGCATTCTGGAGTTAAACGCCAGAAACAGGTTACAAAGTGGAGTTAAATGCCAGAAACAGGTTACAAACTGGCGTTCAACTCCAAGAAAGACCTCTACACGTGTAAAGCTCAATGCTCAGCCCAAGCACACACTTAGTGGGCCCAGGAAGTGGATTTCTGCATCATTTACTCATTTTTGTAAACTCTAGTAACTAGTTTAGTATAAATAGAACTTTTTACTATTGTATTAGAGATCTTGGATTAGTTTTATGCTATCTTAGACTTTTGTGAGGGTTGGCCATTCGGCCATGCCTGAACATTTATCACTTGTGTAATTTCAACGGTAGAGTTTCTACACACCATAGATTAAGGTGTGGAGCTCTGCTGTTCCTCAAAGATTAATGCAAAGTACTACTGTTTTTCTATTCAATTCAACTTATTCCGCTTCTAAGATATTCATTCGCACTTCAATATGATGGATGTGATGATCGTGACAGTCATCATCATTCTCACTTATGAACGCGTGCCTGACAACCACATCCGTTCTACCTTAGATTGAATGGATATCTCTTGGATATCTAATACAGGGGACCGAGTCCGAGATATTAGAGTCTTCGTGGTATAAGACAGAACCCATGGATGGTCATTCCTGAGATCCGGAAAGTATAAACCTTGTCTGTGGTATTCCGAGTAGGATCTGGGAAGGGATGGCTGTGACGAGCTTAAAACTCGCGAGTGCTGGGCGTAGTGACAGACGCAAAAGGATCAATGGATCCTATTCCAGTATGATCGAGAACCGACGATGAATAGCCGTGCCGTGACAAAGCATCTTGGACCATTTTCACTGAGAGGACGGGAAGTAGCCATTGACAACGGTGATGCCCAACATACAGCTTGCCATGAAAAGGAGTAGGAAGGATTGGATGAAGACAGCAGGAAAGCAGAGGTTCAGAGGGACGAAAGTATCTCTATACGCTTATCTGAAATTCTCACCAATGAATTACATAAGTACCACTATCCTATTTTATATTTTATTTATCTTTTACTTATCAATTCATAAAATCAGTTTAATCCGCCTGACTGAGATTTACAAGGTAACCATAGCTTGCTTCAAGCCAATAATTTCCGTGGGATCGATCTTTACTCACGTAAGGTTTATTACTTGGACGACCCAGTGCACTTGCTGGTTAGTTGTACGAAGTTGTGAAACAGAATTAAGAACATGAACGTGCGTATTGAGTTTTTAGCGCCGTTACCAAGGAAGGAATGATCACGATTTCGCACACCAACCATTGAATAGTATTTTTAGATTTTCTTAATCATCATTAAATTAATAGTTCATATATAATAGACTGTATCTATAAAAATTTGCTTTACTATAAAAGGAGAATGTTTGAAAATGAGAATGATTAAATTGTTTATATTTCATTCACAAATTATCAACATTTACTTACTTATAATTCAATATTTGGATTCATAAGCGTGTTACTTTGTAAAATGTATGTTATTGATGGTACTAATAAGTGATTCCACCATTAGAAATAATGAATCATGATCATTAATTTTCTGCATATAATATCTTTTATCATGAATGTGTTATAAGTAAAGTGGAATTATTGTTCTATTTTCTCTCATCAACTTGGCAGCATACTTTAATTTTCTTCTTCATTATATTTCCAAAGTGGTTTCTGAGTGAAATATATATGAGCATGATGTGCTTAGTGGCTAGCTGATAATTAAGGATAGGAACTATAAAGTTTGGTTCTATTTATATCAAGTAATTAGGGGAAAAATGGTACTTTTAAGACATGGATATTATTCTAAGAGTTTGCTAATTAACAAGTGTCTACTCTTCACACATTTTTATCGCACATTTTTGTTAATCTCAAGCTCCTTACTTGTTTTGATAATCAGGTTTGATAATCCTTGTCTTTTTCATGGCATTCTGCTTTTGCCCTAGCTACATTTGATTTTTCATGGAATATAGTATATATTAGCATCTTATATTATTGTGGGAAGGTAGATATTTAAATCTGAAAGGGGATTAAATGTTAATTATTTAAATTTAATTTTGATTTAGGACAGGATACTATAGCCTTGTTTTGTTTGGTTCATGTAGCCATGTAATGTTTAGTAGTTGTTGTAGTGGTGGTGGTTTTTATGGTGACACAAAACTACACTTTAATAAATATCAGTTAGGAACATGTGCTTCTTTTCTTGGCTGCATGTTCTGCTTAATATTATATTACCTTATCTGAACCTTTCCTTCTCATCGAACTAGTATAATTAAATCCACATTAATCATGACTTATTGTTCTTTATATAGTGTAAATTTTAATTTTGTCATTGTAGTATTTGTTGGGTGAAATTCAGTGACCAGATAAGGATATCATCTAAATTCTTATTATCTTTGATTTGACATAACATTTTACTAAGTTGTGAGTACTAACAGACAAGCAATATCTCAAATTTTTACCTTTTGTCCGCTAAAAAGAGTGTCACGGGCGCCATATCTTTTTTCATTAATTTCTATCTTGAATGAAACAAATAAAGGAGCTTCCGATTTTGCTTATTCTGCATACTCCTTGGTAAGTTATTAGCTCACATAATGAAATGCCTTTATTTATTCCTATTTTCATAGCGTGTTAGATCTCTATCAAAACATGTTAATTTGCTATAATATTCTCTGTTTTTTAGGTTTTGGTTTCACTAGCAAGTATTATATTATTCTATTAAAGTTCCATTCTGCTAGCTTGGAGAGAACTGTTGATTATCATATTAAATAAAAAAGCTTGATTGTCATAATTTAATTTCTATAGAGACTGATATAGTATTTTTTGATCTGGTTCTAGTTGCATTTACAGCTAACACTTTCTAGATTAGTGTGAGATATCAGCTAATCTTGGAGTAGCTATTTCCAAGCTTAGAAATTATAGATGTATTCTTTGAAGGATATCTGATCATTTCATGGACTTCAATTTTGTTTACTTAACAAAACTTAAGCTCATGTCAATATAACCATTAATTAGAATCTCTATTTGTTTAAAAATCTATGGTTTTTTTTCTTTCATTTTTTCCCCTCAAATGCATTTGCACTACTTGCAGCATAACTCTTTCTACCCCTAATGAGGTGTATCCCGTTTAGCTGGTTTCGAGAGGTACTTCCTTCTTATTTCAATTTCATTTTTATCAATCATTTTCATGAATTTGAACTTCAATTAGACGTGTTCTTTTCTTCTTAGCAGTCACGCAATTCTTATCTATCTTGCTTTTGCCTTTCCTGGTATTGCTGATCATTGGTTGGTATTATCCCCTTTTCACTTATTTAATCACAATAATTTTCTTATGACTCAACAGATATGTGAATGACCACAGTGTTAGGTACTTAGTTGTCACATTTGCGTCACTTATTTAATTGCATAGGTGGGAGGTCAAGCTGGAAGATTTAGCAATGGCCTTAGGCCTTGTTGGAAATATTTGCATGATGTTTCTGTTCTTTCTAGTATTAAGAGTGTCTTCACTTTTGCAGTTCATTGGCCTAACTTTAGAGGGAAGTATCAAGTACCACATCTAGCTAGGACCACTGCAATGGTCCTCTTCACAGCCCATGGACTTTGCTACATTATCTTTTGGGACAACACTAATCAAATCTAAGAGGTAAATTCAATAAGCAACTTGTTCAATGCAAAGTCCTTTTTCAATCATAAACTATATAGGCTAAAATTGCAAGAGCTTTCATTGTAGATGCTCATGTGGAATAAAGTTGGCGTCTCAAATGTGGCTGGAGAAGTAGCTTTGCTAGCAGGATTAGCCATGTGGGCCACTAACTTACCTTTGATAAGGCAAAAACTTTATGAACTTTTTTTCTACACTCATCAACTATACATAGTTTTTGTAGTCTTTTATGTACTACATGTAGAATTTTCTTCTTTTTGTGTGTTTCTTACAAGCTTTTACTTATTCTTGATCGATCGCTACCTCAGGTTCCTACAGTCCCAGCAAAAAATTTAGCTGGTTTCTGCTCGCATCTTATCTTGTGAAACTATTGAACTGAATTTCTCCAAGAATCCAGGTGAATGACAAGTTCTATATCTGAATTTGTCTCCATTTCAAGCAACATAGTATTTATTTCAATTTTCTCTCATGTTGCTACAATAAGATTCAACTTTTCATATATATTGCTCTCACGGGGACACAGAAATTGTTGAGTTCTGATAAGTGCATATAGGTAGCTAATTTTAAATCTGCACCGTGATGTCATATAAATCATATAAAAATAAAAGCTCAACCATTCATTACTCTTTTTCTTTGTTATTCTTCTTGTAATCTTTTGCATACTAGCTTTACAGGAGTTTACTGAGAGGAAGGACAATGGGAAGATGGCTGAAGGATCAAAAGGAGAGGAAAAAGCA
The DNA here is from genome assembly GCF_000816755.2 of Arachis ipaensis. NCBI lineage: Eukaryota > Viridiplantae > Streptophyta > Magnoliopsida > Fabales > Fabaceae > Arachis > Arachis ipaensis. The sequence goes on from NC_029794.2 coordinate 89,287,925, forward strand.
GGAAATTAGGACTCATAATGCTCAGTTGCATGCTGCAGTATCCGTGGCAGGCATAGCTGCTGCCATTGCAGTCATTGCAGCTTCAATAGAGTGTACATTATAGAATCAATAGTGTACATAGCAGCCATAAGAAAGTGTACATAGCTGCCATAAAGTTCTACACTTACCATATGAGTGGGCTCTAGCTTAGCTTGCATTGTTCAAGAAATTTTAGAAAATTCTAAGGTTACTACTCAACTAATGTTTGTGAGACATGGATGTAATTTTCACTCCATATGGATGTATAACTGTATATTATTGAATAAGTAGAGTTATATGCAAAGAAATATTATATAGATAATCTATTTTTCATATATCTCAAAGAAGAAAAAAATAATATATAATTTATGAGTTGAGTTGAGTTTTTTTATATTTATTTTGTATGAAAACAAGTTTATTTTGCAATTAGAAAAATAAAAAAAAATTATATTTGATCATACTGACAGATTTATAGACGGATTTTCTGTCTGTAATCAGAACATGGGATGATTTTCCAAAGTTCAAATTACAGACAGAAAATCTGTCTGTAATTACAGACGGAAAATCTGTCAAAAAATCTGTCTGTAATTACAGACAGAAAATCTGTCAGAAAATCACAGATGAAAAATCCGTCTGAAAATCCGTTTGTAATTACAGACGAAAAATCCATCGGAAAGTTTGTTGCCTTTGGAAAATAGATAGAAAATTTATAGAGGAAAAATCCGTCGGTAACTGGTAAAAATCCGTCTGTAATTTTCTGACGGAAAAAAATCCGTCGGTAAATAATTTCCGACGGGACTTTTACAGAGGGACAAAATCCGTCGGTAATTTTTTCGGTAACCAAAAATCCGTCTGTAATAAAGACCAAATCCGTCTGTAAATCTGTCTGTATTCATCCATTTTCTAGTTCTGATACTGGCACCTGTGCGTTCGCACACTTTCTGATTTTTCCACTTGTGCGTACGCACAAAGAGTTGTGCATACGAATGACTGCACGCTTCCACCCGTGCATACGCACACATAGTTGTGCGCATGCACACTTGCTGAAAAGCTCCAAACTCCATTTCTTCATGGTTTTTCCACTTTTGCATGCTTTTTTTCTCCATTTCTTCAATCCATATTAGCCTTGTAAACCTGAAATCACTCAACAAACACATCAAGGCATCAAATGGAATTAAAGTGAATAAAATTTAGCAAATAAGGGCCTAAAAAGCATGTTTTCACTTTTGAGCACAATTTATGGAGAATTTACAAAACTATGCTATTTCATTGAATAAGTGTATGGAAAGTTGATAAAATCCACCCAATTTGAGCAAAGAAATACCATGAAATGTGGATTTATCACATCCCCACACTTAAACAATAGCATGTCCTCATGCTAAACTGAAGAAAGAAACAAGGGGTATTACATTTATTCAATGCAAGGAAATTACCTATATGCAATCTATCTAAATGAATGCAACTACTTAGTCAAAATGAATCAATTTCCAAGAATACATATATAACATAAGGGCTAAGGTAATAACAATCAAATCAAATCCACAATTGAATTGAGTTCTAGAAAAGAATTTATAAACTTGCAAGATAAGAAATAAGCATAGGTGAAAACATGTAATTGAGCAATCGAACCCTTACTGGATGTATATTCACTCTATGCGCTCAAATGTTTAGGGTTGATTCACTCAATTCTCTTCTAATCAAGCTTTCTAAGATTTGTTTTTCATCTAACAATCAACAATTATTCAATGTATGCCTACAAATATCATGAGGACTTTTCATAGGTTGTAATGGGGCTAGGGTTAAGGTAATGATGCATATGGTCAAGTGAAGTTGAAATTTGAATCTTTGATTGACTAAAGCTCTCACCTAACACACATAACAACCTATACAATTCAAATGCAAACCTAACTAACCATTACTCACTCTTTCACATACTCATGCATTCTCTTTCAATTCACATCTCATATGTATTGTTCTTATTACTCTACTTAGGGGCATTTTGTCCCTTTTTTATTGCTTTCTTTTTCTATTTTTTTCTTTTTTCTATATATATTTCTTTTTATTTTTTTATATATTTATTTTCATTTTATTTTTTTGAAACTAAAATATATACAAGAGTGTCAATGCATATGGTTTAAACATTTAATGCATGAGTATGTACCCAATTTCCAAGACCTTTAACAAAAGTACAAACATCCACTTTTACCTCAACCAAAGTTCCCAAACTTTCCCACACTTAGATGATACATACCTTTACTAGCCTAAGCTAATCAAAGATTCAAATAAGGGGCATTTATTGTTTTTCACTTAGGGTTAATGATGTGCTAAAATTAAGAACAAAAGGGGATTAACATAGGCTCAAAGTTAGCAAACAATGGCGGATAAAAGGTAGGCTATTTAGGTAAGTGAGCTAATTGAAATAAAGACCTCAATCATATAAATGCATTTATACATTAAACAATGGACATAAAGAATCAAACAAATCAAAGATTGCAATCATAAAAAGAGAATAACACACACAAGAATGAGAATAGTGGTTAATATGATGTAACCACACAATTAGGATCAAAACTCACATGTTTATGTGTTCTTAGCCCAAAAACATGTTCCACAATATATTTCAAGCAAGTTTCAATAAAACAACCACCAACTCAAATCAATTAGGATATCAATGCCCTATAGATAAATTTCTTGGAAAGATTTCATCATTTTAACTAAGCTTATTATATATATAACGAAATGCAATAAACTAAGAAAAAAATGCAATTAAAGTTCTAAAGTATATACAAACTAAGAAAAAATAAAATGTGCAAGTGTTTGGAATTAGAATTTGTCACCCAAGATTGCCGATCAGTGACGACCTCTGATAAACTACTATTTTATGGTTTATCTTGTGCTCAATTGAGTGGATTTCATCAACTCTTTACCCACTTATTCATAATATTTGCATGGTTTTATATTTCCTTCCTGATTTTGTGCTATGATTGAAAACATGCTTCTTTGATCTTATATTTACTTATTATTAATCCTCTTCTATTACCATTAGATGCCTTGATGTGTGTGTTAAGTGTTTTCAGAGATTACAGGGCAGGAATGGTTCAGAGGATGGAAAGGAAGCATGCAAAAGTGGAAGGAATACAATAAGTTGGAGAAATTGCTAAGCTGTCCAGCCTGACCTCTTCGCACTCAAATGGCTATAACTTTAGCTACAGAGGTCCAAATGACGCGGTTCTAGTTGCATTGGAAAGATAACGTCCGGGGCTTCAATTTGATATATAATATGCCATAATTGCTCTGACGCTAGGTGACGCGAACGCATGATCCACACGGACGCGTCGCATCTACGAACTTCAATCTGCGCGGCCGCGTGGACGACGCCTCTGCGTCACTTGCCCACGACCTAAACATACCAGAATACACAGGGGGCGATTTTTGGGCTGTTTTTGACCCAGTTTTTGGCCCGGAAAACACATATTAGAGGCTATAAAGTGGGGGAATGCATCCATTCAGGGGGATTTTGCCAATTTAGTTACTTTTCCATGATTTAGATCTAGTTTTGAGAGAGGTTCTCTCCTCTCTCTCTCTCTTAGGATTTAGGACTTCTCTTAGTTTTAGGAGTGGCTCTCAATTCCAGGTTCTTTATTTTTATTTATTCTTCCAATTTAGTTTATGAACTCTTCATGTTAGATTATAATTTCCCTTATTAATGTTATTTGAGGTATTTCAATTCATGATTGCTTTCTTTAATTTATGTTATTGTTGCTTTACATCTGAAGGCATTTTTATTCCAGCAAATTTACTTTTTCCTCTTTTGGTCTTGGTTAAGAAAGCAGTAACTCAGGAGTTATCTTATCTCAACATAATTGATAACTGTTATCTTTGCTAATTGAACTGAGCTTCAATAATCCTACCTTTTTCTTAGGAAATAAATAGGATTCGAAGATCAAACTAATTAGTCCCTTGACTTTCCTTTACTTTAGTAAAGGTTGACTAAGTGGAATTAAGATTCAACTTTCATTGTTGTTGATAAGAATAACTAAGCCTGGACTTCCAATTTCTCATACCTTGCCAAAAGTTTGCTTTACAGTGTTTGTTTATTTTAATTGTGTAAGACCCAGAACTTTTGAAAAGTCTTATTATGATCAAGTCTCAAATCATATGGTTATTTATAGCCTTAATTTCAGAGATTATTTTATTAAGGATAATTAAGGCAAGTTTTGATTTATTGAACTTGAGATAAGTTATGATTTTTATCCAATTTTATAATTATTGGATTATTTTCTATATTTCTGGTATAAGGTTGATAGTTATGAAATAATAAAGATTTTATATGATTTGGACTAGATAAGTAATATTTTAAATATTAATACTGCTACTTTGGAAAAATAAAGGGGTTTAATTATATTATTTCTAATTATTTTGATTTGGGCATTTTATGGAAAATAATTTGTGAAATTGATGAGAAAATAGTATTTTCTATATATAATTAGTGTTGGATTTAATTTGGGTTTCAATTACTATATTATTCCCAATTTCATTTGAAATTACCATTTTACCCCTAACCCTAATTTTCAAAATAATGAAACCCTAATTCCCCAAACCTAGCCGCCACAGCCCATTCCCCCAAATGAGGCAGTAGCCTCATCCTCCCTCAGCCTAGCAACACACACTCGAGCTGCAGCAGAAGCCTCCAACCTGTTTCTCCCCCCAAAACGCAAACACACACCCACAGAGGAGAGTGCGCCGGCCAGGAGGGTTGCTGTCGCCGCCAGCTGGTCACCATCGATACCATCACTGGTGTCATTGCCAGCCGTGCCACCAGAGGAAGCGATCGGGCAGAAAGGGGGAAACAAGGGAAGGGACCACGGAGAAGGGAAGAGAGAGAAAGGGCTCGCGTCGGAGAGAGAGAGAGGGAACTCGTACCTCACCGCCGGCGCCCAAGGAGCCACGAGATCTCGCCGTCGTTGCCGACCGTTATTGCACCGCGTAAGAACAGAACTGCGAACGGAAGGAAGTGCGAGCCACCACCACAGACGAAGAAGAAAGGGGCGCGCGCGGAAGAGGTGAAGCTTTCGCTGTCACCGTCGCGGGTGGGATCGTCGCCGTGCTTGGTTCCCGTTGCGGCTGGACTTCGACCGCCGCCGTTCCTGTTGCCGCCAAGCATAGGTTAGCACCGCCAAAGCTCCTGCCACCATGGGGACCGTGAAAGGAGGAAGGAGAAGCTGTTTCCGTTATAGCCATTCCCGGAGGAGAAGTCAACTGCGCCGCCGTGCCTAGCTACCGGAAATGCCACTGCCGTTGCCAGACGGCTTTGTCGGTAAGGATTTTTAAGCTGGTTCTCCTTTCTGTTGAGCTTCTGGGAACTTCATTGTCGCTACATGTTTTTCAGGTCCCTGCTGCCGCTTGAGGTGGCTGCCGGGCTGCCGCTGAACCGGTTCGGAGACCGTCGCTATTCGGTTCAGCCATTCTCCCTCGGTCTTGGTAAGCGTTTTGGTTCGAGGAGCCTTTTGTCGCTGTTCTGAGAATTTCGGCTGAGGCGTTGTAGCATTATTTGTCACAGGGTTGTATATCGATGCTTGCGTGTCGTGCTCGGAGTTCGCGGCTGCTTCGTTTCGCTAGCTCAGTAAGTAATTTATGTTTCGAAAAGCCTCGCGTTAGTATTCGGTTGTGTTTGGTTAATGAATATGAGTTTTGGTAACGTGGGGTCATTCCTGATTGTTATATGCTGTGATTAGTGTTGCTATGGTTACCGCGGGAGTAGCTTGGAGCCGAGGTTGCGGTTGTTGGTGATCTCGGTTTAAGAGAGGAGGTTCCTGTGACGCGTTTGGGTTATGGAATTGCGTTCTAAGGTAGGGGCACTTTCCAAAAACTATATTCTTATATATTGGAATTATTACATATGGATACTGTTGTGAGATATTGTGTATTTGGTGATTGTATCTGCCATATGTGTTATTTGATTGACTCGAGTGATTATGGATGTTGGTTTGGTTGAATTGTTGTGCGGCTTTGTGAAATGTAATGTTTTGAAGTTGATTATTTTAAAAGATTTGAAATCTGAGTTTAATCCGTTGAAGATTGGTTTGAATTGAGTCAATTATTTTGATGATGTGAAAAATAGAATACACTCTTGAATCCAGCCTGGCTTGCTTTAAATGATCTGGTTTTTGATAAATGATTGTTACTGAACCGTTTCTTTAAAGCTTTGGAAATAAGTTTATTCGGCTGATAACGATTTGATTTTTGAAACGGTTTCCTTGAAATATAGAATTGAGATGACTGTTGGATTTGGCTTGCCTTGAACTGATTTTAGAATTTGGGCTGTTGGAAAAGGATTGTGGAATGGTTTTGTTGGGACCCGAACCGGGTGGCAAAAGTCCAAGTTTTAGGAGAGATGCTGCCGAAATTTCTATAACATCCGAGTCTTTATTGAAATGTTGTTTGGAAAAATGATGAGTTAAAGACTTCTACTATTTTATTTGAATTATCAAGAAAAGGATGATTCATGTTTTTAAAATGAATTATTAAAGAAGAAATTGTGATTTAGTCTTGCTTCTTAAGAAAGGTTGTATCTCTTTCAGGAGAAAGTTATTTAGATGAAACTTATGTTTTAAAGCTGTTTTAAATGTGACAAGGGCAATGCCTTTGAATTTGACTTGAGGGTTTCAATTAGAGGAGTTTCAATGATTTTGAAAGGACCTGAATGTCTATTGATAAGTTTCATTTTGAAATGTTTTGAGAAAGGTTTTAAGTACTCTTTGAATTCTGAATTCTTACAAGACTAAAACAATTTTGAACAGTTGAAACGTTCTAGAATTTATCATGGGGGTTGAAGTTGGTTTTTGCCTAAGTAAAGGAAACGGCTTTGAAAGAAGTAAATGATTACATGACTCGGTTTGGCTTAGATCCTATTTTCCTACTCAAATCGGAAAGCCAATGTTTTAATGATTTTAAATGAATTTGGTGAAGTGAGTTATGTTATTCTCCCCTAAAGATTTGGGACTCTGCCGAGAAACTTTGTTATAAAATCCCATTATTGGATGGATGATTTTGAATGTTTCAAAATGAATCTTTAACTTTCCATGGTTATGGAGGTTTTGAAAAGAGGATGCCGAGAGTGGCATGGTTTTAAAAGGGGAATTTACCTTGAGTAAAAGTGGCTTATGAGCCTGAGATGATTTGAGAAATGAGATCTTTAAAGCCAAGGTTGAAAAGAGTTGAAACTTGATTTCAAAGTGAAATGAATTGAGAAAATGATTTATGGCTTAAATGCCGATTTCATGAATTTGATGATTTTGAATGTGGAAGTGCTGTGTATGATTATACATATCGATTGGTTCTGGATTGAACCGTGAGCCGGAATGGCTGTGTATGATATGAATATTGGCTGGTTCTAGACTGAACCGTGAGCCGGATGGCTGAGATGGATGTTGATCCATGGATGAGATTGAATGCATGTTTATGCTGAATCATTGATAAATGTGAATGTTGCACTTTCACCATCGGAGATGAGGGTTTCCCTGGGAGGAAGCAGTGGCTAGCCACCACGTGCTCCAGGTTGAGACTCGAAGCTCTTGTGACCCTATGTCGTAAGTGTGGCCGGGCACTGTGAAAGGCCCGGATGAGCTCGCCCCCCTGAATATACACCAGTGAGGGTGTTGGATATGGATCATGATTATGATCAAGTTTATATTGAGCATAACTCGAGTTGGAGATGCGCGACAGAGGGACAGTCCAATGGTTAGCTACCAGGACTTGTCGGGTTGGCTCTATAACCGACAGATGATATCATCAACCACTAGGGATAGGCATGCATCATATGCATCTATGTGACATTGCTTGGGTGTGCATATTATACTTGGTTTGCCTATGTGATTAATTGTTAATTGTTCTACTTGCAATAACTGTTTGTTTGTGCTTGCATTTTCCTATTTGTGTTTGCTACTAGGACTCTGTTGGACTGTGGTGATTGGTTGATGGTTGGATTGTTTGGGCCTAGGGCCGTGGTTGAAATGAGATGAATCGATGGTTGATTTCAGTTTTGTGTTTCTGGTTTGGAATAAAATATGAAAGGATGTTTTGGTTCAGCACAGATAAACCGTTTTGAAAGGCTTTTGAGTTTTTGAGAATTGAATGGTTCCTCTTTCAGAAAAGATTTCCGACTTTACTTTTATTGTAAACTATTGTTTTTGAAAAGAGGCATAAGACGGTTATTAATCACTGGTACGGTTTATCTTCACATATCCTATTACAATAATTCCCAAAAACCCTCTACTGAGAACCCTTTCGAGGATGATGTTCTCACCCCCCTTACATTTTTCCCTTTCAGGATATGGGCGCAGAAGTTACGAAGAGCTTATTTAATTTTTGTTGTGATGCTCTGTATTGTTTTAGTTATGGCCTATTGTACCCTCGCCTTTATCTTGATATAATCTGTAAGAGGGATAGGAATTGCATTGGTTAATTCTTGTAAAGTTATTTATATATGTATTTATGTATATATATGGATGTACTCTTTATGAGTTGTTGTAAGT
>NC_029794.2:89296489-89303157 GCF_000816755.2 Arachis ipaensis
TTAAACAGGCTCATATTTTAGTATTAAATAATATAAGTGTCGTCGTAATGTCCGAGCTATCAGAGTCGCGCAGCCGGAAGTGTGAGCTTTGGTAGTTAGGGTGTTACAAATTGCTATTTAAATCATTTGTCATATTTGTTCCTCATTCTTAAAACCCCGAACTTACAATCTCCATAACCAATAATAAGAACATACTTCCCTGCAGTTCCTTGAGAAGACGACCCGGGGTTTAAATACTCGGTTATCAATTTAAAAGGGGTTTGTTACTTGTGACAACCAAAACGTTTGTATGAAAGGACTTTTGAAGGTTTAGAAACTATACTTGCAACGAGGACAGCAGAAATATGCATCAAGGTCAGACCAATCAAGGATGGATGGAGCCAAGAGGATCTAATCAACCCTTTAGGCAACAACACCCTCCAAGATATCATGGACAACGACCAGTCTAAAATGCATACCCAGCTGATAGATATGGTGGACAACCTTGTAACTACCAACAAGTCCCACCCCGTGCCTATAGACCATCCTCTCAACATAACATCGAACCACCACACTCACAAGCTTCTCTTCACCATTCGCCACCGTATGATCCTTTCCTACCCCAGTTCCAATCCAATCACTCCCAAGCACCACCACTTCCCTATGTTTCATGTCCAAATCCATCACCCAGAGAATCAGAGGTTCGCCTCAAGGCAACAGTAAATAAACTTCGAACAACCATTCGACAACTGGAGCAAGCAGTAATTCAATTAGCTTCTAGATGCGCAAACATTCAAGGACCAACCACAACCCCATGTGGACAATCTAATGAAGAGCGTAGCATGAAGGAAACACTGGAAACTCCAGTGGACAAGACAGAGCATGAATTCGTACTAGAACAAGTAGAAGAAGCTGTCATTGTACAAGAAGAAGAGTTTGTTGAAGATCTAGGAGACGCTGAACCTCCATGGGAATCCAGAGTTGAGGAGAACTTCGTCAAGGACGTTACAGTTGATGCTAAGGAGGATATTGCACAATCCCCAAGGCAAGTCGTTTATGAAGAACTAGACGGAATAACCCAGGACACAAATTCCCTTGATGATGATAGTCACAAGTCAAGCTCTCTTAGTGATGACCTTGCATCCGCAAGTGAATTCTCTAAGATCGAAGAATCTTCCCCAAATGAATATGAAGATGATGCAGAGGTAGATTTCTCTCAACCTCCAATCTATGACTCAAGTGATGAGGAAGACATAGAAGACTTTGACCAGAGTGATGATGCATTTGAAGATCCTTGCAAGGAAGTGGAGGAATTCACAGAAGAGCACAAGGGAGTAGAACTTACAGAACCACCAGAAACACCTTCCCCAAGGCCATTACCACCCAATACAAGCTTCAAGTGGGTACAATCCTTAACTTTTAACTTTACTTATTCACTTGAATATGGTTTACTTGAAACAGATGGCCAGCTTAGAGCCCTCTGCGGCTTTAAGAGTAAGAGGGAAATGGCTCGTACTCAGAGCTGGTGTACAAGGTTCAATAAGGTTCCACGCTTCAAATCGAATTGCACGGATTGGTATCATGCTCAATTGAATGGATCTCGGAAAACGTTTGGTCACTATGGTGAGAATCTACTTTCTAAACCACCCGGATGGAAAAATATAGATCAAAACGAAGGTGGATTTAGAACCAAAGTTTGGGATCCTGGAAAATATTCTAATATTCATCACCCCGGGAGCCTGAAAATCTGTTTGAAGCTGCTCAGAAGCTTCACATGCCTAGTTTGGGACCCCGGAGGCTGCTGGCATTCCAAACATTGGTGGAAATTTCTGGATGAATTTAAACACAAGCCACCATAACAGGAAGTTCATCTAATGTCCAACTTAAGGACTTTAACTAAAAGTGCTAGGTGGGAGACAACCCACCATGGTATGATCGTCCCTTTTCATTTTTATTTAGTTTTATTTGTTTTTGAGTTTTATTTTATTTTATTATATTGAACCTGGAGTTTTGCATAACATTCATATAAGCATTGCATTCTGCATACTGCATCAAAAAAAAAAAGGGGGAAACACGCAGGCGACGCGGCAGCGTCACTGACGCGTCCGCGTCACAAGCGCGTTGGGAAGAAAAGAATTGAACAGAGAGTCATGCGAGAGCGTGGCTGGAGGCGTGCCAATGGCACAAATCGTCCCACGTGACCGCGTCACTGACGCGACCGCGTCATATGGGAATAATGGCCTCCCACGAGACCGCGTGCCCCACGCGACCGCGTGACCAGGATTTCGACGTAATAATGGTGCACAGCCGAAAGTTGTGCTAGAGTGGTGCTGGACTGGCGCTGGACGCGCAGTCCATCTCACGCGACCGTGTCACATCCTACTAAGTGGCCACTCACGCGATCGCATGCCCCATGCGATCGCGTCACCCAATATTTGGCAATTAATGATTTTTGAACAGAGAGTTGTGCGAGAGCGAGGCTACCCTCGCGCCAGTAGCATAAAACGGGTCACGCGACCGCGTGACCGACGCGATCGCGTCAATCCGTTTAAACGCAAGCCGCGCGACCGCGTGCCCCACGCGACCGCGTCGCTTGCGCCGCATAGCTTATCCTAATTTGCCAAATATCTTATCTTTTCTCCCCCAATCCTAATTTTTCCTCCCTCCTTTCTTACTTACTTCTTCCGAGACCCTTATCATTTGGCATTAACCCACCCATACTTCTTTTATTTTCTTATCTCTATTTCTGGGTTACTCTTCTTCCCTTTTTCTTTCAGGATGGCCACCCGGAAGGGAACCGGAAGACGTTTACATGGGGAGACAAATAAGTCCATCAGCACAATCCTTGAAGAAAAGCATCAGTTGGAACAACCCGTCCACCTACACATCTCAGCATGCACCGAGGACGGTGCAATCTTTAAGTGTGGGGAGGTCGATACCGATCTCCATGGGTTAGCTTTTTTTTTCTTCTTTTCAACACCATTGTTTTATTTTCTTTATTAGTTCATTATTGCATTGCATAATAGATTGCATAGTAATAGGCTATTTGCATTTAAGTACTACTTAGTTGAAAAATAATAAGTTTCTTTTTAAGACCCTATTTTTGAAAATTTTCACTAATTTAAATCAAAATTTTTTTTGTGTTAAACTTGTCAGAAGTTGTATTTGGAACATGATTTTTGAGCCAAAGAACACACAACCTGTGAGATTTTGAGCTTATTTACATGGTTACATTATTTAACCATAAATTTATATTCTTGTGTGTTTTCTTCACTATGATTGCAATCTTTGCTTTGTTCCATTCTATATGTCCAATATTTAGTGTATTTATATGCTTGCATATGAATGAGGCCATTATTTGTTATTAACTCACTTATCCCAAATAATCCTACCTTTTACATCACCTTTGTTAGCCCCTTGAGCTTAATCCCCTCTTGTTCTATAACCACATTACTAGCCTTAAGCAGAAAAACAAATTAAAAATCCCAAGTGAATCTTTGGTTAGCTTAAGATAGAAATTGTGCATCAACTAAATGTGGGGAAACTGTGAGAACATGGGTTAATAAGGGAATGTATCATGTTTCTACTTTATTTGAATATTGGGAATTTGGGAAACCTACTCATGAAAAACCAAAATAGAAAAATAATGAAAAATCCATGTGCATTGATAAGTTATGTTTGCTTATATGATTCAAAAAAAAATTTAATAAATAAATAAGGGGACAAAATTACCCCAATGCTATGTTAATAAAAGATCAATGCACATGTGATAAAAGTAAAGAAATATAAAAAATTTGGTACATGAGTATGGGGATCATACAAAAGTGGGAATTATGGGTAGTTAGGCATGAATTTAAAAGTATATAGAGTATATGTATATTAGGTGAGAGCTTAGGTTAGTCAAAGATTCATATTATAGCTCACTTGAGCATACATATATCCTTACCTTTACCTTAGCCCCATTACAACCCTGAAAAGACCTCATGATATTTGCATTGGTATGCTAAATATTTGTTGATTGGTTAGATGAAGAACAAAGTTTAGAAAGCATGATTAGGGAAGAGTAGAGTTATTGACCCTAATTAGATGCCTTGATGTGTGTGTTAAGTGTTTTCAGAGATTACAGGACAAGAATGGTTCAGAGGATGGAAAGGAAGCATGCAAAAGTGGAAGGAATACAATAAGTTGGAGAAATTGCTAAGCTGTCCAGCCTGACCTCTTCGCACTCAAACAGCTATAACTTTAGCTACAGAAGTCCAAATGACGCGGTTCTAGTTGCATTGGAAAGCTAACGTCTGGGGCTTCGATTTGATATATAATATGCCATAGTTTCCCTGATGCTAGGCGATACGAACGCGTGATCCACGCGGACATGTTGCATCTGCGAACTTCAATCCGTGCGGCCGCGTGGACGACGCCTCTGCGTCACTTGCCCGCGACCTGAACGTACCAAAATACGCAGGGGGCGATTTCTGGGCTGTTTTTGACCTAGTTTTTGGCCTGGAAAACACAGATTAGAGGCTATAAAGTGGGGGAATGCATCCATTCAGGGGGAGCTCGCCAATTTAGTTACTTTTCCATGATTTAGATCTAGTTTTGAGAGAGGTTCTCTCCTCTCTCTCTCTTAGGATTTAGGACTTCTCTTAGTTTTAGGAGTGACTCTCAATCCCAGGTTTTTTATTTTTATTTATTCTTCCAATTTAGTTTATGAACTCTTCATGTTAGATTATAATTTCCCTTATTAATGTTATTTGAGGTATTTCAATTCATGATTGCTTTCTTTAATTTATGTTATTTTTGCTTTACATCTGAAGGCATTTTTATTCCAGAAAATTTACTTTTTCCTCTTTTGGTCTTGGTTAAGAAAGCAGTAACTCAGGAGTTATCTTATCTCAACATAATTGATAATTGTTATCTTTGCTAATTGAACTGAGCTTCAATAATCCTACCTTTTTCTTAGGAAATAAATAGGATTCGAAGATCAAACTAATTAGTCCCTTGACTTTCCTTTACTTTAGTAAAGGTTGAGTAAGTGGAATTAAGATTCAACTTTCATTGTTGTTGATAAGAATAACTAAGCATGGACTTCCAATTTCTCAAACCTTGCCAAAAGTTTGCTTTACAGTATTTATTTATTTTAATTGCTATTTAAATCATTTGTCATATTTGTTCCTCATTCTTAAAACCCCGAACTTACAATCTCCATAACCAATAATTAGAACATACTTTCCTGCAGTTCCTTGAGAAGATGACCCGAGGTTTAAATACTCGGTTATCAATTTAAAAGGGGTTTGTTACTTGTGACAACCAAAACGTTTGTATGAAAGGACTTTTGAAGGTTTAGAAACTATACTTGCAACGAGGATTATCCGCAAATTTCTAGACCACGTAAAAGTTCTCTCATCAACCTCGCTACACTTAAAGGTTTCCACGGTCCTCCGTGCATTCAACGGTGAGCAAGGGGTATGGTGACTTCGGATTGCCACCTTCAGCTGGTGGATCAACTGGTTGCTGCGTGCTCTTTCTCCCACTTCCCTTTTTGCTTACGGTGCCTCATCCATGAAAAAATAGAAAATAGAATAGTAAGATGGGTAGATGCAAAAGCAAGGAAGCAAATATTGTTGGAATGAGGTAAGAATCACTAAAACGAAGTGAGTGAATACATTTGTGACATGAAGGAAACAAGGGTGTGTATTCTAAGTTGCGCGGTTTAGAACACACACACTATCGTAGAAAGCTATGTCACAATTACACAAAAGAAACATGCACTTCACTCATTCTAGTGTGCTTGAAATACTTTAAAGAAAACTTGTACGTTAACATAAACAAACAAGTAATGAAGAAGCACAAGAGCATTCAAGCAAGAATCAAGAAATTATAAAATGGTTGATGAAGAAAAGTTTGTTTGCAACACCTAAATGACATGAAGTGGAAAACATGGCAACCATAGTCCACAAAGCTTAAAAAGCTCAAAAAATTGTCACTAGGTAATCTTATGATCCAATTTCATAATTCCTTAATTTCAATGCATCAACTAGGTGACTTAAGTAAAAATCAATCATAACAAGCATCACCTAACAAAAAATGCATCAACTAAAAATAAATTGCCTAATAATTAATAATGAAATCAAATCACATGGTAGCTATAACATGCGATTTAGAAATCCAAAAAGAGTCATGAAGGCAATGTCATAAGTACTTGGTATGTGCAAATATTCGACATTCAAAACTCAATACCAAGTAACAAAGTCTGACTTCAATAAAGACATCCAACAATAAATAGCAATAACAATATCAATAATTCAGCAGCAATATCTCAACAAAATCAACAAATCAACTCAATTATCCAACACTTAGCACCAAAACAAAAAATTAAACTAACTAACTAACAAACTAACAAAATAACTAAAGGTGAGTATGGTGGATGATGAATGATAGTGGTGGATGATGGTTGGAGAAGAGAAAGAAGAGAGGAGAAGAGAGAAGAAGAGAAGAAATAGAGATAAGAGGAGAAAAGAAGTAGGGTGGTGTGAAAACAAATTTGTGCGCACGCACACAGGTCCGTGCGTACGCACAAAAGGTGTGAAATGGGGGGTGCGCGCACGCACAAGAGTGTGCGAGCGCTCTGGGCAGAAGGTGAAATTTGATTTGTGCATACGCACGCATGTGTGCGCATGCACACAAAGAGA
>NC_029794.2:89303177-89310606 GCF_000816755.2 Arachis ipaensis
AAGCTGTGCGTACGCACAGGTGGGAAAAGGGGTAGGTGCACTCGCACAAGCTGGTGCGAGTGCCCTGGACAGAAGGGGTGATAAGGTGAGTGCGTGCGTACAGGGATATGCGCACGCACAGAAAGCTATTTTCTATTTTTTTGAGAAAATGAAACGTCAAAATTCGCCAGTTATGCATACGCACACAGATCCGTGCGCATGCACAGAAGCAAAAATTGACAGCGGTCCATATGCACAGAGCGGGCCAGTGCTCCCAGCAGAAGGGGTATAAGCTGGTGTGCGGACGCACAACTTGGTGCTTTGGCACAGAGTGCGGAAAAAGAGGATTGCGTGCGTACACACAAGCTGGTGCGCATGCATAGAGCGTAAAATACAAAGGGGTGCCCACGCACAAGGCGTGCGAGCGCTCTGAACAGGGGCTGTGCAGAGGGGTGTGCGTACGCACATCTGGGTGTGTGCGCACAAGGTGCAGAAATTGGGGTAGATGTGCGTACGCATAGGGTTGTGCATACGCACACGCTCTGTTTTTTTCCAAAATTGTTTAGAGCTCTAAGGAACCATACTTGAGCTCAAAAAAAGGGTTTCAACCCCAAAACATCCAACATTGCACAACTACATTATCCAAACTAAAATTTAACCTAACTAAGCTTGAAATTAAACTAAACATAAGCTATTTACAAGAAACAAAATGCAATGAATTAAAACTATATACAAAGAGAGGGTTAGAAAGATGTTTCCATGGTGGGGTATCTCCCACCTAGCACTTTCATTTATTGTCTTTAAGTTAGCCAATTGGGAGAGCCTTGGCTATGGTGGCTTGTACTTGAATTCTTCCTTGAATTTCTACCAATGTTTGTTTTGCCAATAGTCCCCGGGATCCCAAATCTTGTGCACCCGATCTTCTTGTTGACTCATATGATTCCATCCGGGTGGCAAGCAACTAGAGTTCTCACTCAAGCATCCAAACATTCTCCATGATCCATCCAATTTAGAATTATACCAACCATTAAAGCAAAATTTTAAAGATTCAACTTCTATGAACCTAGGATCATGTTTCTAACCACTATCTAATTTCCTTTATTTCCCAATCCACAAATATTCCTAAGTTGACTATCATTTTCAATCAAACCATATTCAAGTGGAATAATGAAGCTCATGGTTAAGGATGTTACCCACTTAAATGAAGGAGGTGATAGTGCTTCTTGTATGATCTCCATCTCTTCAAATTCTTCAACCACTTCTTCTAGTTCCTTGATCTTAACCTCCTCCTTTTGCAACTCATGCTCCAATTCCTCTTCTTTCCCTTATAGTTCCAAGCTCCTTTCCACTCCACAAGCTTCAATTGAAGTTGATTCTTTACTTTCATCCATGGGAGTGCTTGAATTGTCGGAAGAGTTTCGTGAGGCTAAGTGAGATAGAGCTGCGGCTAAGGTAGTCATGATGTTGTCTTACCTCTTTTGGTACTCTTCTTGCTCTTCAAGGAAGAGTTGGAAGGCTTCCTCTGTTGAAGGTTGTGGGAAAAAAGGAGGTTCATCATATGGAAGGAGGTCCTCATATGTAGAAGGTGGTTGATATTGATAAGAGTATTAAGGTGGTATGGGGTAGTGGTGTTGGAATTATAGTGGTTCTAAATGTGGTTCATAAGGTTGTTCATGAGGCACATAAGGGGGATGGTGTGGTGGGTATAGGTTAGGCTCATATGGAGGTGTTTGGTGATAGTGTGATGCGGCTTGTGAGTAAGGTTGATCTTAGTGTTGAAGGTTTGATTAGTATTGGTATGCATCAAGAGGTGGATAGTAGATATAAGGACATGGAGGAGGTTCTTGCCAAGAGGGTTTCCTAGAAGCATATGGCTCTTCACTTAATTGATCCCACAATTCATGATGCATTCCATCATTGAAGTTCTCACTTCCTATAACACCATAACAACTAAACTCCAAGCCAAAAGGGTGAGAATTCATAGAGGAAAGAGGAAATAAAAACAAAAGCTACTAAGAGAAACTAAAACAAACTCCTAACAACTAACAAAAGCAAGAAACTAATCAACCAAAAATAAACTATTCAAAATATTCACATATGCACAATAGCCAACAATATAACACCATTGCAACCCCACGGCAACAGCGCCAAAAACTTGTTGTGAGAATTAATGTTGATCTAAAATTTCTCAAAATAGAATTCTCGTTGCAAGCATAGTTTAAACCAATAATTAACTCTCAATTAAAGTTTAAATTAAAAGATGTCACAATCAATACAAAATAATTGGGAGTTTTAAATCCCGGGTCGTTCTCCCTAGGAATTGCAATGAAGTGTCCTATTATTGGCTATGAGGGAATGTGGGTTTGATTTCAAGAGGCAAGAAATGTAAATAGCAAGGAATGAAAAATGCATGCAAGGAATTAAAGAAGAAAATAATAACTAAATATAAAAGGGAGTCAAACTCAAGGCAATTAATCAAAGAAAGGAAAATTCAAGTGCTAAAAAACCTCTTGGTAAGGATTGAGAGTCAAAGTTACTTATCCTAGCCATTGACCAAAAACATATGATGATTATGAAGAGTTAATCCTACTTAGTCAATCCTAACATCGAGGATAAGTCAAATAGGCATAATTGATCTCAATCCACAAGTCCTAGCCAACTCTATTAATGGAAGACATAGAGTTAGTAGAAATCAAATCAACTAACTACTTTAATATATCAATCAAGAATGGACATCAATAAATCAAGGGTCACCAAAGTCCTCAATTTCAAGCCAAGAGTGAGGAAAAACTAAGCAAAAACTAACCGAAGCATTTTATCAAACACTTGGTGTACATGAAAATAAAGCATATTAAACTACAATAAAAATAAAATCTAAAACTACCAAACACAAGAATATAATAATAGCAACTCAGTTAAACATCAATAAACATAAAAACATTAAATTGCATTAAATGGAAATTAAGATTTACAAGAGTGTTCATAAAATAAAAAGTGACATAAATGAAAAATTAAGAAGAAGAACTAAGAGAATTAAGACAATAAAGCATGGAAACATAAATGAAACTACATTAGAACAAGAATTAAAAGCTGAAATTAAAGAGAAATTAACTAAGAAAACCTAAATTCTAGAGAGAAGGGGGAGCTTCTCACTCTAGAAAATGACTTACAACATAACAAAACCTAAACTAATTGCTCCCCTTTTGCCTCCTCTTGAATTAGGGTTGAAATAGCTTCAGAAATGAGTTGGATTGGGTTCTGGGAGCCCAAAATTTGCTGCTAGCGAATTGCATTAATAAGGTCACGTGCTGGCACCTGTGTATATGCATAGATGTGTGCGTACGCACACTTTCTGATTTTTCTACTTGTGCGTACGCATGACTGCACGCTTCCACCCATGCGTACGCACACATAGTTGTGCGCACGCACACTTGCTGAAAAGCTCCAAATTCCATTCTTCATAGTTTCTCCACTTTTGCATGCTCTTTTTCTTCACTTCTTCAATCCATTTTAGCCTTGTAAATCTGATATCACTCAACAAATACATCAAGGCATCAAATGGAATTAAAGTGAATAAAATTTAGCAAATAAGGGCCTAAAAAGTATGTTTTCACTTTTGAACACAATTTATGGAGAATTCACAAAACCATGCTATTTCATTGAATAAGTGTATGGAAAGTTGATAAAATCCACCCAATTAGAGCAAATAAATACCATGAAATGTGAATTTATCACCCGCATCAAGTTTTTGGTGTCGTTGCCAAAGACTTGCATATGTGTGTCATATTACTGGTTATTGTTAATATATGCATATATGAATAGTTTGCTTTTTTATTGTTTTCTATTTTTGGCAATAGTTAGGATTTCTATTTAGTAGTAATTAGTTGTAACTTTCCTTTAGTTGTGTCTTTTTGTCATAATAATTGCATGAACTCTATGTTTCTACGTTGAATGACACAGTCATTACCGGAATCGAGCTTAGCCCCTTTTGATCCAGGGATTGAAAGAACTTTTTACATATTAGGCAAGCTCGGCGTTGGTTGGCATTTGTGGATAGTGAAGCGGCTCTCGCTGATTCACATTTCCCTTCTGAGACTGCCTTTGAGTTTTCATTCAACGAAAGAATCGTATATTCCTCTGTTAACTTTTGACACTGATGAGTATTTTGGTGAAAAATAAATTTCTCCCAAAACACACAAATCTAACCGGCAAGTGTACCGGGTCGTATCAAGTAATAAAAACTCACGGGAGTGAGGTCGATCCCACAAGGATTGAAGGATTGAGCAATTTTAGCTTAGTGGTTAATTTAGTCAAGCGAATCAAGATTTGGTTGAGTGTTTTGTACTTTGCAGAAATTAAATTGCATGGAAGTAAAGAGAACAGGGAATTAAAGTGCTGAATCTTAAAGAACAAGAAATTAAATAGCAGAAATTTAGAATGCAAGAAATGTAAATTGCGGAATCTTAAAGTGCAAGAAATGTAAACGGCTGGAATTTTAAAGGGAATTGGGGATTGGATTTGCAGAATTTAAACAAGGAAAAGTAAATTGCATCAAGCAGAGAAGTAGAAGAGGGTTTGGGTTGAATCGGATCTTGAAGCAGTAAAGTCTAACGTTGGCGCAAACTTTTGCTCCTTCCCTTGTAGTTTTCACATGCCAACGTTAGCCTCAAAGTTAGGGGTCTAACGTTGGCGCAAACTTTTGGTGCCCAAGGGTGATTTTCATGTGCCAACGTTAGCCTCAAAGTTAGGGGCTAACGTTGGCGCAAACTTTTGGTATCCAGGGAGTGATTTTCAAGTTCCAACGTTAGCCCAAAAGTTAGGGGCTAACGTTGGGGCTAACTTTTCAACCAAAAGTTTGTGCAAAAGTTTGATGCTAACTTTAGGTCCAGCTTTTTGCTTCCTGGTTCAATTTCACTTATTCCATTGTCTTCTCTTTACTCCTAGCTATTCCTTCTTGCTTCAACCTTTCTCCAAGCTTTCTTCACCTATCATTAATCAACCAAACACATCAAAGCTATGCTTAAAATCATGAGATATTCATTCTTTCATAATATGTAACAATTATAGTATAAAACCTCATGAAATAGCATGAATTCATACATGGTTGATTAAATCAAAGGAAACATGAAAATCTACCTAATTGGCTTTCTTGTAGCTCAAGAAAGTGCATAATTCTAATGAAAACAAAAGAAAAAGACTAGTTAAAATAGGCTAAGATGACTTGTCATCAGACACCTTCTTGACTGATACAGGTGTTGAAGACATGGCTGCCCCAAGGAGAATTACTCTTAAGGAAGTGGGAGCCCATGACATTACTCTTCAACTGCACTAAGTTTGATATCCTGACTTTGATGCTAATTTTGAGCTTAAGATTGGACTAATAAACTTGCTACCTAAATTTCATGGATTTCCTGCAGAAGATCTAATTAAGCACCTGAAGGATTTTCAAGTGGTATGCTCAACCACTAGACGGCATAGGTCAGATAAAATTGCAATTCTGGTCTTCGCTTTTCCATTCTCTATTGAGGGAAAAATGAAAGAGTAGTTTTATACTAAATCAGATGAGGTGGTTACTGGTGCACGAAATTGTGATTACACTTTTCACAACTCCGCACAACTAACTAGCAAGTGCACTGGGTCGTCCAAGTAATACCTTACGTGAGTAAGGGTCGATCCCACGGAGATTGTCGGCTTGAAGCAAGCTATGGTTATCTGGTAAATCTTAGTCAGGAGATTAATGATAAAAATGATTTTGTTTATGAAAAGTAAATAACATGAAATAAATGGTACTTGTGATTTAGTAATGAGGAACAGGTTGAGGTTCCGGAGATGCTCTGTCGTCTGAATCTCTGCTTTTCTACTGTCTTCTTCTCCAAACACGCATGGCTTCCTTCACTGGCAAGCTGTATGTTGGTGGATCACCGTTGTCAATGGCTACCATCCGTCCTCTCGGATGAAAAATACCAGGCACGGTTTCTGTACGGCTAATCAACTGTCGGGTCTCTCGTCTCGGATGAAAAATACCAGGTACAGCTACCGCACGGCTAATCATCTGTCAGTTCTCACTTGTGTCAGAATAGGATCTCTCTATCCTTTTGCACACTGTCACTGTGCCAACATTCGTGAGTTTGAAACTCATCACAGTCATCCCGTTCCAGATCCTACTCGGAATACCACAGACATGGTTTAGACTTTTTGGATCTCAGGAATGCTGCCAATTGGTTCTAGTCTCTACCACGAAGGTTCTAATCCCACGGACTCGGTCCGTGGATTAGAGACCCAAGAGATACGCACTCAAGCTGTCACCGAATGACTACGTTGAGCTCAGGTAGAACGGGAGTGGTTGTCAAGCACGCGTTCATAAGTTTGAGAATGATGATGAGTGTCACGGATCATCATATTCTCTATATTGAAGTACGAGTGAGTATCTTAGAACGGAATCAAGCGTGATTGAATAGAAAACAATAGCAATTGCATTAATCCATTGAGACACAGCAGAGCTCCTCACCCCACCTATGGGTTTTAGAGACTCATGCCGTAGAAAATACAATATGAGATATAAAATGTCATGAGTTATAAAATGAATCTCTAAAAGTAGTTTTTATACTAAACTAGTAACTTAGGTTTACAGAAAATGAGTAACTAAGTGCAGATAGTGCAGAAATCCACTTCCGAGCCCACTTGGTGTGTGTTTGGGCTGAGCATTGAAGCTTTCATGTGCATAGGCCATTCTTGGAGTTAAACGCCAGCTTGGGTGCCACTTTGGGCGTTTAACTCCAGTTCTGGTGCCAGTTCTGGCGTTTTACGCCAAAAAAGGGTCTCTGGCTGCCGTTGAACGCCAGTTTGGGCCATCAAATCTCAGAAAAAGTATGGACTGTCATATATTGCTGGAAAGCCCAAGATGTCTACTTTCCAACGAAATTAAGAGCGAGCCAATTGGGCTTCTGTAGCTCCATAAAATCAACTTCGAGTGCAGGAGGGTCAGAATCCAACAGCATCTGCAGTCCTTTCTCAGCCTCTGAATCAGATTTTTGCTCAGGTCCCTCAATTTCAGCCAGAAATTACCTGAAATTACAAAAAAACACACAAACTCATAATAAAGTCCAAAAATGTGATTTTTGCATAAAAACTAATAAAAATATAATAAAAAGTAACTAAAACATGCTAAAAACTACCTAAAAACAATGAGTTAAGTCTCAAAGTAGTCTCTGAACTTGCACTCGAGTCTCAAAGTCATCCCTGAAGTTAATAATTACTCAAATTCATCCCCGAACTTATAATTCGAGACTCATAATAGTCCCTAAACTTGTACTCCGGGACTCATAATAGTCCCTCAAGCATTTTCCGTTCATCAAAATCTTAAAACGACCTCGTGTTGAACAAAAAAAAAATAAAAAAAAAGAAACGTAGCATAAAACATTAAAACCCCCAACACAAAAAAAGAAAGAAC
>NC_029794.2:89310618-89314306 GCF_000816755.2 Arachis ipaensis
CCTTTCTCCATCCCCACCCCGTCCCTTTTCCCTCATCCAACCCTTCTCCTTTCCCTTTTTCTTCTGCTTCCTCAACGCCCTTCTCCTTCCCCTTCCTCTTCTGCTCCCCCAACCTGAGATTCTTTCACTTCCCTTTCTCCTTTTTAATCTAACGCCTTCCCTTTTTCCAACCATACTTTCACACTCATAAGAGCTCTCCTCAACCTTCGTTGCCGCTGCCTTTCGCCAGCTTCCGTTTTACTGCCGCCGCTGCTTGACAGCCTCCATCTCCGCTCGGTCTCCCTTTTCTCTCCTCTGACACGGCTCTTTCTCTCAGCTATGATAATTTTTTTTCTTTAATTTTTTTAGTTATTCAATCATTGTTCTTTAATGTTCTGGGTGATTGTTGCTGTTGATCCTATTTTAATATAACAATAGTTAATTTTAGTTGTTTTTTGTTCTGTAATTATAACTGATTTTTTATTGTTGCTATTTTTTGTGCTTGTTGCTTTTAAGTTGATTGATGCATGCCATTTAAGTTGATTAAACTTTTCTGATTAATGCTGATTTTTTTTGTGATATTTTGTGGTGTTGGTTTTTATTTTTGTGACCTTTTGAAAAAGAAGAAGAAAAACAGAGTTGAAGAAGAAGAAGAAGAAGAAGGGAATTCTTTTTTTTCTAATATAAAACGAGGCGTATGCTTTTTTTTGTTTTTGTTCAAAACGACGTCGCTTTCTTTTTTCCTTTTTTTTTTAATTTTTTTGTTCAAAACGATGTCGTTTTAAGGTTCTGATAAACGGAAAATGCTTGAGGGACTATTATGAGTCCCGGAGTACAAGTTCGGGGACTATTATGAGTCCCAGAGTACAAGTTTAAGGACGAATTTGAGTACTTATTAACTTCAGAGATTATTTTGAGGCTCGAGTGCAAGTTCAGGGACTACTTTGAGACTTAACTCTAAAAACAATGCCAAAAAGCGTATAAATTATCCACTCATCACAACACCAAACTTAAATTGTTTCTTGTCCCCAAGCAACTAAAAACAAAATAGGATAAAAAGAAGAGAAAATACAATAAATTTCAAAATATCAATGAAGCTTAATTCCAATTAGATGAGCGGGACTAGTAGCTTTTTGCTTCTGAACAGTTTTGGCATCTCATTGTATCCTTTGAAGTTCAGAATGATTGGCATCCATAGGAACTCAGAATTCAGATAGTATTATTGATTCTCCTAGTTCAGTATGTTGATTCTTGAACATAGCTACTTTGTGAGTCTTGGCCGTGACCCTAAGCATTTTGTTTTCTAATATTACCACTAGATACATAAATGCCACAGACACATAACTGGGTGAACCTTTTTAGATTGTGACTCAGCTTTGCTAGAGTCCCCAGTTAGAGGTGCCCAGAGTTCTTAAGCACACTCTTTTTTACTTTGGACCACGACTTTAACTGCTCAGTCTCAAGCTTTTCACTTGACACCTTCACGCCACAAGCACATGGTTAGGGACAGCTTGATTTAGCCGCTTAGGCCAGAATTTTATTCATTTCTGGCATTAAACGCGCAGAATGTTGCCCATTCTGGCATTTAACGCCCAGAATGATGCCTGCATGGGCGTTAAACGCCCATTCTGCTATCCTTACTGGCGTTTAAATCCCAGTAAGCCTGTCCTCCAGGGTGTGCTATTTTTGATGTTGTTTATTCCGCTTTAATTCTGCCGCTGTTTTTTTGACTCCACATGATCATCAACCTAAAGAAAACATAACATGGCAATGGAAAACAAATGTCTATAAAAAATAAATATAATTAAATAACGTTAGGTTGCCTCCCAATAAGCGTTTCTTTAATGTCTTTAGCTGGACTTTACTGAGCTTTAATCTAGTCTCAGTCTTGAGTATTCATGCTCAACATTGCCTTCAAGATAATGCTTGACTCTCTATCCATTAACAATGAACTTTTTGTCAGAGTCAATATCCTGAAGCTCTACATATCCATATGGTGACACACTTATAATCACATATGGTCCCTTTCACCGGGATTTCAATTTCCCAGGGAACAATCTGAGCCTAGAGTTAAACAGCAGAACCTTCTGTCCTGGCTCAAAGACTCTAGATGACAGCTTTCTGTCATGCCACTTTTTTGCTTTCTCCTTGTAAATTTTAGCATTTTCGAAAGCATTGAGTCTGAACTCCTCCAGCTCATTCAACTGGAGTAATCTTTTCTCTCCAGCTCTCTTAGTATTAAGGTTTAGGAACCTGGTTACCCAGTAGGCCTTGTGTTCCAATTCCACTGGCAGATGACAGGCTTTTCCATACACAAGCTGGTATGGAGAGGTCCCTATAGGAGTCTTGAATGCGGTTCTGTATGCCCACAGAGTGTCATCCAGACTTCTTGCCTAATCCCTTCTACGGGTACTTACAGTCCATTCCAAGATTCATTTTAGTTCTCTATTTGAGACTTCAGCCTGTCCATTTGTCTGTGGATGATATGGAGTTGCCACTTTATGGTTAATTCAGTATCGGACCATAGTAGAGTCAAGCTGTTTATTGTAGAAATGAGTGCCCCATCACTGATCAGTACCCTAGGGACACCGAACCTGCTGAAAATATACTTCTGGAGGAACTTCATCACTGTCTTAGTATCATTAGTGGGTGTTGCAGTTGCCTCTACCCATTTAGATATATAGTCTACTTCCACCAGAATATAAGTGTTTGAATATGATGGTGGGAAAGGCCCCATGAAGTCAATACCCCATACATCAAACAACTCAATCTCTAAGATCCCTTGCTGAGGCATGGCATAACCGTGAGGCAGATTACCAGCTCTCTGGCAACTGTCACAGTTATGTACAAACTCTCGGGAGTCTCTATAGAGAGTAGGCCAATAGAAGCCACATTGGAGAACCTTTATGGCTGTTCACTCACCTCCGAAATGTCCTCCATATTGTGATCCATGGCAATGCCATAGGATCTTCTGTGCCTCTTCTCTAGGCACACACCTACGGATTATTCCATCTGCACATCTTTTAAAGAGATACGGTTCATCCCACAAGTAGTACTTTGCATCAGAAACCAATTTTTTCGTTTGCTGCTTACTGTACTCTTTGGATATGAATCTCACAGCTTTATAGTTTACAATGTCTGCAAACCACGGTACTTCCTAAATAGCAAAGAGTTGCTCATCCGAAAAAGTTTTAGAGATCTCAGTAGGAGGGAGGGACGCTCCTGCTACTGGTTCTATCCGGGACAGGTGATCAGCTACTTGGTTCTCTGTCCCTTTTCTGTCTCTTATTTCTATATCAAACTCTTGCAGAAGCAACACCCATCTTATGAGTCTGGGTTTTGAATCCTGCTTTGTGAGGAGATATTTTAGAGCAGTATGGTCAGTGTACACAATCACTTTTGATCCTACTAAATAAGATCTGAACTTGTCAATGGCATAAACCACTGCAAGCAACTCCTTTTCTGTGGTTGTGTAATTCTTCTGCACGTCATTTAAAACACGGCTAGCATAATAAATGACATGCAGAAGCTTGTCATGCCTCTGTCCCAATACTGCACCAATGGCATGGTCACTGGCATCACACATTAGTTCAAATGGTAATGTCCAGTCTGGTGCAGAAATGACTGGTGCTGTAACCAGCTTAGCTTTCAGAGTCTTAAACGCCTACAGACACTCTGTGTCAAAGACAAATGGTGTATCAGCAGCTAA
>NC_029794.2:89314330-89322696 GCF_000816755.2 Arachis ipaensis
AGAAGATAGAGAGCATGCACCTCTGAAAGGTTGCAGGTGCATTGCACAGACCAAATGGCATGCTTCTGTAGGCAAATACTCCAGATGGACATGTGAATGCTGTTTTCTCTTGGTCCTGAGGATCTACTGCAATTTGGTTGTAACCTGAATAGCCATCCAAAAAGCAGTAGTATTCATGACTTGCTAGTGTCTCTAGCATCTGGTCTATGAATGGTAAAGGAATATGATCCTTTCTGGTGGCTGTATTGAGCCTTCTGTAGTTAATACACATATGCCACCCTGTAACTGTTCTTGTGGGAACTAGTTCATTCTTTTTATTATGAACCACAGTCATGCCTCCCTTCTTCGGGACAACTTGGACAGGGCTCACCCAGGGGCTATCAGAAATAGGATAAATAATCCCAGCCTCTAGTAACTTAGTGACCTCTTTCTGCACTACCTCCTTCATGGTTGGATTCAACCGCCTTTGTGGTTGGACCATTGGCTTAACATCATCCTCCAATAGGATCTTGTGCATGCATCTGGCTGCGCTAATGCCCTTAAGATCACTTATGGACCACCCAAGAGATGTCTTGTGTGTCCTTAGCACCTGAATTAGTGCTTTCTCTTCCTGTGGCTCTAAAGCAGAGCTTATGATTACTGGAAAAGTGTCATCTTCTCCCAAAAATGCATATTTCAGGGATGGTGGTAGTGGTTTGAGCTCAGGTTTAGTAGGCTTCTCCTCTTCCTGAGGAGTTTTTAGAGGTTCTTCTGTTTTCTCTGATTTCTCCAGATCAGGCTGAACATCCTTAAAAATGTCCTCTAGCTCTAATTCGAGACTCTCAGTCATATTGACCTCTTCCACTAGGGAGTCAATAATATCAGCGCTCATGCAGTCTTTTGACGTGTCTGGATGCTGCATAGCTTTGACAGCATTCAACTTAAACTCATCCTCATTGACTCTCAGGGTTATCTCCCCTTTTTGGACGTCAATGAGGGTTCGTCCAGTTGCTAGGAAAGGTCTTCCTAGAATGAGAGTTACACTCTTGTGCTCCTCCATTTCCAGTACTACAAAGTCAGTGGAAAAGGCAAATGGCCCAACCTTGACAATCATGTCCTCAATTACGCCTGATGGAATTTTAATGGAGCCATCAGCAAGTTGGAGGCATATCCGGGTTGGTTTAACTTCTTCAGCCAAACCAAGCTTTCTGATAGTGGATGCAGGTATCAGGTTGATACTTGCCCCAAGATCACATAGAGCTGTATTGGTACAAGCATCCTCTAATGTGCATGGTATCATAAAGCTTCTGGGATCTTTAAGCTTCTCTGGTAAGCTTTTCAGAATGACTGCACTGCATTCTTCAGTGAGGAAAACTTTTTCAGTTTCTCTCCAATCCTTCTTATGACTTAAGATCTCTTTCATGAACTTAGCATAAAAGGGTATTTGCTCAAGTGCCTCTGTAAACGGAATCTTTATTTCAAGAGTTTTGAGATAGTCTGCAAAGCAGGCAAATTGTTTATCTTGTTCCGCTTGGCGGAGTTTCTGAGGATAAGGCATCTTGGCTTTATATTCTTCAACCTTAGTTACTGCAGGTTTATTTCCTACAGAAGTGGTTGGAGAAGCCTGCTTATGGGGGTTGTTATCAGCACTTGCATGTGTCTGATCCCTCATTGGCGTTTGAACGCCAGAATTGGGTGCTTTTTGGGCATTTAACGCCAGATTGTCACCCTTTTCTGGAATTTGAACGCCAGAATTGGCCATCCATTGGGCGTTTAACGCCAACTTCTGACCCTTTTCTGGCGTTTGAACGCTAGAATCATTCCTCTATGGGCTCTTATTGTCCTAAGAGGGATTTTAGGCAGTGGTTTGGTCATCCTCCGTCATATGTTCCTTTCTTGGCTTCCTGCTATTTTGAGTTGAGACATTCAATGTCTTTCCACTCCTTAAATGAATAGCTTGGCATTCTTCTATTATCTGTTTAAATAACTGCTGTCTTGTCTGATTCAATTATTTTTCCATATTCTGGTTAGCATCTTTGGTTTCTTGTAGCATCTCTTTAAATTCTGCTAACTGTTTTGTTATAGAAAATAGTTGCTAATTGAGTTCAACAATTTGTTCTGGAGGACTAAGTTCAGTGGATGCTGCCTCAGCCTCTTCTTTCATGGAGGTTTCGCCACTTAAGTATAGGTGCTGATTTCTGGCAACTGTATCAATGAGCTCTTGAGCCTCTTCAATTATCTTTTTCATATGTATAGATCTACCAGCTGAGTGGTCTAGAGACATCTGGGCCTTTTCTGTAAGCCCATAGTAAAAGATGTCTAACTGCACCCATTCTGAAAATATTTCATAGGAGCATTTCCTTAGCATCTCTCTGTACCTCTCCCAGGAATTATAAAGAGATTCATTATCCTCTTGTTTAAAGCCTTAGATGTCCAACCTTAGCTGTGTCATCCTTTTTGGAGGGAAATATTGATTCAGGAATTTGTCTGATAACTGTTTCCATGTCCTTATGCTTGCTGTGGGTTGGTTATTTAGCCACCTCTTAGCTTGATCTTTTACCGCAAATGGAAATAGTAATAATCTGTAGACATCTTGATCTACTTCCTTATCACGTACTGTGTCAGCAATTTGTAAGAACTGTGCCAGAAACTCAGTAGGTTCTTCCTGTGGAAGACTGGAATACTGGCAATTTTGCTGCACCATGATAATGAGCTGAGGGTTTAGCTCAAAACTACTGGCTCTGATGGGGGGTATACATATACTACTCCCATATGAAGCAGTAGTGGAGTTAGCATATGACCCCAGAGTCCTTCTGGACTGTTCATTTTCACTTAGGTCCATGATGGAGAAAGGGAGATGATGTGGATTGTAAATAAAAAATTTATTCCCCTTTTTTTGTTTTTTGTTTTTTTTAAATTAAAGAAATTAAAATAAAGTAAAAAAAATTGATGCAAGTTTCAAAAATTAAGGAAAGAAAAGGAAATAAAAGAAATTAGCAAACTAAATTAATTAATTAATTAAAAAGATTTGAAGAATTATGGGTGAGGATTTTCGAAAAATGAAGAGAGAGAAAGTGGTTAGGAAGTTTTGAAAAAGATATGTCTTAAAATTAAAAATACTTGTAAGAAAATAAATAAAAAAAAAGATTTAAAAAAGATGTGATTTTAAAAGTTGAGATTAGAAAAGATAAGATAAGTTAGGTAAGAGAAGATAAGTTTTTAAATTAAAAAGTTTTGAAATTTAAATTTTAAATTTGAAAATTAAATTTGGAATTTTGAAATTTGAATTTTGAAATTTGAAATTTGAAATTTGAAATTTGAATTTTAAATTTTGAATTTTGAATTTTGAAAAAGTCAACAATATAAGATAAAGATTTGAAAAAAAAGTTTTAAATTTTGAAAAGGTTTGATTTTTGAAATTTTAAATTTAAATTTTGAAATTTGGATTTTGAATTTTGGAATTTAATTGAAATTTGAAATTTTAATTTGAAATAAGATAAGATAAGATTTTGAAAAAGATATGATTTTTGAAAAAGATTTGAATTTTGAAATTTAAAACTAAGATAAGATAAGATAAAAATTTTAAAATAAAAATCTGAATTTTTTATGTAAATTTTGAAAATTCAATTAAAATAAAGAAAAAATATATTTTTTATTTTTCGAATTTAATGAGGAAAGAGAAAAACAATAAATGACACCAAACTTAGAATTTTTAGATCAAAACAAGGAAAACAAACAAGAAAACTTTGAATGTCAAGATGAACACCAAGAACATTCTGAATGTCAAGATGAACACCAAGAACGAATTTTGGAAATCTTTAGAAAAATAAAAACACAAAGGACACCAAACTTAAAAATTTTTATACTTTGGACACTAATAATTCGAAAATACTCAAGAAAAACAAGGAAAGACACAAAACAAGAAAAACTAAAGATCAAACAAGGAAAATAAACAAGAACAACTTGAAGATCAAGAAAGAACAAGGAACATGTAATTAAAAGATATGAAGAAAAATAAAAAAACATGCAATTCAAAAAATTGAAGGAAAATAAAAACATGCAATTGACACCAAACTTAAAACATGAAACTAAACTCAAACAGAAGACTCAATTATTAATTTATTGGTTTTTATCTATTTATTAAAAATTTTCAAAAAAAAATCTAGAAAAAGAAAACAATAATTTTAAAGTTTTAACAAAAAAAAAAAACAAACAATAATAGAAGACTCAATTTTAGTGACTCTAAACCAAAAAAATAAATTTTTCCTAATCTAAGTAACAAGATGAACCATCAGTTGTTCAAACTCGAACAATCTCCAGCAACGGCGCCAAAAACTTGGTGCACAAAATTGTGATTACACTTTTCACAACTCCGCACAACTAACCAGCAAGTGCACTGGGTTGTCCAAGTAATACCTTACGTGAGTAAGGGTCGATCCCATGGAGATTGTCGGCTTGAAGCAAACTATGGTTATCTGGTAAATCTTAGTCAGGAGATTAATGATAAAAATGATTTTGTTTATGAAAAGTAAATAACATGAAATAAATGGTACTTGTGATTCAGTAATGAGGAACAGGTTGAGGTTCCGGAGATGCTCTGTCGTCTGAATCTCTGCTTTCCTACTGTCTTCTTCTCCAAACACGCATGGCTTCCTTCAATGGCAAGCTGTATGTTGGTGGATCACCGTTGTCAATGGCTACCTTCCGTCCTCTCGGATGAAAAATACCAGGCACGGTTTTTGTACGGCTAATCAACTGTCGAATCTCTCGTCTCGGATGAAAAATACCAGGTACAGCTACCGCACGGCTAATCATCTGTCGGTTCTCACTTGTGTTGGAATAGGATCTCTCTATCCTTTTGCACACTGTCATTGTGCCCAACATTCGTGAGTTTGAAGCTTGTCACAGTCATCCCGTTCCAGATCCTACTCGAAATACCACGGACAAGGTTTAGACTTTTTGGATCTCAGGAATGCTGCCAATTGGTTCTAGTCTCTACCACGAAGGTTCTAATCCCACGGACTCGGTCCGTGGATTAGAGACCCAAGAGATACGCACTCAAGTTGTCGCTTAATGACTACGTTGAGCTCAGGTAGAACGGGAGTGGTTGTCAAGTACGCGTTCATAAGTTTGAGAATGATGATGAGTGTCACGGATCATCATATTCTCTATATTGAAGTACGAGTGAGTATCTTAGAATGGAATCAAGCATTATTGAATAGAAAACAATAGTAATTGCATTAATCCATTGAGACAGAGCAGAGCTCCTCACCCCCACCTATGGGGTTTAGAGACTCATGCCGTAAAAAATACAATATGAGATGTAAAATGTCATGAGTTACAAAATGAATCTCTAAAAGTAGTTTTTCCACTAAACTAGTAACTTAGGTTTACAGAAAATGAGTAACTAAGTGCAGATAGTGCAGAAATCCACTTCCGGGCCCACTTGGTGTGTGCTTGGGCTGAGCATTGAAGCTTTCACGTGCATAGGCCATTCTTGGAGTTAAACGCCATCTTGGGTGCCAGTTTGGGCGTTTAACTCCAGTTCTGGTGCCAGTTCTGGCGTTTTACGCCAGAAAAGGGTCTTTGGCTACCGTTGAACGCCAGTTTGGGCCATCAAATCTCGAGAAAAGTATGGACTATCATATATTTCTGGAAAGCCCAAGATGTATACTTTCCAACACAATTGAGAGCGAGCCAATTGGGCTTCTGTAGCTCCATAAAATCCACTTCTAGTGCAGGAGGGTCAGAATCCAACAGCATCTGCAGTCCTTTCTCAGCCTCTGAATCAGATTTTTGCTCAGGTCCCTCAATTTCAGCCAGAAAATACCTGAAATTACAGAAAAACATACAAACTCATAGTAAAGTCCAGAAATGTGATTTTTGCATAAAGACTAATAAAAATATAAATAAAAAGTAACTAAAACATGCTAAAAACTACCTAAAAACAATGCCAAAAAGCGTATAAATTATCCGCTCATCAGTTACGAACTAGAATCTGCTACGAAGAGAGTTTTTGGATAAGTTCTTTCCTCTTGAGATGACTAATCGTTTGAGGAGAGAGATTTCTTATATCATGCAAAGGGACTCGGAGACACTCCCTGAATATTGGGAGCGATTCAAGAAGTTACTTGATTCTTGTCCTCACCATCGGATGGAAGATTTGGTTCTAATTAGCTACTTTTGTCAAGGCCTCAAGCCCCAAGATAAAATCTTCTTTGATGCTTCTAGCAATGGTTTGCTTGTGAAGTATAGGACGACGGAGGATACTTGGCAACTTATTTTCGATTTGGATGAGTCTACACAACATTTGAGAACAAGAAATCTTCAACCCAAGGTTATTGTTGAAGTATCCCAAGTGAATCCGCTTTGACCAAGACCTTAAGAGAGATGACCACTGATAGATGAGAATTGCACTAGATTTTTCCACTTAAAATAACTTCCTTTGCAAGTATGGACTAAACCGGCAATCAAATCCCATCAATCAAAGTTTAATTCTAATGAAAATATAACCGAAAGTAATTAAACCTCGGGTCATTCTCCCTAGGAACTAGTGACTAAGAGCGCAAAAATTGGTTGTGAAAATCAAGGGGTTTTTCGATGATGAAGCAAGCAATAAAGAGATAAAAGAACGATCAAAATTGCAATTAATAAACTAATAACGGAATAAAAAAACTATGTATGTAATATGAACAAGTAAAGCTTTAAAGTGAGAGAAATGTGGTTCAAAACACAAATAGAACCTTGACTTGGGATGAGTTATGGAATCCCTTCCTTTCCATAACCACAACTATGATAATTATGATGGATTAATCTCACCTGGTAAACCCTTAACATCAAAGAGTAAGTCAAGTGAGCATAATTGTTATTAATCCACAAATCCTAGCTAACTTACTAATTACCTTGGTAAAAAGCTAGCGTTAGTGGAAACAATAACAACTAACAACGCAAGAATTATCAGTAAATGTCGAACATTATGACTCTAGTATTTCATAAATTCAATTCCCTAAGTTAAGGAGTGAAATTCTACTCCATAATCAAAATTGACATTTCATCAAACACATAGTGGGCATCATCATAAAACATGGCAAAATTGGAAAAATATCTAAAACTATGAACAACCAATGAACAAAATCAACAGAGGCAACTCAACAAACATAAAATATCCATCAAACATCAAATTTATTAACCAAAACTCAAATAAAGGAAATTAAAATAGAAGAAAGTGTAGAACAAGTAGTGTAATAAAAAAGAAAATTAAGAAATACTAACAATAGAAACAAGCTAGGATCCAAAATCAAAACTTGAAGCTATAAAATTCTACAAACCCTAATTAAACCCTAAGGAAAATTGAGAGAAAACCTAACCTAAACTACTCTAAAACTATCCTAAGTGTGTTGTATAATGTATGGTATCATGTGTGGTTGCTTGCCCCTCCTTATAAGCTTCAGTTCATATTCCTGAAGGCTCAATATTAAATAAAGATAGTATAAGATAAAAAGGTTTAGAGGTAAGTAACGCTTGACCTTTTAGTGCAATCATGAGGTGCTAAAAGTTAGGGTATTACATTATGGTATCAGAGCAGTTCGTTCCTGTTAGAGCCTTGGGAATGGACTGATGGTATGCGAAATTGTTACTCTGAGGTTGTAAAATTTGTTGTTCGTTCTCTCCCTGGCAATGGCGCCAATAACTGGTGCACAATACCATGGTCCAAACATAACTTCACAACTTCGCACAACTAACCATCAAGTGCACTGGGTTGTCCAAGTAATAAAACCTTACGTGAGTAAGGGTCGATCCCACGGAGATTGTTGGTATGAAGCAAGCTATGGTCATCTTGTATATCTCAGTCAGGCGGATATCAAATGGTTATGGAGTTTTCGAATAACAATAATAAATAAATAAAAAATAAAGATAGAAATACTTATGTATATCATTGGTGAGGATTTCAGATAAGCGTATAGAGATGCTTTCGTTCCTCTGACTCTCTGCTTTCCCGCTGTCTTCATCCAATCAGTCTTATCCCTTTCCATGGCAAGCTTTTTGTAAGGGCATCACCGTTGTCAATGGCTACATCCCATCCTCTCTTGTGAAAATGGTCCAAATTCTCTGTCACGGCATGGCTAATCATCTGGAGGTTCTCGATCATACTGGAATAGGATTCACCCTCCTTTTGCGTCTGTCACTACGCCCAGTACTCGCGAGTTTGAAGTTCGTCACAGCCATCCCTTCCCAGATCCTACTCGGAATACCACAGACAAGGTTTAGACTTTTCGGATCTCAGGAATGGCCATCCATGGGTTCTAACTTATACCACGAAGATTCTGATTAAGAGATCCAAGAGATACTCATTCAATCTAAGGTAGAACGGAAGTGGTTGTCAGGCA
>NC_029794.2:89322939-89323685 GCF_000816755.2 Arachis ipaensis
CACGCGTTCATGAGTGAGAATGATGATGAGCGTCACATAATCATCACATTCATCATGTTCTTGGGTGCGAATGGATATCTTAGAAGCGGAATAAGTTGAATTGAATATAAAACAGTAGTACTTTGCATTAAATCATGAGGAACAGCAGAGCTCCACACCTTAATCTATGGATTGCAGAAACTCTACCATTTGAAAATACATAAGTGATAATGGTCCAGGCATGGCCAAATGGCCAGCCCCCGTGAAAGTCTAAGATAGCATAAAACTGATCAAAGATCTCTAATATAATAGTAAAAAGTCCTATTTATACTAAACTTGTCACTAGGGTTTACAGAAGTAAGTAAATGATGTAGAAATCCACTTCTGGGGCCCACTTGGTGTGTGCTTGGGCTGAGCTTGAAGTTTACACGTGGAGAGGTCATTCTTGGAGTTGAACGCCAGTTTGTAACGTGTTTCTGGCATTCAACTCTGGTTCGTGACGTGTTTTTGGCGTTTGACTCCAGACTGCAGCGTAGAACTGGCGTTCAACGCCCTTTTACGTCGTCTAAACTTGAGCAAAGTATGGACTATTATATATTACTGGAAAGCCCTGGATGTCTACTTTCCAACCTAATTGGAAGCGCGCCATTTGCAGTTTTGTAGCTCCAGAAAATCCACTTTGAGTGCAGGGAGGTCAGAATCCAACAGCATCAGCAGTCCTTCTTCAACCTCTGAATCTGATTTTTGCTCAAGTCCCTCAATTTCAG
>NC_029794.2:89323779-89326175 GCF_000816755.2 Arachis ipaensis
AACAATCAGATCAATCAGATGAGCGGGACTTGTAGCTTTTTGCCTCTTGAATAGTTTTGGCATCTCACTTTATCCATTGAAGTTCAGAATGATTGGCATCTATAGGAACTCAGAGTTTAAATAGTGTTATTGATTCTCCTAGTTCAGTATGTTGATTCTTGAACACATCTACTTTATGAGTCTTGGCCGTGGCCCTAAGCACTTTGTTTTCCAGTATTACCACCGGATACATAAATGCCACATACACATAATTGGGTGAACCTTTTCAGATTGTGACTCAACTTTGCTAAAGTCCCCAATTAGAGGTGTCCAGGGTTCTTAAGCACACTCTTCTTTTGCTTTGGACCTTGACTTTAACCGTTCAGTCTCAAGTTTTCACTTGACACCTTCACGCCACAAGCACATGGTTAGGAACAGCTTGGTTTAGCTGCTTAGGCCAGGATTTTATTCCTTTAGGCCATCCTATCCACTGATGCTTAAAGCCTTGGATCCTTTTTATTTACCCTTGCCTTTTGGTTTTAAGGGTTATTGGCTTTTTGCTCTTGCCTTTTGGTTTTAAGAGCTTTTGGCTTTTTCTGCTTGTTTTTTCTCTTTTTTTTCGCTTTTTTTTTTCTTTTTTTTTTCTGCAAGCTTTATATTCACTGCTTTTTCTTGCTTCAAGAATCATTTTTATGATTTTTCATATTATCAAATAATATGTCTCCTTGTCATCATTCTTTCAAGAGCCAACATATTTAAGATTCATAAACAACAACTTCAAAAGACATATGCACTGTTCAAGCATTCATTCAGAAAACAAAAAGTATTGTCACCACATCAATATAATTAAACTAAGTTCAAGGATAAATTCGAAACTCATGTACTTCTTGTTCTTTTGTAATTAAAACATTTTTCATTTAAGAGAGGTGATGGATTCATATTCACTACTTTAAGGCATAGACACTTAGACACTAATGATCATGTAATAAAGACATAAACATAGATAAACATTTAACATAAGAAAACGAAAAACAGAAAATTTGAGAACAAGGAATGAGTCCACCTTAGTGATGGTGGCGTTTTCTTCTTGAGGAACCAATAATGTCCTTGAGTTCTTCTATGTCTCTTCCTTGTCTTTGTTGCTCCTCCCTCATTGCTCTTTGATCTTCTCTAATTTCATGAAGGATGATGGAGTGCTCTTGATGTTCCACCCTTAGTTGTCCCATGTTGGAACTTAATTCTCCTAGGGAGGTGTTGATTTTCTCCAAAAAATTCTGTGGAGGAAAGTGCATCCCTTGAGGTATCTCAGGGATCTCTTGATTTGCAGTCAATTGTTCTACCACTGAGCTATAGACCCTTGAGATGAATCTCTCCATCTCCTGTGACTCATAGGTGGAAGCTTTTGTCTTCCCTTTCCTCTTTCTAGAGGTTTCTCTGGCCTTAGGTTCCATCAATGGTTATGGAAAAACAAAAAAAAGCTATGCTTTTACCACACCAAACTTAGAATGTTGCTCGCCCTCGAGCAAAAGAAGAAAGAATAGTAGAAGAAGAAGAAGATATGGAGGAGATGGAGGGATGTGTGTATTCGGCTATATGGGTGGGCTTGGGTGGGAAAGAGATTTTGAATTTTGAAGGTAGGTGGGGTGTATGGATGTGAGTGGTGAATGGAAAACAGAAGGGATGACCATGAATTGAGAGAGAGAGAGGGTGAGGTAAGTGGAGATCCTGTGGGGTCCACAGATGCTGAGATGATCCTGTGGGGTCCACAGATCCTGAGGTGTCAAGGATTTGCATCCCTGCACCAATTAGGCATGTAAAACACCTTTGCATGCAATTCTGGCGTTTAAATGCCGAATTGATGCTTGTTCTGGGCGTTCAACGCCCAGATGTAGCATGTTTCTGGCGTTGAACGCCAGTTCTATGCTTGTTTCTGGTGTTCAGCCCCAGCTCTATGCTCTGTTCTGGCGTTGAACGCTAGCCAGATGCTCCTTACTGGCGTTTAAACGCCAATAAGCCCTTCCTCCAGGGTGTGATTTTTCTTCTGCTGTTTTTTATTCTGTTTTTGATTTTTCTATTTATTTTGTGACTCCACATGATCATGAACCTAATAAAACATGAAAAAACAACAAAAATAAAAATAAAATTAGATAAATAAAAATTGGTTTGCCTCCCAACAAGCGCTTCTTTAATGTCAATAGCTTGACACTGGGCTCTCATGGAGCCTTACAGATGTTCAGAGCATTGTTGAGACTCCCCAACACCAAACTTAGAGTTTGGATATGGGAGTTCAACACCAAACTTAGAGTTTGGTTGTGGCCTCCCAACACCAAACTTAGAGTTTGACTGTGGGGGCTCTGGTTGACTCTATTTTGAGAGAAGCTTACTGTGCCTCTTTTCCATGTTTACAGAAGGATGTC
>NC_029794.2:89326429-89327370 GCF_000816755.2 Arachis ipaensis
ATTATGAAATCAGCAGGGATGTAAAGGCCTTCAACCTTTACTAATATGTCCTCTACTTGTCCATAAGCCTGTTTTCTGGAATTGTCTGCCATCTCTAATAAGATTTTAGCAGCTTGTACCTCAAAGATTTCCAGTTTCTCCATTACAGAGAGTGGCATGAGGTTTAGTCCTGACCCAAGGTCACATAGAGCCTTCTCAAAGGTTATGGTGCCTATGGTACAAGATATTAGGAACTTTCCAGGATCCTGTTTCTTCTGAGGCAATCTCAGTTGATCTAATGCATTTAGTTCATTGGTGAACAGGGGAGGTTCATCTCCCCAAGTCTCATTACCAAATAAATTGGCATTCAGCTTCATGATTGCACCAAGGAACTTGGCAACTTGCTCTTCAGTAACATCCTCATTCTCTTCAGAAGAGGAATACTCATCAGAGCTCATGAATGGCATAAGGAGGTTTAATGGAATCTCTATGGTCTCTAGATGAGGCTCAGATTCCTTTGATTCCTCAGAGGGACACTCCTTGTTGATCACTGGACGTCCCAGGAGGTCTTCCTCCTTGGGATTCACGTCCTCCCCTTCCTCCTTGGATTCGTCCATGATGGTTATATCAATGGCCTTGCACTCTCCTTTTGGATTTTCTTCTGTATTACTTGGGAGAGTACTAGGAGGAGTTTCAGTGATCTTCTTACTCAGCTGGCCCACTTGTGCTTCCAAATTTCTAATGGAAGACCTTGTTTCATTCATGAAACTCACAGTAGCCTTAGATAGATCAGAGACTAAACTTGCTAAGCTAGATGGATTCTGCTCAGAATTCTCTGTCTGTTGCTGAGTGGATAATGGAAAAGGTTTACTATTGTTAAACCTGTTTCTTCCCCCATTATTAAAGCCTTGTTGAGGCTTTTGTTGATCCTTCCATGAGAAATTTGGATGATTTCTCCATGA
>NC_029794.2:89327613-89338803 GCF_000816755.2 Arachis ipaensis
AACTTGGCTAAGAAAGCCTTGACCAGCTTATCCAAGAGTTCAGGCTATCCTTAGGTTGAGAGTCCAACCATATTCTAGCTCTGTCTCTCACAGCAAAAGGGAAAAGCATGAGCCTGTAGACTTCGGGATCTACTCCATTAGTCTTAACAGTATCACAGATCTGCAAGAATTTAGTTAAGAACTGAAAGGGATCTTCAGATGGAAGTCCATGAAACTTGCAATTTTGTTGCATCAGAGAAACTAATTGAGGTTTAAGCTCAAAATTGTTTGCTCCAATGGTAGGGATGGAGATGCTTCTTCCATGTAAATTGGAATTAGGTGCAGTAAAGTCACCAAGCATCCTCCTTGCATTATTATTATTTTCGGCTGCCATCTCCTCTTCCTGTTCGAAAATTCCTGTAAGGTTGTCTCTGGATTATTGTATTTTAGCTTCTCTTAGTTTCCTCTTCAGAGTCCTTTCAGGTTCAGGATCTGCTTCAACAAGAATGTTCTTGTCCTTGCTCCTGCTCATATGAAAAAGAAGGGAACAGAAAATAATAATAGGGATCCTCTTTGCCTCAGTAGAGAGAGGTTCCTTTGTGTGAGTAGAAGAAGAAAAGAATGTAATGTAAGAAAAGAGAAGAGAGGAGAATCCAAACACAAGGGTGAGGATAGGAGCAGAGATATGAGATGAGGAGAAGTGTTAGTGAGTAATTAAATAAATAGAAGAAGATGAGAGGGAGGAGTTTTTGAAAATAATTTTTGAAAAGGGGTTGATGATTTTCGAAAATTAAAGGACAAGTAAAATTAAAATTAAAATTTAAAACAATTAATTAATTAAAAAAGAATTTTTGAAAAAGAGGGAGGTATTTTCGAAAATTAGAGAGGGAAGAGTAGTTAGGTGGTTTTGAAAAAGATAAGAAACAAATAAAAAGTCGATTAGTTAGTTGAGAAAAGATTTGAAAATCAATTTTGAAAAGATAAGAAGATAAGAAGTTAGAGAAGATATTTTAAAATAAAAAAAAAAATTTTTTTTGAAAAAGATATGATTTAAGGAAGATATGATAGAAAGATATGATTAAAATTAATTTTGAAAAATATTTGAATTTTAAAATCAAAATTAATGACTTGACTCACAAGTAATCACAAGATATGATTCTAGAACTTAAAGTTTGAATCTTTCTTGACAAGCAAGTAACAAACTTGAAATTTTTGAATCAAAACATTAATTGTTGATAATATTTTCGAAAATTTGATATAAAATTAAGAAAAAGATTTTTGAAAAATATTTTTAAAATTTTCAAAAATAAATAAGAAAAATGAAAAAGATTTGATTTTTGAAAGAAAATATAAAATATAAGATTTTTAAATTGAAAATTTGATTTGACTCATAAGAAACAACTAAATTTTAAAAAGTTTTGAAAAAGTCAACTCAAATTTTCGAAAATTTATGAGTGAAAAAGGGAAAGATATTTTTTTTTATTTTTGAATTTTTAATGATGAAAGAGAAAAACACAAAATTGACTCACTGCATGAAAATTTTGGATCAAAACATGTGATGAATGCAAGAACACTATGAATGTCAAGATGAACACCAAGAACACTTTGAATGTCAAGATGAACATCAAGACTTATTTTTGAAAAATTTTCAGGAAAAGAAAACATTCAAGACACCAAACTTAGAAATTTTTCATGTATAGACACTATGAATGCAAGAATGCATATGAAAAACAAGAAAAGACACAAAACAAAAAAATATGAAGATCAAACAAGAAGACTGACCAAGAACAACTTGAAGATCATGAAGAACACTATGAATGCATGAATTTTCGAAAAATGCATAAAAAATTTTAGAAAAAATGCAATTGATACCAAACTTAAAAATTGACTCAAGACTCAAACAAGAAACACAAAATATTTTTGATTTTATGATTTTATGAATTTTTTTTATTTTTCGAAAATTAATGTGAAAAATAAAAATAAGGATTCCAAAATTTTTAATATGAATTCCAGGAATCTTGTGCTCTTTAGTCTAAAGCTCCAATTTGAGAGTTAGACATGGCTTAATAGCCAGCCAAGCTTTAGTATGCTATTACATGCATTGAAGTGATTAGTTGAATCCTCAGTCCAAAGGAATTTGGAAATGGCTTTACAGCCAGCCAGTATTCTACATGCTTCATGAAACTCTAGAATTCATTCTTAAAAATTCTGAAGAAAAAATATATTTATTTTTTTTTTGAAAATATTTTTTGGGAAAAACGAAAAAGAGGAAAATATTTTTGAAAAATTTTTTTGAAAACTTTTTGAAAATAAAATAAGAAGAAAATTACCCAATCTGAGCAACAAGATGAACCGTCAGTTGTTCAAACTCGAACAATACTAATAACTCGGACTCGGTCCCCTGTATTAGATATCTAAGAGATATTCATTCTAGCTTGTTTGCATGTAGAACGGAAGTCTTTGTCAGGCACGCGTTCGTGAGTGAGAATGATGATAAGCGTCACATAATCATCACATTCATCATGTTCTTGGGTGCGAATGGATATCTTAGAAGCAGAATAAGTTGAATTGAATATAAAACAGTAGTACTTTGCATTAAATCATGAGGAACAGCAGAGCTCCACACCTTAATCTATGGAGTGCAGAAACTCTACCGTTTGAAAATACATAAGTGATAATGGTCCAGGCATGGCCGAATGGCCAGCCCCCATGAAAGTCTAAGATAGTATAAAACTGATCAAAGATCTCTAATACAATAGTAAAAAGTCCTATTTATACTAAACTAGTCACTAGGGTTTACAGAAGTAAGTAAATGATGTAGAAATCTACTTTCCGGGCCCACTTGGTATGTGCTTGGGCTGAGCTTGAAGTTTACACTTGGAGAGGTCATTCTTGGAGTTGAACGCCAGTTTGTAACGTGTTTCTGGCGTTCAACTCTGGTTAGTGACGTGTTTCTGGCATTTGACTCCAGACTGCAGCGTAGAACTGGCGTTCAACACCCTTTTGCATCGTCTAAACTTGAGAAAAGTATGGACTATTATATATTGCTGGAAAGCCCTGGATGTCTACTTTTCAACCCAATTAGAAGCGCGCCATTTGGAGTTCTGTAGCTCCAGAAAATCCACTTTAAGTGTAGGGAGGTCAGAATCCAACAGCATCAGCAGTCCTTCTTCAACCTTTGAATCTGATTTTTGCTCAAGTCCCTCAATTTCAGCCAGAAAATACCTGAAATCACAGAAAAACACACAAACTCATAGTAAAGTCCAGAAATGTGAATTTAACATAAAAACTAATAAAAACATCCCTAAAAGTAACTAGATCCTACTAAAAACATACTAAAAACAATGCCAAAAAGCGTATAAATTATCCGCTCATCAACTGACTATGCTTTACTGTATACTCTGAGTGTCTGTCATGCAGTAGGACTTATCCTAATGACAAGAGTTTGAGTTTCAAATTCATGATTATCTATTGATTAATGCTGTTAGTCGACCGTTGCATCTCTCTTGGTATTAGGTATGGCCAACTGAATACTAATGATTTATGTATATGGAAACACTAAATGATTATCATAGACGAAATAGAAGTAATAGGTTATGCGAATCATGAGGTTTGGTAACATTATAAGTTGCGTTCTAAGGGTTGGATTCGTCTCGATGTATACTCTTTATTCGTGCTATGTGACTTGGTGTCATCTTTTCTTTCACTGTTTATTCATTTATTTTTCATCTCTTATGTCCCTTGTTTCAATTCTTTTCGAAACCAGATTTGATTATCCATCTTTATCATTATTTGTATACTTCTTCATAAATTCTTTACTCTTCAATCTGATTTTGAATTTGTTTTGATGCAACGCATAATTATCAATATCTTCTTTTAGTTTGTATTCCTTTGATTAAACTTGAGCTTGTTTATGCCATGAGCAATTTTTGGATGTGACAAGCAATACGTTAGTTCTGCGGGATGCGGTTGTCACGAAAAACATACTGTTCTCTTCATCGAGATGGCTTAAAGGAAATAGATCCCTTACAGATGGATCCTTGGCATTGTTTATATTCTTCTTCAACCATCTTGTACCCTTTGATCTTGAGCTAGATTTGGGGCAATAATCAATCTTTAATTATTCAAAAACATTGTCATTGACTTTGCTTATCTATATTTGTGAACCTGGTAATTCAGCTTGAATTTGCTTCGACCTATTCTGCTATCCAAGTTCCCTTTCTCAGATTCCTGCTTAGGGTACAATTTAACTTTCTTTCTAACGGATTTCATATTTTGTACTTCTTTTTTATTTTGATTCTACTCATCTTTTTGACTTCTTATAACTATTATCTGTGATGTTCAACCTTTTTCTTTTTGAATTTTGATTTTCTTTGTTCAAATTTAAGCTTATTTATTAAAATTACAAGTCTTCGGATTTTAAGTTTAATTTGCATTAAATCTATCATACAACTTCTGCATCACATTACACTTTTTCAATCATTTTCAAACGATATTACTTTTCTCATATTTGAAAATTGAACATGTCAAATCTTTCTATTTTTCTTTGACATGTTTGAAAGGGAAGTTAGTATGAATCTTTTTCATCTTATATCAATTTTCGAGGGCGAAAAATTTTTATAAGGTGGGTAGAATATAACGACCCACAATTTTAAAAATATAAATATAAATAAGTTATAATTAATTTCATAAATTGGAGTTCTCTTTTAAACTAAAAATAGAGTTTAGTTAATAATATTATTATCGAGCTCAATATCCGCCGATATGGGTAAATATCGATACTCTTCAGTGACCTTAGCTTTGCTAATGCTTCACCGTATATCTTTTATTGTTGTGTTGCTAATATCATTTATATTAGTAACTCATATATATTATTACTTGTGTTTTAATATATCCAGCTTTCATAATTATCCGTTTAAGATATTTATAACTTGAATCGCTGACTCAGCAGCTTATAATCGTGATACATACCCCTAAAGGACACAAGGCCCTTCATTAAAACACTTCATCATCATTAATCCTTCTTCTCCTTCATTCAGCCAAACATTTGGGCAAAAGAAAGAAAGAAGGCCGAGAGAGAAAGTGAACGTGTTCTTCATGAACACCACACTTTCGGCGTTCGATTTCTTGAGCTCTGTTACTAGTGCACAAAACTGGCTTCGCAGTATTCGCACAAATAG
The DNA here is from genome assembly GCF_000816755.2 of Arachis ipaensis. Taxonomy (NCBI): domain Eukaryota; kingdom Viridiplantae; phylum Streptophyta; class Magnoliopsida; order Fabales; family Fabaceae; genus Arachis; species Arachis ipaensis. Next base: position 89,332,773 of record NC_029794.2, read on the forward strand.
ACCGACAAGTATACCTGGTCATCCAAGTAATACCTCAGGTGAGTGAGGGTCGATCCCACAGAGATTGTTGGTTTGAGCAAGCAGTGGATACCTTGCAGATCTTAGTCAGGTAGATAGAAACTATAGTTGTCATGAGAAAATGCATGAAACAGAATAATTAAATAAAACGTTACTAGATAGGTGTGAAATCAGTGGTGTAAGAACGGTTGAGGTTTCGGAGATGCTTCTTCCTTCTGGATTAACTTTTCTCACCATCTACTGTAACTTCTGATTGATTCATTCCATGGCAGGCTGTATATGATTAACGCCAGATCAGCGGTCATTAATCTCCTCTGCTTCAGATCAAACGCCGGGTCAGCGGTCATCCAATCTGAACGGGGGTGAAGCTCTAGCAGTCCATTCCCTTGGTGATCCTACTCAAAACGCCACAGACAAGATCGGACTTCCAGATTAGAAAATGCTGCTCCCTTGGTTCTAGCCTATACCACAAAGGCCCTAATCCCCCCGCACCTCGGCTGCACTAATGTCTCGAGAAGTACCTAACGAAGCTATGGATTAGCTGTCTAAGATATGTATAATCAAGCTGGTGGTTCAATACTATCCCGTGAAGGACTCGCAAGAAACCATGTGGAATTGTGATGACGGTCAAGTTACACTCCCAATCCCTTAGGATGAAGAACGAAGTTACATCTTAGAATAGAATCAAGCATAGATTTAAGTAGAATAGTGATATTATTAATTCATAAGAATCAGCAGAGCTCCTAACCTTAATCTTAGAAGGTTAGTGACTCATACTGTATAAAGGAACAATGTAATTCGAAAATATGGCATGAAGTTCTGAACAAGGGTGATCCTTGTTCTATATATACAAATCTAATAACTAAGGATTACAGAAAATAAGATAAACTAGTCTTGTAGTGCAAAAATCTACTTATGGGGCCCACTTGGTGAGTGTTTGGGCTGAGCTTGAGTGAAATCCACGAGCTAGACCCTTCTTGGGCATTGAACGCCGGCCTTTGACTCCCTTTTGGGCGTTTGAATGCCAGCTACTCCCCTTGGGCGTTGGACGCCAGGAATAGGGCTATTAGCTGGCGTTTAATGCCAATTTTGGGCCTTCATTTCCAAAGCAAGGTATAAACTATTATATATTTATAGAAAGACCTAGATGTTAGCTTTCCATAGCCATTGAGAGCGTGCCATTTGGAGTTTTGTAGCTCCAAAAATTCTCCTTCGAGTGAATGGAGGTCAGATCCTAATAGCATCTGCAGTCCTTTCTCTGTCTTTGAATCAGACTTTGTCAAAACTCCTCAATTTCAGCTAGAAAATACCTGAAATCATCATAAAATACAACAACTCAAAGTAGAATCCAAAAATATGAATTTTTCACTAAAACCTATGAAAATATAATAAAACTTAAACAAAACATAATGAAAACTAAATGAAATGATGCCAAAAAGCGTATAAAATATCCGCTCATCAGAACACCAAACTTAAACTGTTGCTTGTCCCCAAGCAACTAAAACTAAAGTAGGATTAAAAAGAAGAGAAGGATACAATAAATCTCAGAATTCTCAATGAAGCTCAGTTTCAATTAGATGAGCGGGACTTAGTAGCTTTTTGCTTCTGAATAGTTTTGGCATCTCACTTTCCATTGAAGCTTAGAATAATTGGCATCTTTAGGAACTCATATTCTAGATGATACTATTAATTCTCCTAGTTTAGTTCTTTTTTATTCTTGAACACAACTACTTTTGAGTCTTTGTTGTGACCCTAAGTGCTTTGTTTTCCAGTATTACCACCGGATACATAAACGCCACAGACACTTAACTGGGTGAACCCTTTTGGATTGTGATTCAGCTTTGCTAGAATCCCCAGCCAGTGGTGTCCAGAGTTCTTAAGCACACTCTTTGCTTTGGATCACAACTTTAACTGCTTAGTCTTAAGCTTTTCACTTAACACCTTCACACCACAAGCATATAGTTAGGGAAGTAGCTCATTTGAACTGTTTAGGCCAAGATTTTGTTTCTTTTAGGCCCTCCTAACCATTGATGCTCAAAGTCTTGGATCCTTGCTCTTGCCTTTTAGTTTAAAGAGCTATTGGCATTTTTTTCTGCTTGCCCCCTTTCTTTTTTTTCGCAATTTCTTTCTTTTTCTTTCCTTCTTTTTGCTGCTTCTTCTTGCTTCAAGAATCAATGTTTGGATTTTTCAGATCACCAGTAATATTTTACTTTTATCATCATTCTTTCAAGAGCCAACATTCTTAACTCCAACATCAAACATGCATTGTTTATTCATGCATTTAGAAAATAAAAGCAATGCCACCACATCAAATGATTGACTATTCTTAATATATAATTTGAATTTTATGTATCATTACTACTGCTAAAAAAATCAAAATTTTATTCAGGTTCAATGAGATGATAAGAGGAACATTTTATAGCTAATTGGAAAAAGAAATATAAACTTAAATCCTAAATATGCTCATGCAATTCTGAAATTTAAAAGATAAAAATTTAAATAGAAACTTAAATACTACAGTGATCATGTAAATCTAAGCATAAGAAACAGGAATTAGAATAGGCACAGAGATAGGGAGGTGGAACTCAACCACCTGAATCATGGTTGATGTGAGGCTTTTTAGGGGATAATTTCTGATGCTTCAGTTCTTCTAGTTCACTCCCCTGCTTCTCTTGTTCCTTGACTAGTTTGCAAAGCATGCTAGTCTGGTCTTTTTGCTCCTTTCTTAATTAATCCAAGGTGGTTTGTAATTGTGCAGCAGATGCTTCCAGATGGGTCTAATATTCAATTGGAGGGATCTCTTGAGTCTGAAGAGGCTCATGTGTCTTCCTTTTAGGATGATCAGCTGGTACTTGGGAGCTTTCCATTACTTGTTTGGTGATTGGGCTTTTTGCTGGGATAAAGGAGTTTCTGTTAATCATGACTCCAGTCTCTTTACACAAGCGAAAGATAAGGTTTGGATAGGCCAATCTGGCTTGAGTTGACATCCTGTTTGCAACCTTGTATAGCTCATAGGGAATCAGTTGGTGGACTTCCACCTCATTCCCCATCATGATGCAGTGAATCATCATAGCCCTTCTGATGGTAACTTCGGAGTGGTTGCTAGTAGGGAGTATGGAACGCCCAATGAAATCCAACCAACTCCTAGCAACTGGTTTGAGATCTAATCTTCTCACTTGGTTTGGTTTACCTTTTGTGTTATTGATCAACTGGGTTCCAGGTAGACATATGTCTTCTAGAATCTGATCCATGTTGGGATCAACTACCACCCTCCTATTAAAAGATTCTGGATCATCACTTTGTGGAGGTAATTTAACGATCTCTCTTACTTTGTCAAGATGAAAATAGAGAGTCTTTCCTCAGACCATGGTGCAAAAAGTGTGGAACCCTTGTCTATCTTTCTTTTGCTTATCTGTCATCGACAGATTTGCATACAATTCATGGATCATTGTTATTCTAACATTGATCTCAGGGTCGGCCAGGATCTCACAGCCTCTCTTTCAAATTTACTCTTGGATCTCCGGATACTCATCTTCTTTTAATTCAAATTTGGCCTACGGGATCATTGTCCTCTTGCACATTATTTTGTAATAATTTTCTTCATGCTGCTTTGTGTAGAGCGAATGGTATATATAGGGATGGGGTGGGTGGGTTTTCAAAATTAATTAAATAAAAGATAAATAAGATATGATTCACACCTTGGTAAAAGATATAAAAAAAGATAAAAAGATAAGATAGAAGGTATGAAAAAGATTTTAAAGCTTAATAAAAGATTTGAAAAAGAATTGCAAAAGATATAAAATTTTGAAAAAGATTTGAAAAAGAATTGAAAAAGATTTTAAATTTGAAAGGAATTTGAAATTAAAAGATGATGGTTGAAAGAATTTTGTTTAGAAGATATGATTAAAAAGATAAGATTTAGAAAAGATAAGTTTTGAAAAAGTAAAAAACTTCCCCAACCCTTGTTGGGCGTTTGAACGCCCAGAATGCCTTGATTCTGGCGTTCAACGCCATCCTGATGCCCCCTCTGGGCATTGAACGCCCAGGCAGTGCCTCCTGGCTAGCGTTCAACACCAGCTTGCCACACTTTCTTGGGTGTTGAACGCCCATCCAGTGCTCCCTGGCTGGCGTTCAACGCCAGTCTTGCCTCCCCCTTCAGGGCGTTGAACGCCCAACCAGCATCCCCTGGCTGGCATTGAACGCCAGTCTTGCTGCCTCTTGGGGGCGTTCAATGCCCCTATTTTCCTCTTGTCTAGAATTCAACGCCAGCAAGGGGCCTTTCCAAGTGTGCTCTATTTTTCGTTCTGACTGTTTTTACTTCTGTTTTAACTACTGCACATGATCACAAACCTAAGGAAATAATCATAAAAATTAAACTGATATAATTGAAATATACTTAACGAAAATAGAAATAACTTTAATTATGGTTGGGTGGCCTGCCAACAAGCGCTTCCTTAACGTCACTAGCTTGACGGTACTGCGCTCATGTCAGCAACAGGGTGAATTTTTCTTGCTCAACTTCACTACCCAAGTACTGTTTCACTCTCTGGCTATTAATAGTAAATCTTTTTTCAGAGTAATTACTCTGGAGTTCTATATGACCATAGGGTGATACATTAGTGATTAGGAAAGGTCTTGTCCAATGTGACTTAAGCTTTCCAGGGAAGAGCTTCAGTCTAGAATTAAATAGCAGAATTTTTTGTCCAGGTTTAAAGAATTTGGAAGAAATCTTTTTGTCATGCCACTTCTTGGCCATTTCTTTATAAATCTTTGCATTTTCAAATGCAGCAAGTCGGAATTCATCCAACTCATTTAGCTGGAGAAACCGTTTCTCTCCTGCTACCTTTGCATTAAGGTTTAGGAGTTTGGTTGCCCAGTAGGCCTTGTGTTCCAACTCTACTGGTAGGTGGCATGCCTTCCCATACACCAATTGATATGGTGATGTTCCGATAAGGGTCTTAAAATCTGTTCTTTATGCCCAGAGAGCATCATCAAACTTTTTTGCCCAATACTTTCTAGAGGTATTGATCGTTCTTTTCAAGATTCTCTTTAGTTCTCTATTTGAGACTTTGGCTTGCCCATTTGTCTGTGGATGATATGGGATGGCCACTTTATGGCAAACTCCATATCGGCTCAGCACAGATTCAAGCTGTTTGTTGCAGAAATGAGTTCTTCCATCACTGATTAGTGTCCGAGGGACACCAAACCTACTGAAGGTGTTCTTCTGGAGGAACTTCATCACTACTCTAGTGTCATTCGTGGGTGATGCGACTGCCTCAACCCATTTAGACACATAATCTACTGCCACAAGGATATAGGTATTTGAGTATGAAGGTGGGAAAGGACCCATGAAGTCTATACCCCATACATCAAACAGCTCAATCTCTAGGATTCCTTACTGAGGCATGTTGATGACAAGTCATCCTAGCCCATTTTAGCTAGTCTTTTTCTTTTGTTTTCATTAGAATTATGCACTTTCTTAAGCTACAAGCAAGCTAATTGAGTAGATTTTCATGTTTCCCTTGATTGAACCAACCATATGTGAATTCATGCCATTTCATGAGGTTTTGAACTATATTTGTTGCATATTGTGGAAGATTGAATACCTCATGATTTTGAGCAAAACTTTGATTAGTTTGGTTGATCAATGATAGGTGAAGAAGGCTTGGAGAAAGGTTGAAGCAAAGAGGAATGGCTAGGAGTGAAGAGAGGACAATGGAATAAGTGAAAATTGAACCGGGTTGCATGAAGTTAGCCCCAACGTTAGCCCCCTAACTTGGAGGCTAACGTTGGAACTTGAGAGTTTCTCCCTGGGCTACCAACGTTTGCGCCAACGTTAGCCCCCTAACTTGGAGGCTAACGTTGGAACTTGAGAGTTTCTCCCTGGGCTACCAACGTTTGCGCCAACGTTAGCCCCCTAACTTGGAGGCTAACGTTGGAACTTGAGAGTTTCTCCCTGGGCTACCAACGTTTGCGCCAACGTTAGCCCCCTAACTTGGAGGCTAACGTTGGC
>NC_029794.2:89348740-89349757 GCF_000816755.2 Arachis ipaensis
GAATGATGTTGCCCCTTGAAGCACACCAAGGCCGAAGGCCACATGGAGGAAGGGAAGGAGAAGAGCAAATGGAAGAAGATGAGCCTTACATGGAAGAAGAGCCACAAGAGGAGGAGGAACAGCCACACTTTTTCCCACATGGCAATATGGATATGACTCAAATGCAAGAAGCAATAGGGAGGTTATCTCAGCAATACACAAGAATCCAAGCAAGGCAAGAGGAATATCATTCTCTGTACATGCAAAACCAACAAGCACAAGAAGAAAGAGAGCTGAGAATAATCAACAAACAAAATGAATTCGAGTCAAGATTTCTTGCGATGCAAGAAGAACATGCCTTTCAATCTCATGAATCTTTTGGGAAGTTGGAACAAATGCAAGCTGAAAGTTTGAAGGCCTTCAAGGAGTTCACAACACTCCAAGAAGCAAGGTATGAAGTGCAAGCCGATTACAATGTCAATAGCCAAATCAAACTAAACTATATTGGGGAACATTTGCATAACATGGATCCGGCATTCCCAACGTTTGATGAATTTTTCAAAATGAGAAGTGAGATGGAAGTGAATAGGGCTATGAGACTTGAAGATAGAGTGGAGGAGGCTATGAATAAGGCTGGCTTTTGGCAAGATCAAGAACCACCAAACAAAGATGGTGGGAACACTAGCAGCCAAGTATATGAAAGGAGAAAGAAAAGGCATGACAAATAAAAGGTGGATTTGCTCCTTGATCATCACAACATGCATTCTATCTGTTCTAATCTGTTTTTGCATTTTTTTTGTAGTCATTTAAAAGTCTTTGCATTATGATGGTTCTTCCAAAATAAGTAGGCTAGTTTATGTGTTGGCTTGTGTGTTCATTTTCACTTAACAAGAAGTATGTGTTGTCCCCTGCATCTTTAAATTTAATAAAAGAACAGTTTGAATGTGAAGAATAATAGTCTCTGTTAGTTAGAAGTGGAATAAAAGTAAGTGGTGGTGTGTGTGTGATTGTATTATAACTCACTTTTAGTGAATAAAA
>NC_029794.2:89358123-89358234 GCF_000816755.2 Arachis ipaensis
AAAAGGGATAGAGGTTGATAAGGCAAAAGTTGAGATTATAGAAAAACTCCCTCCACCAATTAATGTGAAATCTGTTAGAAGTTTCTTGGGGCATGCCGGATTTTACAGAAG
>NC_029794.2:89360028-89360145 GCF_000816755.2 Arachis ipaensis
AAAATCTTACTTAAAAGCACATTCTCACTTTCTATATAAAGAGCTACCAGCTCCAAGCAATCTGACAAATCATTTAAGCATTGTCTGTTTCTAGTTTTCAATTTTATTACCTTTAGC
>NC_029794.2:89370145-89387669 GCF_000816755.2 Arachis ipaensis
TTGATACGACCCGGTACACTTGCCGGTTAGTTTTGGGTGTTTTGGTAGAAATTCGTTTCTCATCAAAATATCTCATCACATGTCGTGACCATGAGGGAGATTGCCAGCCCTTTGGCAACTGTCACAGTGACGAACAAACTCTCGGGAATTCTTAAAGAGTGTGGGCTAGTAGAAACCACTTTGGAGGACCTTAGTAGCTGTTCACTCTCCTCCAAAGTGGCTCCATAATTGGAGCCATCTCAATGCCATAGGATTTTATGTGCCTCTTCTTCAAACACACAGCGGTGAATTATCCCATCCGAGCATCTTTTAAAGAGATATGGTTCATCCCACAAGTAGTATCTAGCATCATGAATGAGCTTTTAGGCTTGCTGCCTACTGTATTCCTTGGGGATGAATCTTATAGCCTTGTAATTTTCAATATCTACAAACCAAGTTGTCGTCCGGATGGCAAAGAGTTGCTCATCTGGGAAGGTCTCGGACACCTCAGTAAAGGGGGGAAGTGTCCCTTCTACTGGTTCAATCCAAGACAAGTGGTCAGTGACTTGATTTTCTGATCCTTTTCTGTCTCTGATTTCTATATCAAACTCTTGCAAGAGTAATACCCATCTTATCAGCCTGGGCTTAGAATCCTGCTTGGTGAGTTGATATTTGAGAGCAGCATGGTCAGTGTAGATAATGACCTTAGATCCTATTAGATAGGATCTGAACTTGTCAATGGCATAAACTACTGCAAGTAATTCCTTTTCTGTGGTAGTGTAGTTCTTCTGCGTGTTATTTAGAACACAGCTGGTATAATAAATGACATGCAGAAGCTTGTTATGCCTCTACCCCAGAACTGCGCCAACGGCATGGTCACTGGTGTTACACATCAGTTTGAATGGTAAGTCCCAGTTGGGTGCAGAAATGACAGGCACAGTGATAAGCTTAGCTTTCAGAGTCTCAAAGGCCTGCAGACACTCTTGGTCAAAGACAAAATGGAGTGTCGGTAGCTAGTAAGTTGCACAGGGGTTTTGCGATTTTAGAAAAATCCTTTATAAACCTCCTGTAGAATCCTGCATATCCCAGGAAACTTCTGATTCCTTTGACATTAGTGGGTGGTGGTAATCGCTCAATTACCTCCACCTTAGCTTGATCCACTTCTATTCCCTTTTTAGAAATCTGATGCCCAAGAACAATTCCTTCTGTCACCATGAAGTGGCATTTTTCCCAGTTTCAAGCCAGGTTTTTCTCTTGGCATCATTTGAGAACTAGGGCCAGATGGTCAAGGCAGGAGTCAAATGAGTCTCCAAAGACGGAAAAGTCATCCATGAAAATTTCAAGGAATTTTTCCACCATATCAGAGAAGATGGAGAGCATACACCCCTGAAAGGTGGCAGGTGCATTGCACAGGCCAAATGGCATCTGCCTATAAGCAAATACGCCATATGGGTATGTAAATGCTATCTTTTCTTGGTCCTGAGGATCTACTGTAATTTGATTATAGCCTGAATAGCCATCCAAAGAGTAGTAGAATGCATGACTTGCTAGTCTCTCCAACATTTGGTCTATAAATAGTAAAGGAAAATGATCCTTTCTGTTGGTGTTATTGAGCCTCATATAGTTAATGCACATACACCACCTTATAACTATCCTTGTAGGAATCAGTTTATTCTTTTCATTAAGAACCACTATCATGCTTCCCTTCTTGGGAACAACTTGGACAGGGATCACCCAGGGGCTGTTAGAGATGGGATAAATAATCCCAGCCTCCTATAATTTTATGACTTCCTTTTGCACCACTTCCTTCATGGCTGGATTCAGTCGCCTTTGTGGTTGTACCACTGGTTTGGCGTCATCTTCCAACAGGATCTTGTGCATGGATCGGGTTAGGCTAATGCCCTTAAAGTCACTGTTTGTCCACCCAAGAGCTGTCTTGTGTGTCTTTAGCACTTAGATTAGTGCTTTTTCTTCCTGTGATTCTAAGACAGAGCTTATAATCATAGGATAAGTATCCCCGTCCCTAAGAAATGCATATTTCAAAGAGGATGGTAATGGCTTGAGCTCAAGTTTAGGAGGCTTGTCCTCTTCCTTAAGAGTTTTCAGAGGCTTCTTTATTTCCTATGGCTCCTCTATATCAGGCTAAGCATCATAAAAAATGTTGTTCAGCTCTTCTTCGAGTATCTCAGCCATATTCACTTCTTCCACTAGGGAATCAATGATATCAATACTCATGCACTCCTCTGGAGTGTTTGGATGCTGCATGGCTTTGACAACATTTAGTACGAATTTATCCTCATTGACTCTCAAGGTTACTTCCCCTTTCTGAAAGTCAATGAGGATCCGTCCTGTATCTAGAAAGGGTATTCCTAGGATGAGGGTCGCACTATTGTGTTCGTCCATTTCCAGCACCACAAAATCTGTGGGGAAGGCATAGGGTCCGACCCTAACAATCATGTCCTCAATCACGCCTGATGGAAGCTTAATAGAGCCATCAGCAAGTTGAAGACATATGCAGGTAGGTTTAACTTCGTGAGTTAAACAGAGCTTCTTTATTAATGATGCAGGTATTAAGTTAATACTTGCTCCAAGATCACATAGGGTTGTCTTTATGCAAGCATCCCCTAAGGTGCAGGGTATTATAAAGCTCCCAGGATCCTTGAGTTTCTCTGGTAAGCTCTTTTGGATTACTGCACTGTATTCTTCAGTGAGGAGAACTATTTCTGCCTCTCTCCAATCCTTCTTATGACTTAAGATGTCTTTCATGAACTTAGCATAAGAATGTATCTGCTCAAGAGCCTCTGCAAAAGGGATCTTGATCTCAAGTGTCTTGAGATAATCCGCAAAGTGGGCAAACTGTTTATCCTTTTCCGCTTGGTGGAGCTTCTGAGGGTGTGGCATCTTAGCCCTGTATTCATCAACTTTAGTTGAAGTAAGTTGAATGCCTACTGAATTGGAAGGGGGGTCAGTAGCTTGCTTAGGAAAGGTCTTATCAGTATTTGCAAGTGTCTGACCATCCCTGGTTGGGCATTCAATGCCCTTGTTGCCCCCTTCATGGCGTTCAACGCTAGGGAGAACTGCCCCCTTTTATGCGTTCAACGCCAAGGGTGGGTATCTCTTCTTGGCATTGAACGCTAAGAGTGTTGCCCTCCTTGGGGGTTCAACACCAGGAGTGAGCACCCCTTCTTGGCGTTGGACGCCAATGACATTCCTCTTTGGGCGTGCAACATCCTCAGAGGTGTCTTGGACAGCAGTCTGGTTATCCTCTGTCAGCTTTTCTTCCCCTGGTCTCCTGTTGTTCTGAGGTTGGGTGTTCAATGTTTTTCCACTCCTTAGTTGGATCGCCTGACATTCATCTTTTATCTGCTTAGATAGTTGCTGTCTTATTTGACTCAACTGGGCTTCTACATTCCTGTTGGAAGCCTGAGTTTCTCGCAAGGCCTCTTGCAACTCCAGCAACTACTGTGCAAGGGCGTGTAGCTGCTGAGTCAATGGGCCATTTTGTTTTGGAGGGTTAGACTCAGTAGATATTGCCTTAACTTCTCCTTTTATGGAAGTCTTATCAGCCGAGTACAGATGCTGATTCATGGCAACTATCTCAATAAGTTCGTGAGCCTCTTCAATTGTTTTCCTCATATGTATAGAACCACCAGCAAAATGGTCTAGAGACATCCTAGCCATATCTGTTAGGCCGTAATAGAAGATGTCTGATTGCACCCATTCTGAAAACATTTCAGTGGGGCATTTCTGTAGCATTCTTCTATACCTCCCCCAGGCATCATGAAGAGATTCATTATTCTCTTGCTTGAAGCTTTGGATGTCTAGTCTTAACTGGGTTAACTTTCTTGGGGGAAAGCATTGATTCAGAAACTTGTCCACCAGTTGCTTCTATGTTTTCAAGCGGAAAGAGTAACAGTTTGTAGACATCTTGATCTACTCCCTTAGTGTGTACTGTGTCAGTAATTTGTAAGAAATTTGCTAGGAACTCAGTAGGTTCTTCCTGTGGAAGTCCAGAATACTGGCAGTTTTGCTGCACCAGAATAATGAACTGAGGATTTAGCTCAAAATTACTTGCTCCAATGGGAGGTATACTGATACTTCTCCCATAGAAGTCAAGAGTGGGGGCCATATAGGACCCCAAAGTTCTTCTGAATTGTTCATTCCCATTTGGGTTCATGGTGAAGAAAGGTAGGAGAGATTGGATATTAAGAAGTAAAAAGGGAAACTAAAATTAAAATATTTTTTTATTTTTATTTATTAATTAAATTCAAAAAGAAGAAGAAAATTGAAGACTAAGATAACTAATTGATTAAAAAGATTTGAAAATTAAATAGGTGATTTTCAAAAAAGAATAAAGAGAAAGAGGTAAGAAGTTTTTGAAAATAGAAGAGAGAGGAATTAGTTAGGAAGTTTTGAAAAAGAGGAAAGAAAAAGGAGAATATTAAAGAGATACCAAACATTTTAAAATTAAAATAAGATAAAACAAGTAACTAATTAAGAAAGAATTGAAATTAAGAGAGGATAGGAGATTTGAAAAAGATTTAATTTTAAAAAGTTTTGAAATTTAAAATTAGAAAAGATAAGATAAAAATTTGAAAGGATTTGAAAAATATTTGATTTTGAATTTTGGAATTGAAACAAGATAAGATAAAGATTTGAAAATAAGTTGAAAAGATAAGATATGATGGAGATTTGAAAAAGATTTTCAAAAGATAAGATTTGAAATTTGATTTTTGAAAAAGATTTAATTTTGAAATTTACAATTAAGATAAGATAAGATAGTGTTTTGAAATTTAAGGACAAATAAACTAAAGATAAGATAAAGATTTGAAAAAGTTTTGAATTTTAAACTTCAAAAGAAAGATAAGATAGGAAAGAATCAAATTAAAAGAAAGGATTTGAAAAGATTTAAAAAGATAAGATAAGAGTTTTGAAAATTTTGAATAAAGATAGAAAAGATTTTTTTTGAATTAATGAAGAAAGAGAAAAACAACCAAAAGAAACTAAACTTAAAATTTTTAGATCAAAAGACACTAATTTTCAAAAATTAAAGAGAAAAACACCAAAAGACACCAAACTTAAAAATTTTAAGATCAAAATAAGAAAAGAAACAAGAACAGCTTGAATACCAAGAAGAACACTCAAGAACAAATTAAAAAATTTAAAGAAAATAAAGAACACACAAAGGACACCAAACTTAAGAATTGACACCAGACTCAAACAAAAAGACACAATTTTTGAAAAATTTTGCAAAAGAAAACAAGAAAGTTCGAACCTTTAACAAGAACAAGAACCAAAGACTCACACAAAAGACAAAGATTAATAAAGAAAAGAAAAGGTTTTGAAAAATTTTTGAAAAGAAAACAAAAGACACAAAACAAAATAGTAAAAAGCACCTAATCTAAACAACAAGATAATCCGGTAGTTTGTCAAATCCGAACAATCCCCGGGTCGTCCAAGTAACACCTCAGATGAGTAAGGGTCGATCCTACGGAGATTATTGGTTTGAGCAAGCAATGGATACCTTGCAAATCTTAATCAGGCGGATAGAAAATATAGTTGTCATGAGAAAACGCATAAAACAGAATAATTAAATAAAACATTACTAGATATGTGAGAAATCAATGGTGTGAGAACAGTTGAGGTTTCAGAGATGCTTCTTCCTTCTGGATTAACTTTTCTCACCATCTACTCCAACTTTTGATTGATTCATTCCATGGCAGGCTATATATGATTAACGACGGGTCAGCGGTCATTAATCTCCTCTGCTTTAGATCAAACGCCGGGTCAGCGGTCATCCAATCTGAATGGGCATGAAGCTCTAGCAGTCTATTCCCTTGGTGATCCTACTCAAAACGCCACAGACAAGGTCGGATCTTCTAGATCAGAAAATGCTACTCCCTTGGTTCTAGCCTATACAACAATGGCTCTAATCGCCCCGCACCTCGGCTGCACTGATGTCTCGAGAAGTACCCAACGAAGCCGTGGATTATCCGTCTAAGAGATGTATAATCAAGCTGGTGGTTCAATACTATCCCGTCAAGGACTCGCAAGAACCCATGTGGAATTGCAATGACGGTCAAGTTACACTCCCAATCCATTAGGATGAAGAACGAAGATACATCTTAGAATAGAATCAAGCATAGATTGAAGTAGAATAGTGATATTATTAATTCATAAGAATCAGGAGAGCTCCTAACCATAACCTTAAGAGGTTAGTGACTCATACTGTACAAAAGAACAATATAATTCGAAAATATGGCATAAAGTCCTAAACAAGGGTGATCCTTGTTCTATATACATTAATCTAATAACTAAGGATTACAAAAAGTAAAATAAACTAGTCTTGTAGTGCGAAAATCTACTTCTAGGGCCCACTTAGTGGGTGTTTGGACTGAGCTTGAGTGACATCCACGAGCTAGACCCTTCTTGGGCATTAAACGCCAGCCTTGGACTCCCTTTTGGGCATTTGGATGCCAGCTACTCCCCCTTGGGCGTTGGAAGCCAGGAATGGGGCTGTTGGCTGGCATTGAACGCCAGGTTTGGGCCTTCATTTCCAAATCAAGGTATGGACTATTATATATTTCTGGAAAGCCCTGGATGTTAGCTTTCCATAGCGGTTGAGAGCGTGCAATTTGGACTTCTATAGCTCTAGAAATGCTCTTCGAGTGCATGGAGGTCAGATCCTGACAACATCTGTAGTCCTTTCTCTATCTCTGAATCAGACTTTGTCAAAACTCCTCAATTTTAGCCAGAAAATACTTGAAATCATCATAAAACACAACAACTCAAAGTAGAATCCAAAATTATGAATTTTGCACTAAAACCTATGAAAATATAATAAAACTTAAACAAAAACATAATTAAAACTAAATGAAAATGATGCCAAAAAACGTATAAAATATCCGCTCATCAGTAAATCCAATAAAAAATCTAATCCGGTAAAAGTGTTCGTATCCTCATCCTCTACACATTGGCATCACTTTTATTCGGTAGAAGTTGATGGTGACATAGCTCCCCTTCCCCTTGAGTTCGGCCAATTGGAGTTCTAGGAGGCACAGACGATTTCTAACGCTTTCTTCTTCAGCAGGTCAGTCAAAAAGCTTCTCCGGAGTTTTCATTGTTGTGATTTCTGTACGGAGGTAGGTTTAGGTAATTTTATAATAATTGAATGTGAACTTGATAAGTGAATGTTCGTTTGATTGATTATTGATTGAATTTGACTGAATTTGTGTTGAATTTTTGTGATATATTGATATTTGTGACTAGTTTGGAGTTTGACCAGTTTAAGTGCATCCAAGAACCGAATTATTTTTATGAATTTGGGGCTAAAATGTTGTTAGTGATCAAGTGAAATTGGTGAGATTTGATGATGACATTGAGATTTAATAAGAAATGAATTGATGAATTAATGACATAATTTGAGATATGAAAATGGTTTGATTTTAGAAACGGTTGGATTTTTAATTGGGTTGATTTTATAAATATTTTGATATTCGAAATGGTTTTGATTTATTGGAAATGATTTGAAAGAGTTTGAGAAATGGTTTGGATGGGACCCGAGAAGGGTGGCAAAGTCCGAGTTATAGGAGAGTTGCTGCCAAAATTTTGTTATAAAATTTAAGACTTTGTTTGAAATGTTATTTAGAAAAAGATTGGATTTGAGAAGTTGTACTATTTGATTTTTGTTTTATTAAGAAAATAGTTATGTTTCGAGTTTAATTCATTTAAGAAAAGTATATGTTTTGAGTTCGATTTATTTAGAAAAGAATTATTTTATGATTTTAAATTATTTAAGAGAAGTATTATGTTTTAAGGTTGATTTTAAAATAAAAAGGGTTTGTGTTTTGAATTTGGCTTAAAAATTTTATTCGGAGGAGTTTTAGTGAACTTTAAAAGTAATTGAATGTTGATTGAATGATTTTATTTTGCAACGTCTTGGAAAAAGTTAAAGAATTAATTTTAAGGGTGAAACTGGGATTGATTTTAGTTTTGACATGGGTTCGGAACTTCTGATTTGTATGATTTGGTTTTGATTTGATTTAGAAACTTTATTTGATTAATTCAATTAAGAAAACAATGATTGTTTATGATTTCTAATTAACTTAAGAAAATGAGATTGGTTGTCACTCCCCTAAAGTCTAGAGGCTTTGCTGAGGGGTTTAACTAATAAATGGTTTCTCTTTATCTTTTAAAAGAAGAATTGGTTTAAGTAAAATTGTTTTAAAGGTTTTGGAGAATGTCATAAAAATGTGGTTTTGGTTTTAAAAGAAAAAGTGAAGATAAACCGGCACGTATGATTGTGGGAAGGTCATGAGAGGGTGACGATAATATAGTTAAAATGTCGAAGGATAAATGTTAATAAGCCGTGGGCTTTGTTTGTGATTGTGCGGGGACGCCCGTAAATATAGAATGGCTTCCAGGAGAAGGGGTCACATGCTTCAGCTGGAGAATCAGTGCCTGTAAGTACTTGCAGAGGTCATGTTCGACATACTTTAGCTAGAGAATTAGCGTCTGTAAGAAGTAGAAACTTGCAGAGGTTATGTCGCTGGAATGCCTAATCTGACTTGCGAGTTGGATTGCGTTGGGTGCGGGTCAAAACCGACAAATGAACTCATTACCTGCGATAGGAGTAGGCATGTGGTGCACGAATTGTAAATCACACTTTTCACAACTCGTACCACTAACCAGCAAGTGCACTGGGTCGTCCAAGTAATACCTTACGTGAGTAAGGGTCGATCCCACGGAGATTGTCAGCTTGAAGCAAGCTATGGTTATTTTGTAACTCTTAGTCAGGAAATTAATAATAAAAATGGTTGGGTTTATGAAAAGTAATTAACAAAAAATAAATAATACTTGTTATGCAGTAATGGAGAACAGATTGAGGTTTTGGAGATGCTCTGTCTTCTGAATCTCTACTTTCCTACTGTCTTCTTCTTCACGCACGCAAGTCTCCTTCCATGGCAAGCTACATGTTGGTGGATCACCCTTGTCAATGGCTACCATCCATTCTCTCAGTGAAAATGGTCCAAATGCGCTGTCACCGCACGGCTAATCATCTGTCGGTTCTCACTCATGTTAGAATAGAATCCATTGATTCTTTTGCGTCTGTCACTACGCCCAACACTCGTGAGTTTGAAGCTCGTCATAGTCATCCCTTCCGAGATCCTACTCAGAATACCACAGACAAGGTTTAGACTTTCTGGATCTCAGAAATGGCTGCCAATAATTCTAGCCTATACCACGAAAACTCTAATCATGAACCAGGAGGCTAAGAGATACACACTCAAGCTAGTACAGATAGAACGGAGGTGGTTGTCAGGCACGCGTTCATAGGTGAGAATGATGATGAGTGTCACGGATCATCACATTCATCAGGGTGAAGTGCGAGTGAATATCTTAGAATAGAAACAAGCGTGATTGAATGAAAAACAGTAGTAATTGCATTAATTCATCGAAACACAGCAGAGCTCCTCACCCCCAATCATGGAGTTTAGAGACTCATGCTGTAGAGATACAATGTAAAACGTGAAAATGTCATGAGATACCAAATAAATCTCTAAAAGTAGTTTTTATACTAAGCTAGTGACCTAGGTTTACAGAAATTGAGTAAACTAAGGTAGGTAGTGCAGAAATCCACTTCCGGGGCCACTTGGTGTGTGCTTGGGCTGAACATTGAAGCTTCTATGTGTAGAGACTTTATTTGGAGTTAAACGCCAGGTTGTAGCCTGTTTCTGGCGTTTAACTCTGGTTTGCAACCTGTTTCTGGCGTTTAACGCCAGAATAGGGTAAAGACTTGGCGTTAAACGCCAATTTGTGTCATCAAAACTTGAGCAAAGTATGGACTATTATATATTGCTGGAAAGCCCTGAATGTCTACTTCCCAATTAAATTGAGAGCGCACCAATTGAGCTTCTGTAGCTCTAGAAAATCCATTTCGAGTGCAGAGAGGTCAGAATCCAACAGCATCTGCAGTCCTTTTTCAGCCTCTGAATCAGATTTTTGCTCAGGTTCCTCAATTTTAGCCAGAAAATACCTAAAATCACAGAAAAACACACAAACTCATAGTAATAAAGTCCAGAAATGTGATTTTTACATAAAAACTAATAAAAATATACTAAAAAGTAGCTAGATTCTACTGAAAACTATACGAAAATACCCCCAAAAAGCGTATAAAATATCCGTTCATCACAATACCAAACTTAAACTGTTGCTTGTCCTCAAGCAAATAGATAAATAAAACAAGATAGAAAGAAAATCAGGAGGCAATAACATCTCAGAGTTTTATATGAAGCTCAAATTCTCCTTAGATGAGCGGGGCTAGTAGCTTTTTGCTTCCGAACAGTTTTGGCACCTCCATTTATCCTTTGAAGTTCAGAATGATTGACATCTATTGGAACTCTGAATTCAGATAGTGTTATTGATTCTCCTAGTTTAGTATGTTGATTCTTGAACACATCTACTTTATGAGTCTTGGCCGTGGCTGATATACCACTATTTTATGGTTTATAATGTGTTTAATTGTGTGGTTTTATCATGATCTTTACCCACTTATTCATATGATTAGCATGCATTTATATTTCCTTCCTAAAATTATTACATGATTGAAAACTTGTTTCTTAGAGACTTTTAATTATGTATTTTAATTCTACTTTATTCCATTCGATGCCGTGATCTGTGTGTTAAGTGTTTCAGGCTTTATAGGGCATGAATGAGTTGGAGATTGGAAAGGAAGCTTGCAAAAATGGAAGGAACACAAGAAATTGAGGAGATGACCAGCGAGAAGTGACGCGGCCGCATGGCTCACACGACCGCGCGGATTGGAATAGCACAAGTGACGCGGAGGCGTGGACGACGCGCTCGCGTGGCAGGGCAAAACGCCGAATGACGCGGCCGCATGAATGACGCGATCGCGTGACGTGCGCGATCTGCATAATCTGCAGAATTCGCTGGGGGCGATTTTGGGCCCTGTTTTGACCCAGTTTCGGCCCAGAAAAGCAGACTAGAGCCAGAGAACATGCAGAGACCGAGAACAACATTCATTCTACACAATTTTTAGTTTTTAGATCTAGTTTTACTCCTCCTCTAGGTTTTCTCTGTACACATTCATAGTTCTTAGGATTTTATTTCAATTGCTTTTTGCATTGGGATAATGAGAAGAGTTATTACCTCATCAAGACTTCGTCATTTTAGTTCGTTTTCTTTACTTGGCTCTTACTCTTCCATGTCTTTTAATTTACTCAATTTTACTATTGAATTATTTTTAGAATTTATTAATACAAGAATTACATTTATTTTTAATTGATTTCTTTGATTTTTATTTATCATGTCTTTCTTTAATTCCCTTTCCTATGTTATGAATTCTACATTCACAATGAGCGAGTAGTTCCCTAACTTGATGGGGAGTTGATTGAAAGGAACCCTTGAGTTGGAATGCTCAAAAAAAAAAAGAAAAATTGTAATTGGGTTTATTGTTGGATTGCCCTCTAGTCACTGACACCAATCCCTCTTAATTGAGTGGGTTGGAACTTGTGAATAGAAGTAGCATTCCAACTTGTTTGACTTTCCCTTACCTAGTAAGGGATAACTAAACAGGACAACCTTCAATTGTCAATTAATCTTGAGAGTACTCCAACAAGAATAGGGCTTCCAACTAATCTACTCCCAGTCAAGGCTTTTATTTAATTTACATAAATTCTCTAATTTAATTTCCTGTTATTCAATTCAAACCATTTTGAAAACATCTGATTAATAAAATAGCACACCTTTAATGATGATAAGAAAGATAAATTATAACTTATTTGGGGCATAAAAATAAAAATAAAGATACTAATTAATACTACTCATATAACTTCTAAGGTAGATTTCTAATAGTAAAAGTTATCACAGAGTTAAGACTAAGATTAGGACTCAACAACCTTTATCTTGGGAGATGGATGCTCCTTTAGTCTGTGGGGTGCTTGGCCCTTCAAGAGACAGCTTCTGGCGCTTCAGCTCCTGTAGCTCATGCCCCTGCTCCACTTGTTCCTTCAGCAGTTTGCAGAGCATGCTATTTTGAACCTGCTGTTCTTCCTTCAGTTGATTCATAGCTTCTTGCAACTTGGTGACAGATGCTTCTAAGCGGGTCCAGTAGTCAATCTGAGGGATTTCTGGGAGGAACTCCTGTGCCCTCCTTTTGATGGAGTTATCCTGCACTTGTTGTCCTTCCATTAACTTTTTGGTGATTGGTTGCTCGACTGGGATATACTCATCCACTCCCATCTTCACCCCAGCATCTTTATATAGCAGAGATATTAGGTTTGGGTAAGCCAATTTGGCGTCAGTGGAGTTCTTATTTGCAATTGTGTAGAGCTCACAAGAAATTAGATGATGAATCTCCACTTCGTTTTCCAGTATAATGTAGTGGATCATCACTGCTCTTTTGACAGTGACTTCAGAGCGGTTGCTGGTGGGCAGTATAGAACGCCCAATGAAGTCAAACCAGCCCCTAGCAATTGGTTTGAGATCTCCTCTCTTGAGTTGATTTGGGACACCCTTTTTATTGGTTATCCATTTGGTTCCAGGGATGCATATATCCTCTAGAACTTGGTCTAAGCGCTTATCAAATCTCACAATTCTCCTATTAAAGGATTCTGGATCATTTTGTAGTTGAGGTAGCTTGAAGACCTCTCTTATTTTGTCCTGGTGGAAGTACATAATCTTCCCTCTGACCAAGGTTTGAAAGGTATAGAAGGCGGCTCCAGTTAATCTCTGCTTATCTGTTTGCCACAGATTTGCGTAGAATTCCTGAACTATATTTCTACCACCTTTGTCTCAGGATTAGCCAGAATTTCCCAGCCTCTTTTTTGAATCTGCTCTTGGATCTCCGGATATTTGTCTTCTTTCAGATCGAATTTAACTTCCGGGATCATTGATCTTAGACCCATTATTTTGTAGTAATGGTCTGCATGTTCTTTGGTTAAGAACCTCTCTTGATTCCAAAGTGGTTTTGGAATATTCTCTTTCTTGCCTCTTGAAGTAGTTTGTTTTCCTTTAGGAGCCATGATCTTAGTGAGTCTTAGCTCAGGGATCACGAAAAGCACACCAAACTTAGAGGTTTGCTTGTCCTCAAGCAAAAGAAAGCAGAGGAGAGGAATAGAAGGGGGGACAAATTCAAATGGTGGAGGAAAGGGGAAGGCCGAGTGTGAATTTATAAGGGAGGGGGTGGGTTTGAAAATTTTGAAAAAGATATGATAGAAGATATGATTTGTAAAAGATAAATATGATATGAAGAATATGAAATTTTTAAATTGAAAAAATATGATGGATTTGAAAAAGATAAATCTGAATTTGAAAAGATAATAGGATAAGTAAAAAAAAAAGATATGAGAAGAAATTAAAAAGATAGATGAGTTTTGAAAAAGATTTGAAAAGAAATTGAAGATTTGAAAAAGATTTTTAGGATTAGAACAAAATTTAAAAAGTTTTTTTTTGAAATTGAAATTGAAATATGATACTTTGTAATATGTTTATGCAAGAAATTATGGATGAAATCATGAAAATTTGAAAAAAATTTGAGTTGGAAACAAACTTCCTCCCCACCACACATCTGGCGTTAAACGCCCAGTTGTTGCTTGTTTTGGGCGTTTAACGCCCATTTGTTGCTTGTTTTGGGCGTTAACGCCCAGCCAGGTACACTGGCTGGCATTAAACGCTAGAATTCCTTTGTCACTGGGCGTTTTTCTAAACACCCGGGATGCTGCAAGTTTGGCAAAATGGCACCCATTCTGGCGTTTAATGCCCAAATACCTCTTACTGGCGTTTTCTTGCCAGTGAGCTCCTTCTCCCTGTTTTGTGCTCTGAATCCTTCTGTAGCTCTATGAACTTATGCAATTGATACTTTACCTTGAAGACTATTTATATTAAACTCGTATAATTATTATTTAAATAACAAATAAGCTTTGCTAATGGCTGGTTGCCTCCCAGCAAGCGCTTCTTTATTGTCTTTAGCTGGACCTAGCTGAGCTTTTAATCTAGCCTCAGCTTTGAGCATTCTTGCTCAATATTTCCTTCAAGATAATGCTTGATTCTCTGTCCATTAACAATGAACTTTTTATTAGAATCAATGTCTTGAAGCTCTACATAGCCATATGGTGATACACTTGTAATTACATATGGTCCTTTCCACCGGGATTTCAGTTTCCCGGGGAATAATCTGAGCCTAGAGTTGAACAGCAGAACCTTTTGTCCTGGTTCAAAGACTCTGGGTGACAATTTCTTATCATGCCACCTTTTTGCTTTCTCTTTGTAAATCTTAGCATTTTCGAAAGCATTGAGTCTGAATTCCTCTAGCTCATTCAGCTGGAGCAATCTTTTCTCTCCAGCTAACTGGCATCAAGATTTAGGAATCTAGTTGCCCAGTAGGCCTTGTGTTCCAGTTCCACGGGCAAGTGACAGGCCTTACCATACACAAGCTAGTATGGAGAGGTCCTTATAGGAGTCTTGAATGCTGTTCTATATGCCCACAGAGCCTCATCCAAGCTTCTTGCCCAATCCCTTCTACGGGTAATTACAGTCCGTTCCAGGATTCTTTTTAGTTCTCTATTAGAGACTTCAGCCTGCCCATTTGTCTGTGAATGATATGGAGTTGCTACTTTGTGGCTAATTCCATATATAACCATAGCAGAGTAAAGCTGTTTATTGCAGAAGTGAGTGCCCCCATCACTGATTAGTGCTCTAGGGACACCAAACCTGCTAAAGATATGTTTCTGGAGGAACTTCAGCACTGTCTTAGTATCATTAGTGGGTGTTACAATTGCTTCTACTCATTTAGATACATAGTCTACTGCCACCAGAATATATGTGTTTGAGTATGATGGTGGGAAAGGCCCATGAAGTCAATACCCCATACATCAAACAAGTCAATCTCCAAGATCTCTTGTTGAGGTATGGCGTAACCATAAGGTAGATTACCAGCTCTCTGGCAACTGTCACAGTTACGTACAAACTCTCGAGAGTCTCTATAGAGAGTAGGCCAGTAGAAGCCACATTAGAGAACCTTGGTGGCTGTTCGCTCACCTCCGAAATGGCCTCCATATTGTGATCCATGGCAATGCCATAAGATCTTCTGTGCCTTTTCCTTGGGCACACATCTACGGATTATTCTGTCTGTACATCTCTTAAAGAGATAGGGTTCATTCCATAAGTAGTACTTTGCATCAGAAATTAATTTCTTTATTTTCTGCCTGCTGTACTCTTTGGGTATGAATCTTACAGCTTTATAGTTTGCAATGTCTGCAAACCATGGTGTTTCCTGAATGGAAAATAATTGCTCAACCGGAAAGGTTTCAGAGATCTCAATAAAGGGGGAGGACGCCCCTTTTACTGGTTCTATCTGGGACAGATGATCAGCCACTTGGTTCTCTGTCCCTTTTTTGTCTCTTATTTCTATATAAAACTCTTGCAGAAGCAACACCCATCTTATGAGCCTGGGTTTTGAATCCTGCTTTGTAAGTAGATATTTAAGAGCAGCATGGTCAGTGTACTCAATCACTTTTGTTCCTACTAAGTATGATCTAAACTTGTCAATGGTATAAACCACTGCAAGTAACTCTTTTTCTGTGGTTCTGTAATTTTTCTGTGCATCATTTAAAACATGGCTAGCATAATAAATGACATGCAGAAGCTTGTTATGCCTCTATCCCAATACTGTACCAATGGCATGGTCACTGGCATCACACATTAGTTCGAATGGTAATGTCCAGTCTGGTGCAGAAATAACTGTTATTGTGACCAGCTTAGCTTTCAAAGTATCAAACGCCTGCAGACACTCTGTGTTAAAGACAAATGGCGTGTCAGCAGCTAGCAAATTGCTCAGAAGTTTCGCAATTTTTGAAAAATCCTTTATAAACCTCCTATAGAATCCTACATGCCCCAGAAAGCTTCTGATTGCCTTAACATTGGCAGGTAGTGGTAATTTTTCAATTACCTCTACCTTAGCTTGATCCACCTCTATTCCCTTGTTCGAACTTTTGTGCCTAAGAACAATTCCTTAAGTCACCATAAAGTGACATTTCTCCCAGTTTAAAACTAGGTTAGTCTCTTGGCACCTTTTCAGAACAAGTGCTAGATGGTCAAGACAGGAGCCAAATGAGTCTCCAAATACTGAGAAGTCATCCATGAAGACTTTCAGAAATTTCTCTACCATGTCAAAGAAAATAGATAGCATGCACCTCTGAAAGGTTGCAGGTGCATTACACAGACCAAATGGCATCCTCCTGTAGGCAAATACTCCAGATGGACATGTGAATGCTATTTTCTCTTGGTCCTGAGGATCTACTGCAATTTAGTTGTAACCTAAATAACCATCCAAAAAGCAGTAGTATTCATGACCTGCTAGTCTCTCTAGCATCTGGTCTATGAATGGTAAAGGAAAATGATCCTTTCTGGTGGCTGTATTGAGCCTTCTGTAGTCAATACACATACGCCACCCTGTAACTATTCTTGTAGGAACCAGTTCATTCTTTTCATTATGAACCACTGTCATGCCTCCCTTCTTGGGGACAACGTGGATAGGGCTCACCCAGGGGCTATCAGAAATAGGATAAATAATCCCAGCCTCTAGTAACTTAGTGACCTCTTTCTGCACCACCTCCTTCATTGCTGGACTTAGCCACCTCTGTGGTTGAACCACTGGCTTAGCATCATCCTCCAATAGGATCTTGTGCATGCATCTTGCTAGGCTAATGCCCTTAAGATCACTTATGGATCACCCAAGAGCTGTCTTCTGTGTCCTCAGCACCTGAATTAGTGCTTTCTCTTCCTGTGGATTTAAAGCAGAGCTTATGATCACCGAAAAAGTGCACCTTCTCCCAGAAATGCATATTTCAGGGATGGTGGTAGTGGTTTGAGCTCGGGTTTAGGAGGTTTATCCTTTTCCTGATGAATTTTCAGAGGTTCTTTTATTTCTTCTGGTTCCTCCAGATCAGGCTGAACATCTTTAAAGATGTCCTCTAGCTCTGATTCGAGACTCTCAGTCATATTGATCTCTTCCACCAAGGAGTCAATAATACCAATGCTCATGCAGTCATTTGATGTGTTTGGATGCTGCATAGCTTTGACAACATTTAACTTGAACTCATCCTCATTGACTCCCAGGGTCACTTCTCCTTTTTGGACATCAATGAAAGTTTGTCTAGTTGCTAGGAAGGGTCTTCCTAGAATGAGAGTTGCACTCTTGTGCTCCTCCATTTCCAGCACTACAAAGTCAGTGTGAAAGGCAAATGGCCCAACCTTGACAATCATGTCCTCAATTACGCCTGATGGAATTTTAATGGAGCCATCAGCAAGTTAGAGACATATTCAGGTTGGTTTGACTTCTTCAGTCAAACCAAGCTTTCTGATAGTGGATGCAGGTATCAAGTTGATACTTGCCCCAAGATCACATAAAGCTTTCTTGGTACAAGCATCCTCTAAGGTGCATGGTATCATAAAGCTTCCGGGATCTTTAAGCTTCTCTGGTAAGCTTTTCAGAATGACTGTACTGCATTCTTCAGTGAGAAAAACT
>NC_029794.2:89388542-89391217 GCF_000816755.2 Arachis ipaensis
CTTCCTAGAATGAGAGTTGTACTCTTGTGCTCCTCTATTTCCAGCACTATAAAGTCAGTGGGAAAGGCAAATGGCCCAACCTTGACAATCATGTCCTCAATTATGCCTGATGGATATTTAATGGAGCCATCAGCAAGTTGAAGACATATCCGAGTTGGTTTAACCTCTTCAGTCAAGCCAAGCTTTCTGATAATGGATACATGGATTAGATTGATACTTGCCCCAAGGTCACATAGAGCTGTCTTGGTACAAGTACCCTCTAATGTGCATGGTATCATAAAGCTTCCAGGATCCTTAAGCTTTTCTGGTAAGCTTGTTAGAATGACTGCACTGCATTCTTCAGTGAGAAAAACTTTTTCAGTTTCTCTCCAATCCTTCTTATGACTTAAGATCTCTTTCATGAACTTAGCATAA
This sequence comes from Arachis ipaensis, assembly GCF_000816755.2. Taxonomy (NCBI): domain Eukaryota; kingdom Viridiplantae; phylum Streptophyta; class Magnoliopsida; order Fabales; family Fabaceae; genus Arachis; species Arachis ipaensis. Next base: position 89,388,957 of record NC_029794.2, read on the forward strand.
GAGGGTATTTGCTCAAGTGCCCCTGCAAACAAAATCTTAATTTCAAGAGTCCTGAGATAGTCTGCAAAGCGGGCAAATTGTTTATCCTGTTCCGCTTGGTAGAGTTTCTGAGGATAAGACATTTTGGCTTTATATTCTTCAATCTTAGTTGCTGTAGGTTTATTTCCTACAGAGGCAGGTTGAGAAGCCTTCTTGAGGGAGTTATTATCAGCACTTGCAGGTGTCTAATCCCTCACTGGCATTTGAACGCCAAAACTGGACATGGATTGGGCGTTTAACGCTAGATTCTTACCTTTTTCTGGCGTTTGAACACCAGAACTGGACATAGATTGGGCGTTTAACGCTAGTTTTTCACCCGTTTCTGGTGTTTGAACGCCAGACTTGTTCCTCTCTAGGCTCTTACTGTCCTCAGAAGGATTTTGGGTAGCAGGTTGCTCATCCTCTGTCAGTTGTTCCTTTCTTGGCTTTTTACTGCTTTGAGTTGAGATATTTAATATTTTTCCACTTCTTAATTGAACTGCTTGGCACTCCTCTGTTATCTGTTTTGATAACTGCTGTTTTGTCTGATTCAATTGTGATTCCATATCCTTGTTAGCATTTTTTGTTTCTTGTAGCATCTCCTTGAATTTTGCTAACTGCCTTGTTATAGAAGATAGTTGCTGATTGAGTTCAGCAACTTGTTCCTGAGGACTAAAGTCAGTTGATACTGCCTTAGCTTCTTCTTTCATGGAGGATTCATTACTTATGTACAGATGCTGATTTCTAGCAACTATGTCGATAAGCTTTTGAGCCTCTTCAATAGTCTTTCTCATGTGTGTAGATCCACCAGCTGAGTGGTCTAGAGATATCTGAGCTTTTTTTGTAAGCCTGTAGTAGAAGATGTCTAACTGCACCCACTCTGAAAACATTTCAGAGGGGCATTTCCTTAGCGTCCCTCTATACCTCTCCCAGGCGTTATAAAGGGATTCATCATCCTCTTGTTTAAAGCCTTGGATGTCCAGCCTTAGCTGTGTCATCCTTTTTGGAGGGAAATATTGATTCAGGAATTTGTTTGATAACTGTTTCCATGTTCTTATGCTTGCTGTGGGTTGGTTATTTAACCACCTCTTAGCTTGATCTTTTACAGCAAATGGAAAAAGTAACAGCCTGTATACATCCTAATCTACCTCTTTGTCACGCACTATGTCAGCAATTTGCAAGAACTGCGCCAGAAACTCAGTAGGTTCTTCCTGTGGAAGACTGGAATACTGGCAATTTTGCTGCACCATGACAATGAGCTGATGATTTAGCTCAAAACTGCTTGCTTTGATGGGAGGTATACAGATGCTACTCCTATATGCAGCAGTAATAGAGTTAGTATATGACCCCAAAGTCCTTCTGGACTGTTCATTTCTATTTAGGTCAATGATGGATAAAAGGGAATTGATATGAATTACAAATAAAATGTATTTTTATTTTTATTTTATTTAAGTAGAAACAAACCAAATTATTAAAAATAAAATAAAAATAATAAGATAAAATAAAATAATTAGAAATTAAAATATAAATTTTGAAAACTAAGAGAGAAATAAATTTGAAAACTAAAATAATTACTTAATTAAGAAGATTTGAAAAACTTTGGATATGATTTTTTTGAAAAAGATTTTGAATTTTGAAATTTCAAAAAGTAAAATAAGATAGAATAAAAAGTTTTAAAATAAAAATATGAATTTTTAAGGGAAAATTCAAAAATTAATTAGAATGAAGAGAAAAGATATTTTTGAATTTAATGAAGAAAGAGAAAAACAGTAAAAATGACACCAAACTTAAATTTTTAGATCAAAACAAAGAAAACAAACAGAAAAGCTTTGAATATCACAATGAACACTAAGAACAACTTTTGAAAAAAAATTTTAAGAAACAGAAATACAAAAGACACCAAATTTAAAATTTTTTATATTCTGAGCACTAATAATTCGAAAAAAAATTGAAAGAAAAATAAAATCATGCAATTGACACCAAACTTAAAATATGAAACTAAACTCAAACAGAAAAAATCAATTATTAGTTTATAAAAATTTTCGAAAAATTTAAAAAGAGAAAATAAGGATTTTTTAAAAAAAATTTCAACCAAAAACAATAATAGAAGACGCAATTTTAGTTACTCTAAAGTAAAAAGATAAATTTTTCCTAATCTAAGCAACAAAATAAACCGTCAGTTGTCCAAACTCGAACAATCCCCGGCAACAGCGCCAAAAACTTGGTCCACGAATTGTAAATCA
>NC_029794.2:89401825-89433452 GCF_000816755.2 Arachis ipaensis
CACCATGACAATGAGCTGAGGATTTAGCTCAAAACTGCTTGCTTTGATGGGAGGTATACAGATGCTACTCCCATATGCAGCAGTAATAGGGTTAGCATATGACCCCAGAGTCCTTCTGGACTGTTCATTTCCATTTAGGTCCATGATGGATAAAAGGAAATTGATATGAATTGCAAATAAAATATATTTTTGGTTTTTATTTTATTTAAGTAGAAACAAACCGAATTATTAAAAATAAAATAAAAATAATAAGATAAAATAAAATAATTAGAAATTAAAATATAAATTTCGAAAGAGAAAAGAGAAATAAATTTGAAAACTAAAATAATTACTTAATTAAGAAGATTTGAAAAACTTTGGATATGATTTTTTTGAAAAAGATTTTGAATTTTGAAATTTCAAAAAGTAAAATAAGATAGAATAAAAAGTTTTAAAATAAAAATATGAATTTTTAAGGGAAAATTCAAAAATTAATTAGAATGAAGAGAAAAGATATTTTTGAATTTAATGAAGAAAGAGAAAAACAGTAAAAATGACACCAAACTTAAATTTTTAGATCAAAACAAAGAAAACAAACAGAAAAGCTTTGAATATCACAATGAACACTAAGAACAACTTTTGAAAAAAAATTTTAAGAAACAGAAATACAAAAGACACCAAATTTAAAATTTTTTATATTCTGAGCACTAATAATTCGAAAAAAAATTGAAAGAAAAATAAAATCATGCAATTGACACCAAACTTAAAATATGAAACTAAACTCAAACAGAAAAAATCAATTATTAGTTTATAAAAATTTTCGAAAAATTTAAAAAGAGAAAATAAGGATTTTTTAAAAAAAATTTCAACCAAAAACAATAATAGAAGACGCAATTTTAGTTACTCTAAAGTAAAAAGATAAATTTTTCCTAATCTAAGCAACAAAATAAACCGTCAGTTGTCCAAACTCGAACAATCCCCGGCAACAGCGCCAAAAACTTGGTCCACGAATTGTAAATCACACTTTTACAACTCGTACCACTAACCAGCAAGTGCACTGGGTCGTCCAAGTAATACCTTACGTGAGTAAGGGTCGATCCCACGGAGATTGTCGGCTTGAAGCAAGCTAAGGTTATTTTGTAACTCTTAGTCAGGAAATTAATAATAAAAATGGTTGGGTTTATGAAAAGTAATTAACAGAAAATAAATAATACTTGTTATGTAGTAATGGAGAACAGATTGAGGTTTTGGAGATGCTCTGTCTTCTGAATCTCTACTTTCCTACTGTCTTATTCTTCACGCACGCAGGTCTCCATCCATGGCAAGCTATATGTTGGTGGATCACCGTTGATTCTTTTGCGTCTGTCACTACGCCCAACACTTGCGAGTTTGAAGCTCGTCACAGTCAAACCTTTCCAGATCCTACTCGGAATACCACAGACAAGGTTTAGACTTTCTAGATCTCAGGAATGGCCGCCAATAATTCTAGCCTATACCACGAAGACTCTGATCAAGAACCAGGAGGCTAAGAGATACACACTCAAGCTAGTACAGATAGAACAGAGGTGGTTGTCAGGTACGCGTTCATAGGTGAGAATGATGATGAGTGTCACGGATCATCACATTCATCAGGGTGAAGTGCGAGTGAATATCTTAGAATAGAAACAAGCGTGATTGAATGAAAAACAGTAGTAATTGCATTAATTCATCGAAACACAGCAGAGCTCCTCACCCCCAATCATGGAGTTTAGATACTCATGCTGTAGAGATACAATGTAAAACGTGAAAATGTCATGAGATACCAAATAAATCTCTAAAAGTAGTTTTTATACTAAGCTAGTGACCTATGTTTACAGAAATTAAGTAAACTAAGGTAGGTAGTGTAAAAATTCACTTCCGGGGCCCACTTGGTGTGTGCTTGGGCTGAGCATTAAAGCTTCCATGTGTAGAGACTTTATTTGGAATTAAACGCCAGGTTGTAGCCTGTTTCTGGCGTTTTAACTCTGGTTTGCAACCTGTTCCTGGCGTTTAACGCCAGAATAGGGTAAAGACTTGGCGTTAAACGCCAATTTGCGTCATCAAAACTTGAGCAAAGTATGGACTATTATATATTGCTGGAAAGCCCTGAATGTCTAATTTTCAACGCAATTAAGAGCGCGCCAATTGGGCTTCTGTAGCTCCAGAAAATCCATTTCGAGTGCAGAGAGGTCAGAATCCAACAGCATCTGCAGTCCTTTTTCAGCCTCTGAATCAGATTTTTGCTCAGGTCCCTCAATTTTAGCCAGAAAATACCTAAAATTACAGAAAAATAAACAAACTCATAGTAAAGTCCATAAATGTGATTTTTTGCATAAAAACTAATAAAAATATACTAAAAAGTAGCTAGATCCTATTGAAAACTATACGAAAATACCCCCAAAAAGCATATAAAATATCTGCTCATCAGCATGCATCATCCTTGTTTGCATATTTTGCATTTGGTTCGGTGTTGTGAATTGTTTGTGATTTCTTGAGTGTGTTTGTGATTTTCATTGCTTGTTAATTTGAACTTCTATGACTGGTGATTGCTTTGGGTCCTTGTGTTGGGATGTGAATTAAATTGAGCTGTGATAATCCCGATTTAACTAACTACCCCAACCCTACTAAGTACTCCCCAATTCTTACCCCCTATTTTCACCCCTTCCAGCCACAGGTGCGAAGGTTTATTGCGGAGCTGTAGGAGCAAAGAAGATTATATTCACGAGTTGAGTTGTTAGAATTTATTTTCCCCTCGTCGTTTATTATTTTGGTTTTTTGTCATCTTCATTTTCTTAATAAAAAGTTTCGGTTCATATTCACGAAGGCTCAATATTAAATAAAGATAGTATAAGATAAAAAGGTTTAGAGGTAAGTAACACCTGAGCTTTTAGTGCGATCATGAGGTGCTAAAAGTTACGGTATTACATGTTTGACCTTCTTCTGATGCGAAGATAAAGTAATAAGCTTAACTCTTGGTAATCATTGTGTCATGATTAATGACTGTGATAGAAAACCTTAATTCTTAATTCTTGCCATGAATGCCTCTTTATTATTTGTTATCTTTAGTTGTTTGATTTATGGTGCACGAAATTGTGATCTCAACGGCGCCAAAAACTTGGTACGTACGTTCATAATCTCAATTCTTTTTCACAACTCTGCACAACTAACCAGCAAGTGCGCTGGGTCATCCAAATAATAAACCTTACGTGAGTATGGGTCGATCCCACGGAGATTGTCGGCTTGAAGCAAGCTATGGTCATCCTTATAAATCTCAGTCAGGCAGATTCAAAGGTTATGAGGTTTTGATAATTAAAATATAAATAAAATATAAAATAAGATAGAAATACTTATGTAATTCATTGGTGGGATTTCAGATAAGCGTATGGAGATACTTGTTGCTTCTGAATCTCTGATTTCCTACTGTCTTCATTCAATCATTCATACTCCTTTCCATGGCAAGCTGTATGTTGGGGGATCACCGTTGTCAATGGCTACCGTCCGTCCTCTCAGTGAAAATGGTCCAAGTGCATTGTCACTGCACGGCTAATCATCTGTCGGTTCCCGATCATGTTGCAATAGGATCCATTGATCCTTTTGCGTCTGTCACTATGCCCAACAATCACGAGTTTGAAGCTCGTCACAGTCATCCCTTCCCAGATCCTACTCGGAGTACCACAGACAAGGTTTAGACTTTTCGGATCTCAGGAATGGCCGCCAATAATTCTAGCCTATACCACGAAGACTCTGATCGTGAACCAGGAGGCTAAGAGATACACACTCAAGCTATTGCAGATAGAATGGAAGTGGTTGTCAGGCACGCGTTCATAGGTAAGAATGATGATGAGTGTCACAGATGATCACATTCAACAGGTTGAAGTGCGAGTGAATATCTTAGAATAAGAATAAGCTTGAGTTTAATAGAAAAACAATAGTACTTTGCATTAATTCATGAAGAACAGCAGAGCTCCACACCTTAATCTATGGGGTGTAGAAACTCCACCGTTGAAAATACATAAGTGATAAAGGTCCAGGCATGGCCGTGTGGCCAGCCCCCTAAACGTAATCAAGAGATCAAAAGTGATACAAAGATAGTCTCAAAAATGATGAAAATATGTGAAATAAATCACTAAAAGTAGTTTTTATACTAAACTAGTCACTAGGGTTTACAGAAAATGAGTAACTAAGTGCAGATAGTGTAGAAATCCACTTCCGGGGCCCACTTGGTGTGTGCTTGGGCTGATCATTGAGCTTTACACGTGTAGAGACTTCTCTTGGAGTTAAACGCCAGGTTGCAGCATGTTTGTGGCATTTAACTCTGGTTTGTAACCTGTTTCTGGCATTTGACTTCAGAATAGGGCAGGAAGTTGGCGTTTGAACACCAGTTTGCGTCGTCTAAACTCGGTCAAAGTATGAACTATTATATATTTCTGGAAATCCCTGGATGTCTACTTTCCAACGCAATTGAGAGCGCACCAATTGGGTTTCTGTAGCTCCAGAAAATCCACTTCGAGTTCAGGGAGGTTAGAGTCCAACAACATCTGCAGTCCTTTTTCAGCCTCTGAATCAGATTTTTGCTCAGGTCCCTCAATTTCAGCTAGAAAATACATGAAATCATAGAAAAACACACAAACTCATAGTAAAGTCCAGAAATGTGAATTTTATTTAAAAACTAATAAAAATATAATAAAAATTAACTAACACATACTAAAAACTATGTAAAAACAATGCCAAAAAGCGTATAAATTATTCGCTCATCAATTTACTTTATTGTCATTTAAATTGTTTTCCATTTAATATTCTTGCCTTTTTATCATCAACCCACCTTTGTGAATCTCATAACCAATAATTAAGCATTCGATTGCAATTCCTAGGGAGAACAACACAGGAGTAATTGATAAACCACTATTTTATGGTTTATCTTGTGCTAAATTGAGTGGCTTTTATCAAGTCTTTGCACACTTATTCATATAAATTGCATGATTTTACAATTCCTTCCCAATTCTATTCTATGGTTGAAAACTTGCTTCATAAGCCTTTAAATTGTGTATTTTAATTCTCCTTTTTTACCATTCGATGCCGTGATCCGTGCGTTAAGTGTTTTCAGGCTTTATAGGGCAGGAATGGCTTAGAGAATGGAAAGGAAGCTTGCAAAAATGGAAGGAACACAAGAATCTAAGGAGCTGACCAGCGAGGAACAACGCACGCGCGTACCTGACGCGTGCGCGTGAAAAGCGAATGTGCATGGCGACGCGTGCGCGTACCTGACGCATATGCGTGACACGCGAAGAAGACCATCAACGCGTACGCGTGACTGACACGTACGCGTGACGTGCGCCACGTGCAGGAAGTGCAGAAGACGCTGTGGGCAATTTTGGGCTAAATTTGGACCCAATTTTCGGCCCAGAAACACTAGAGCCAAGGGACAAGCAGAGACTCAGCACACATTGACACATTCACATTTTGCATAGTTTTTAGTTTTTTTTTTGAATCTTAGAGAGAAAACACTGCTTCCTCTAGGGTTCTTCACATTCATAGTTTTAGAGTTTTATGCTTCTGATTTGGATATTGAGAAGAGTCACTACCTCCGTTGAAGTTTCCATTATTCTAGTTTGTTTCCTTATTCCCTTACTCTTTTAATCACTTATTAACCCTGTTCAGATAAAGATGTGTATGGTTTTGGAATTTATTAATGCAAAGAACTATTTTTACCTTTAATTAATTTTCAGTTATTATCTTATTTAATTTATCATGTCTTCTTTTTATTCCCTTTTATGGTTTATGAAAATAGCATTCATATCAATGGAGTAGACTCCCAACTTGACTTGGGAGTTGATTAAAAGGAGACTCTTGAGTTGGAATACTCAAGTGTTGATTTTAATTGGAAATTGTTGGCCAATTCTCTAGTCACTAATGCTAATTCTTCCATAAGGAGAGGATTAGGACTTGTGAATAAGAGTTAGCTCAATTACTTGACTTTTCTTTATTCGGTAAGGGTTAACTAAATAAAAACAACAACCTCTTACTATCATACTTGAGAAAATCCAACAAGGATAGAACTTCTGATTAATCTTCTCCCGGTCAAGGCTTTTATTTTAATTATATAAATTCTCTCGTTAATTTTCATTGCTTTAGTTCATATTATTTTAATTTCCCGTTCTCCAACTCTAAAATTTCTCGGAAAATTCCTGACTAATAAAATAGCACTCTTTTGTCAACTCGTTGGGAGACGACCTGGGAATTCTACTCCCAGTATTTTATTCTTAAATTGTGACAACTCTTTCTAAATTGATAAGCGGAATTTTCATCGGTTAAGAACTGTACTCGCAACGCTATTTTCACTATAAATTCTTAATCGGCAATTTTCCGCCCGTCAGTAATACTCTCGGTTATTTTTATTGGGTTGAACTTGTGACAAACAAAATTAAACTTTGACTGAAGGCTGTTTGTTGGTTTAGAACTATACTTGCAATGAAGTGATTTCTTTTATTGAGAAGAAATTCCTAGACTGTCGATAACCTTCTTTCAAGTTTTTGGCACCGTTGCCAGGGAATTGCAATGTGTGCTTGTTGTTGGTTATTGTACATATGCTAATATTGTGAATAGTTTGCTCTTTGTTTGTTTGCTTGTTTGAGTTAGTAGTTAGGATTTTGTCTCTTTGTTTCTTAATAGTTTTTGTTTTTGTCTTCCCCTTTCTACTAAGAATTCTCACCCTTTTGGCTATGAGTTTGGTTGCAATTATGTTGTAGGAAATGGAAGCTTCAATGAGGGTTTGCATTAAGGACTTGGTAATCAAAGGTGGGAGTAGCCTCAATCTTATAGACACTTTTCTTGGCAACAACCTCCTCCAGTTTCTTATAGGTACAATCCAATTCCTAATGCATACCAATCTAATGGATGTAGTGGACCTTCTTGTGGTTGTCAACCACAACCACCATATGCATATGACCCCTTCCCTCAACATAGCTTTCAACAACCTCACTCACAAGTCCCATACCACCATTCACCTCCATATGATCCTAATCCACACCCACCATACCAACAACCATATGAACTATGCCTAGAGCCACCACCATTCCAATATCAATACTTCCAAGAACCACAAATTTTATATACACCACCTCAAGACTCTAACCAATATGAACCACCTTCTAACTATGACACGTTTTCTCCAAACAATGAACCCTCTCTTCCACCACCACCTTCATAGGATGAAATTCTCCAACCCTTAATGCATGAACAACAAGAACTTCTAGCTCGTTGTCAAAAGCAAGGGGAATTCGTGGCTAGCTTAACCGAAGTGGTGAGCCAGTTGGTATCATTGTGCTCAATTATCCAAGACACCCCATTGTTAAATGTGGAGGATTAATTGTGGAGCACAATGAAAAGGAGAACTTGGAGCTTCAAGATGAAGAAGAGAATGAGTTAAAGCAAGAATTGCAACAAGAGGAGAAAGTTGAGATAATTGAACCAGAAGAAGTGGTTGAAGATTTAGGAGATGTTGAATGCAAAAAGGAATCTAAGGTTGTAGAGCCCTCTTCCATGGAGTTTGAAAGTGATGTTGAGGAGGATAGTGCACAACCTCCAAGGCATATTGTGAATGAAGAATTGGAAGAAATGGGGCAAGCAACAAACCCTCCTATTTATGATGATTTCGCATCAACATACGATTATTTTGAGCTTGATGAATCCTTCCCCATTGAATTTGAATTTGATGTTGAGGTAGATTTCACTCAACCTCCAAGCTATGATCTGAGTTATGGAGAAGAGCTAGAAGAAGTTGGTGAGGAAGAATGTGAACTTGAGGAAGCTTGACAAGAAGTAGAACTTGAAGCATCTTGTGAAGTGGTTGAAGTCCCTCAAAAAGGACGGACGGGAGTGGAAATTGTCCTATCAAGACCATTGGGAGTATCTCCTCCTAAGTTACCATCATCCTTTACATCATTCAAGCGGGTGAAATTCACATCTCTTAGCTTTCTTATTTCGCTTGAATATGGTTTGCTAGAAATGGATGGTCAACTTAGGATGATTTGTGGGTTAAAGAGTAGAAGAGAGATGATTAGTAGTTGGTATCATAATTCTCGGTTCAATATGGTTGGAAGCTCAAAGCACGGGTGTTCATAAAAGAAACCAAAATGTGGTTAACCGGTTAAAAAACCATAAACATATTTTGGTTAATCAGTTTAATAAAATAATTTAAAAAATTATATCATATTTTTTAAAATTGGTTAACCAAAACCAAATTAAAAAAACCGATTTTTAACCAGTTAACCAAAATCAAAACTAAATTAAAATCAAAACCTAATTTCAAATTCACTCTTCGATAAAACCCAATTCAGTGAATTCACTCTTCTCCAGCTTGCCGCCGTCAATAGTTCTTCTCTTCTGCCTCTCGCTAGAGTTCACCGGTGGTTTGTCGGACCTTTAGCTTTTCGAGTCTTCACTTTGATTCGCAACTCTGTCTCTCTGCCTTGACCTCCCATTCGTGACTCTGTCTTCACTTTGATTCGCCTGAGTATCTCTCTTTTTCGGTTCTCCTCTTCCTTCTTTGTGGCTCGCCGGAGCTCATCAATTAAGGTAGGCCTCCTCCTTGCCCTTGGTTCTGAATTCTTAGTTGGATTTGTTATCTGGGTTTTTTCTATTTTGTTGATTTGTTCTATTTTGTTTCTTCATTAGTATACTTCTGACTTCTTCATTTTAATTGATTGAAAATGTGCAGATTTTAAATCTCTCAGTATTGAACTCTTCATTTCAATGGATCCTGCTGTAAATTTCTTCTTCATTGTGGTTCATTTTTTCATTGGTTAGGACTTAATTAATTTGTATGAATTGAATGGAGAATTATTGTTCTAATTATCTGTCTCATTGAATGGAGAATTGTTGTTCTGGCTGCTACATTATGCTGTGTTTCTGCAACATTAAACAAAAATTAATACTTAAACATAGAGCATAATGCTACCTTAAGTACAGTTAATGTGCAACTGTAAATTATCTGATATTCAATTTAATTTATTAAGGATCTTCTTGTACAAATATTTTTAACTTTATTTAGGTTTATCGTAGATTTATTTGTAATAAGCTGAAAGTAATTTTCGGATCATAAGTTGAAAGATTAATCTTTCTGTTTCAAGTTCTCTATTGTCAAGGCAAATTAATAAGCAAAACTGGTTTCATCATTTCTGATTATATACGTCATATATATTTGACATTCTTTTGATAGCATTTCAATCATGAAACAAAGTTTTAATGTTGTCTATTGATGAGTGGATAATTTATACGCTTTTTGGCATTATTTTTAGGTATTTTTAGTATATTTTATTCACTTTTTATTATATTTTTATTATTTTTTATTCAAAATTTATATTTCTGGACTTTACTATGAGTTTGTGTGTTTTTTCTATGATTTTAGGTATTTTCTGGCTAAAATTGAGGGACTTGAGCAAAAATCTGATTCAGAGGCTGGAAAAGGAGTGTAGATGCTGTTGGATTCTGACCTCCCTGTACTAGAAATGGATTTTCTGGAGCTACAGAAGCCCAATTGGCGCGCTCTTAATTGCGTTGGAAAGTAGACATCCTGGGCTTTCCGGCAATATATTATAGTCCATACTTTGCACGCGTTGTGATCACGCAAATTGGCGTTTAACGCCAACTTTCTACGCTATTCTGGCATTAAACGCCAAAAACAGGCAGCAACCTGGCGTTTAACTCCAAGAAAAGTCCCTACACATGGAAGCTTCAATGCTCAGCCCAAGCACACACCAAGTGGGTCCCGGAAAGTGGATTTCTGCACTATCTATCTTAGTTTCCCATTTTCTGTAAACCTAGGTTATTAGTTTAGTATAAAAACTACTTTTAGAGATTTATTTTGTACCTCATAACATTTTTACATTAGAACTTGTATTTTCAACAACATGAGTCTCTAAACTCCATGGTTGGGGGTGAGGAGCTCTGCTGTGTTTCGATGGATTAATGCAATTACTACTGTTTTCTATTCAATCACGCTTGTTTCTATTCTAAGATATTCACTCGCACTTCAACCTGATGAATGTGATGATCCGTGACACTCATCATCATTCTCACCTATGAACGCATGCCTGACAACCACCTCTGTTCTATCTGCAATAGCTTGAGTGCGTATCTCTTGGGTTTCTAATCTAAGATTAGAACCTTCGTGGTATAGGCTAGAACCATTGGCAGCATTCCTGGGATCCGAAAAGTCTAAACCTTATCTGTGGTATTCCGAGTAGGATCTGAGAGGGGATGACTGTGACGAGCTTCAAACCTGCAAATGTTGGGCGCAGTGACAGTGTGCAAAAGGACAATGGTCCTATTCCGACGCTAGCAGGAACCAACAGATGATTAGCCGTGCGATGACAGCGCATATGGATTTGTTTTCATCTGAGAGGATCATACAGCCTGCCATGGAAGGAAGCCATGCGTGTTTGGAGAAGAAGATAGTAGGAAAGCAGAGATTCAGATGACAGAGCATCTCCAGAAGCTCAGCCTGTCTCTCATTACTGAATCACAAGTAACCTTTTATTTCATGTTATTTAGTTTTCATAAACTCACGTAAGGTATTACTTGGACGACCCAGTGCACTTTCTGGTTAGTTGTGTGGAGTTGTGAAAAGTGTGAATCACAATTTCGTGCACCAAGTTTTTGGCGCCGTTGTCGGGGATTGTTCGAGTTTGGATAACTGACGGTTTATTTTGTTGCTTAGATTAGGAAAAATTTATCTTTTTGGTTTAGAGTCACTAAAATTGAGTCTTCTATTAGTGTTTTTGGTTAAAAAATTTTAAATCCTTATTTTCTTTTTCTAATTTATTTTCGAAAATTTAAAAAAAAAAAACAATAACTTCATAATTTAGTCTTCTGTTTGAGTTTAGTTTTATGTTTTAAGTTTGGTGTCAATTACATGATTTTATTTTTCTTTCAATTTTTCGAATTATATGTTCTTAGTTCTTTCTTAATCTTCATGTTGTTCTTGTTTATTTTCCTTGTTTGATCTTTAGTTTTTCTTGTTTTGTGTCTATTCTTGTTTTTCTTGTGCAATTTCGAATTATTAGTGTCCAAAATATAAAAATTTTTAAGTTTGGTGTCCATTGTGTTTCTATTTTCTTAAAAAATTGTTAAAATTTGTTCTTGGTGTTCATCTTGATCTTCAAAGTGTTCTTGGTGTTCATCTTGACATTCAAAATTTTCTCGTTTGTTTTCTTTGTTTTGATCTAAAAATTCTAAGTTTGGTGTCTTTTTATTGTTTTTCTCTTTCCTTATTAAATTCAAAAATATCTTTTCTCTTTATTTTAATTAAATTTTTGAAATTTTCCTTTAAAAATTTAGATTTTTATTTTAAAATTTTTATCTTATCTGAGTTTTAAATTTCAAAATTCAAAATTTTTTCAAAAATCATATCTTTTTCAAAATCTTATCTTATCTTATTTCAAATTCAAATCTCAAATTTCAATTAAATTCCAAAATTCAAAAATTCAAATTTCAAAATTTAAATATCAAATTTTAAATTTTAAAATTTAAAATTCAAAATTTAATTTTCAAATTTAAAAATCAAACCTTTTCAAAATTTAAATCTTTTTTAAATCTTATCTTATATTGTTGACTTTTTCAAAATTCAAAATTTAAAATTTAAAATTCAAATTTAAAATTTCAAATTTAAAATTTAAAATTTTAAAATTTCAAAATTCAAAATTTTAAATTCAAAATTTAATTTTCAAATTTAAATTTCAAAACTTTTTAATTTAAATTCCTTATCTTCTCTTACCTAGCTTATCTTATCTTTTCTAATCTCAAATCTTAAAATCAAATCTTTGTCAAATCTTTTCTTTTTTTTATTTTCTTACAAGTATCTTTAATTTTAAGACATATCTTTTTTCAAAACTTCCTAACTAATTTCTCTCTCTTCATTTTTTCAAAAATCCTCACCCACATCTTTTTCAAATGTTTTTAATTAATTAATTTAGTTTTTAATTTTTTTTATTTCTTTTTCTTCTAATTTTCGAAATTATAGTCAATTTTTTATTTATTTTATTTTATTTTAATTTCGGTTTTCAAAAAAATTTATATTTATTCACAATCCACATCATCTCCCTTTCTCCATCATGGACCTAAGTGGAAATGAACAGTCTAGAAGGACTCTGGAGTCATATGCTAACCCCACTACTGCTGCATATAGGAGTAGTATCTGTATACCCCCATCAGAGCCAGCAGTTTTGAGCTAAACCCTCAGCTCATTATCATGGTGCAGCAAAATTGCCAGTATTCCGATCTTCCACAGGAAGAACCTATTGAGTTTCTGGCACAGTTCTTACAACTTGCTGACACAGTACGTGATAAGAAAGTAGATCAGGATGTCTACAGATTATTACTGTTTCTATTTGCTGTAAAAGATCAAGCTAAGAGGTGGTTAAATAACCAACCCACAGCAAGTATAAGAACATGGAAACAGTTATCAGACAAATTCCTGAATCAATATTTCTCTCCAAAAAGAATGACACAGCTAAGGCTGGACATCCAAGGCTTTAAACAAGAGGATAATGAATCTCTTTATAATGTCTGGGAGAGGTACAGAGGGATGCTAAGAAAATGCCCCTCTGAAATGGCAATTGAAGAGGCTCAAGAGCTCATTGATACAGTTGCTAGAATTAGCATCTGTACTTAAGTAGTGAGTCCTCCATGAAAGAAGAGGCTAAAGCAGTATCCACTGAACTTAGTCCTCCAGAACAAGTTGCTGAACTCAATCAGCAATTACTTTTTATAACAAAATTGTTAGCAGAATTTAAAGAGATGCTACAAGACAATAAAAAGGCTAACAAGGATATGGAAGCACAACTGAATCAAACAAGACATCAACTATCTAAACATATAACAGAAGAGTGCCAAGCTATTCATTTAAAGAGTGGAAAGACATTGAATGTCTCAACTCAAGGCAGCAGAAAGCCAAGAAAGGAACAACTGATAGAGGATGACCAAACTACTACCCAAAATTCCTCTGAGGACAGTAAGAGCCCAGAGAGGAATGACTCTGGCGTTTAAACACCAGAGAAGGGTGAAAAATTGGCATTAAACGCCCAATGGATAGCCAAGTCTGGCGTCCAAACGCTAGAAAAGGGTGGCAATCTGGTGTTAAACGCCCAAAAAGCACCTAATTCTGGCATTCAAATGCCAATAAGGGATCAGGCACCTGCAAGTGCTGATAACAACCCCCTTAAGCAGGCTTCTCCAACCACTTCTGTAGGGAATAAACCTACAGTAACTAAGGTTGAAGAATACAAAGCCAAGATGCCTTATCCTCAGAAACTCTGCCAAGCAGAACAGGATAAATAATTTGCCTGTTTTGCAGACTATCTCAGGACTCTTGAAATCAAGATTCCATTTGCAGAGGCACTTGAGCAAATACCCTCTTATGCTAAGTTCATGAAAGAGATCTTAAGTCATAAGAAGGATTGGAGAGAAACTGAAAAAGTTTTTCTCACTGAAGAATGCAGTGCAGTCATTTTAAAGAGCTTACCAGAGAAGCTTAAAGATCCTGGAAGCTTTATGATACCATGCACATTAGAGGGTACTTGTACCAAGAAAGCTCTATGTGATCTTGGGGCAAGTATCAACCTAATACCTGCATCCACTATCAGAAAGCTTGGCTTGACTGAAGAAGTCAAACCAACCTGAATATGCCTCCAACTTGCTGATTGCTCCATTAAATATCCATCAGACGTAATTGAGGACATGATTGTCAAGGTTGGGCCATTTGCCTTTCCTACTGACTTTGTAGTGCTGGAAATGGAGGAGCACAAGAGTGCAACTCTCATTCTAGGAAGATCTTTCCTAGCAACTAGACGAACCCTCATTGACGTCCAAAAAGGGGAATTAACCCTGAGAGTCAATGAGGATGAGTTTAAGTTGAATGTTGTCAAAGCTATGCAGCATCCAGACACCCCAAACGACTGCATGAGCGTTGATATTATTGACTCTATGGTTGAAGAGGTTAATATGACTGAGAGTCTCGAATCAGAGCTAGATGACATTTTTAAAGATGTTCAGCCTGATCTAGAGGAACCAGAGAAAATAAAAGAACCTCTGAAAACTCCTCAGGAAGAGGAGAAGCTTCCTAAACTCTAGCTCAAACCTCTACCACCATCCCTGAAATATGCATTTCTGGGAGAAGATGACACTTTCTGGTAATCATAAGCTCTGCATTAGAGCCACAGGAAGAGGAAGCACTAATTCAGGTGCTGAGGACACACAAGACAGCTCTTGGGTGGTCCATAAGTGACCTTAAGGGCATAAGCCTAGCTAGATGCATGCACAAGATCCTATTGGAGGATGATGCTAAGCCAGTAGTTTTAACCACAGAGGCGGCTGAATCCAGCCATGAAGGAGGTGGTGCAGAAGGAGGTCACTAAGTTACTAGAGGTTGGGATTATTTATCCTATTTCTGATAGTCCATGGGTGAGCCCTGTCCAAGTCATCCCAAAGAAAGGAGGCATGACAATGTTTCATAATGAGAAGAATGAACTGGTTCCCACAAGAACAGTTACAGGGTGGCGTATGTGTATTGACTACAGAAGGCTCAATACAACCATCAGAAAGGATCATTTTCCTTTACCATTCATAGACCAGATGCTAGAGAGACTAGCAGGTCATGAATACTACTACTTTTTGGATGGCTATTCAGGTTACAACCAAATTACAATAGATCCTCAGGACAAAGAAAAAACAGCATTCACATGTCCATCTGAAGTATTTGCATACAGAAGAATGCCTTTTGGTCTCTGCAATGCACCTGCAACCTTTCAGAGGTGCATGCTCTCTATCTTCTCTGATATGGTAGAGAAATTTCTGGAAGTCTTCATGGATGACTTTTCAGTATTTGGAGACTCATTTAGCTCCTGTCTTAACCATCTAGCACTTCTTCTGAAGAGATGCCAAGAGACTAACCTGGTTTTAAATTGGGAAAAATGTCACTTTATGGTGACTGAAGGAATTGTCCTTGGGCACAAAATTTTGAACTAGGGAATAAAGGTGGATCAAGCTAAGGTAGAGGTGATTAAAAAATTACCACCACCCACCAATATTAAAGCAATCAGAAGCTTTCTGGGGCATGCAGGATTCTACAGGAGGTTTATAAAGGATTTTTCAAAAATTGCAAAACCTCTGAGTAATCTGCTAGCTGCTGACACACCATTTGTCTTTGACACAGGGTGTTTGCAGGCCTTTGAGACTCTGAAGGCTAAGTTGGTCACAGCACCTGTCATTTCTGCACCGGACTGGACATTACCATTCGAATTAATGTGTGATGCCAGTGACCATGCTATTGGTGCAGTATTGGGACAGAGTCATGATAAACTTCTGCACGTCATTTACTATGCTAGCCGTGTTTTAAATGATGCGCAGAAAAATTACACAACCACAGAAAAGGAATTACTTGCAGTGGTTTATGCCATTGACAAGTTTAGATCTTACTTAGTAGGATCAAAAGTGATTATGTACACTGACCATGCTGCACTAAAATATCTCCTCACAAAGCAGGATTCAAAACCCAGACTCATAAGATGGGTGTTGCTTCTGCAAGAGTTTGATATAGAAATAAGAGACAGAAAAGGGACAGAGAATCAAGTAGCTGATCACCTGTCCCGGATAGAACCAGTAGCAGGAGCGTCCCTCCCTCCTACTGAGATCTCTGAAACCTTTTCGGATGAGCAATTGTTTGCTATTCAGGAAGCTCTGTAGTTTGCAAACATTGCAAACTATAAGGCTTAGTAATGTTAAGCTATTGACAGTAAAGAAGCGTTTATTGGGAGGCAACACAATTTTATTTATCTATGTTAATTACTTTTTTATTTCATTTTCCATTGTTATTTTATGTTTTCTTTAGGCTGATGATCATGTGGAGTCATAAAAATAGCTGCAGAATTAAAGCAGAATCAAAAACAGCATCAAAAATAGCACACCCTAGAGGACAGATTTACTGGCGTTTAAACGCCAGTAAGAGTAGCAGAATGGGTATTAAACGCCTTGTCTAGCACCATTCTGGGTGTTTAACGCCAGAAAGAAGCAACAAGCTGGCGTTTAACGCCAGAGCAGAGCACCAAGTTGGCGTTAAACGCCAGAAAGGGAAGAAAAGTTGGCGTTAAACGCCAGAAACAGGCTGCAACCTGGCGTTTAATGCCAGAATTGCACTCTAAGGGCATTTTGCATGCCTAAATGGAGCAGGGATGAGAAGTCCTTGACCCCTCAGGATCTGTGGACTCCACAGGATCCCCATCAACCTCCTTCTCCTCCACTTCTCCTTCTACTCCATTCTTTCTTCTTTTGCTCGAGGACAAGCAAACCTTTTAAGTTTGGTGTGAAAAAAAGCGTTGCTTTTTGTTTTTCCATAACTATTTATGGCACCTAAGGCCGGAGAAACCTCTAGAAAGAGAAAAAGTAAGGCAGTTGCTTCCACCCCCGAGTCATGAGAGATGGAGAGGTTCATCTCAAGGGTCCATAGTTCAGTGGTAGAGCATTTGATTGCAGATCAAAGAGCCATGAGGGAGGAGCAACAAAGACAAGGAAGAGACATAGAGGAGCTCAAGAGCACCATTGGTTCTTCAAGAGGAAGAAGACGCCACCCTTACTAAGGTGGACCCGTTCCTTAATCTCCTTGGCTATTTGTTTTTCTGTTTTCGGTTTTGAGCTTTATGTTTGACTATGTTTTGTGCTTTACTACATGATCATTAGTGTCTAGTGTCTATGCCTTAAAGTTATGAATGTCCCATAAATCTTTCACCTTTCTTAAATGAAAAATGTTCCTAATTACAAAAGAACAAGAAGTACATAAATTTCAATTTTTATCTTGAAATTAGTTTAATTATATTGATGTGGTGGCAATACTTTTTGTTTTCTGAATGAATGCTTGAAAAGTGCATATTTTTTATAATGGAGTTTATGAATGTTAAATTTGTTGGCTCTTGAAAGAATGATGAAAAAGAGAAATGTTATTGATAATCTGAAAAATCATAAAATCGATTCTTGAAGTAAGAAAAAGTAGTGAATAACAAAGCTTGCGAAAAAAAACAAGAGTGGCGAAAAAAAAAGAGAAAAAGAAAAAGCAAGCAAAAAAAACCAATAGCCATTAAAACTAAAAGGCAAGGGTAAAAAGGATCCAAGGCTTTGAGCATTAATGCATAGGAGGGCCCAAGGAAATAAAATCTAGGCCTAAGCGGCTAAATCAAGTTGTCCTTAACCATGAGCTTGTGGCATGAAGGTACAAGTGAAAAGCTTGAGACTGAGTGGTTAAAGTCGTGATCCAAAGCAAAAAGAGTGTGCTTAAGAACTCTGGACACCTCTAACTGGGGACTTCAGCAAAGCTAAGTCACAATCTCAAAAGGTTCACCCAGTTATGTGTCTGTGGCATTTATGTATCCGGTGGTAATACTGGAACACAAAGTGCGTAGGGCCATGGCCAAGACTCATAAAGTAGCTGTGTTCAAGAATCAACATACTAAACTAAGAGAATCAATAACACTATTTTAATTCTGAGTTCCTATAGATGCCAATCATTCTGAACTTCAAAGGAAAAAGTGAGATGCCAAAACTGTTCAAAAGCAAAAAGCTACAAGTCCCGCTCATCTAATTAGAACTAAGCTTCATTGATATTGTGGGATTTATAGTATATTCTCTTCTTTTTATCCTATTTTGTTTCAGTTGCTTGGGGACAAGCAACAATTTAAATTTGATGTTGTGATAAGCGGATAATTTATACGCTTTTTGGCATTGTTTTTAGGTTGTTTTAGTATATTTTATTCACTTTTTATTATATTTTTATTAGTTTTTATTCAAAATTCATATTTCTAGACTTTACTATGAGTTTGTGTGTTTTTTCTGTGATTTCAAGTATTTTCTGGCTGAAATTGAGGGACCTGAGCAAAAATCTGATTCAGAGGCTGAAAAAGAACTGCAGATGCTGTTGGATTCTGACCTTCCTGGGCTTTCCGGCAATATATAATAGTCCATACTTTGCCCGAGTTGCGATCACGCAAACTGGCGTTTAACGAAAACTTTCTACCCTATTCTGGCGTTAAACGCCAGAACTGGCATAAAAACTGGAGTTAAACGCCAGAAACAGGCAGCAACCTGGCATTTAACTCCAAGAAAAGTCTCTACACATGGAAGCTTCAATGCTCAGCCCAAGCACAAACCAAGTGGGCCCCGGAAGTGGATTTCTGCACTATCTATCTTAGTTTACCCATTTTCTGTAAACCTAGGTTATTAGTTTAGTATAAAAACTACTTTTAGAGATTTATTTTGTACCTCATAATATTTTTACATTAGAACTTGTATTTTCTACGGCATGAGTGTCTAAACTCCATGGTTGGGGGTGAGGAGCTCTGCTGTGCTTCGATGGATTAATGCAATTACTACTGTTTTCTATTCAATCACGCTTGTTTCTATTCTAAGATATTCACTCGCACTTCAACCTGATGAATGTCATGATCCGTGACACTCATCATCATTCTCACCTATGAACGCGTGCCTGACAACTACCTCCGTCTATCTGCAATAGCTTGAGTGCGTATCTCTTGGGTTTCTAATCTAAAATTAGAACCTTCTGGTATAGGCTAGAACCATTGGCAGCATTCCTGGGATCCGGAAAGTCTAAACCTTATCTGTGGTATTTCGAGTAGGATCTGAGAGGGGATGACTGTGACGAGCTTCAAACCTGCAAATGTTGCGCACAGTGACAGTGTGCAAAAGGACAATGGTCCTATTCCGACGCTAGCGGGAACCGACAGATGATTAGCCATGCGGTGACAGCGCATATGAATTTGTTTTCATCCAAGAGGATCATACAGCCTGCCATGGAAGGAAGCCATGCGTGTTTGGAGAAGAAGATAGTAGGAAAGCAGAGATTCAGATGACAGAGCATCTCCGGAACCTCAGCTTGTCTCTCATTACTGAATCACAAGTAACCTTTTATTTCATGTTATTTAGTTTTCATAAACAAAAGTAATTTTTATCATTAATCTCCTGACTAAGATTTACAAGATAACCATAGATTGCTTCAAGCCAACAATCTCCATGGGATCGACCCTTACTCACGTAAGGTATTACTTGGACGACCAAGTGCACTTGCTGGTTAGTTGTGCGGAGTTGTGAAAAGTGTGAATCATAATTTCGTGCACCATCTATGCTCTCTAATGCGGGTAATTGAGGTACCCAAATTTTAAAAATTAGAAATTCTTAAATTGAATCAATATGATTCAATTCAATCATGGTTTGACATTGTATATTATTACTGCAGCCTAAACTTTTTTCCATTAAGTTCAAAACCAACCTTGATAAAATCTAAGTGCATTATGTGTATATAATAAACCATATTGGGTGAAAGATTGAGAAAGAATCTAAGTGAATTTTATCCCTATACATGTAGGTTTTGCAATAATATTAAGTTCTTAATCTGTGTAATACAAATTTTTTTTATTTATTCTCAGTGTTTAGCTTTCTACTTTCTACTTTACTGTGTTCATCTTAAGGTAGCATTAACTGTGTTTCTGCATTATGCTCTTTGCCTCTTATAACTAGATTTTGTTCTTTTTCACACTATTATCTCTATCATGTATGTCACCAACAATTTGTTTCTAGATTTTCTAGAGGTTTTAAATACTTAAATTCAATTCAAATCCTTCTTTTGTAGTCTCTCATACTAATATAACAAAAAGGGAATGACATGAAATTCAATTACAACTAGGTATAGTATAGCTTGTAATAGGAATGCACATAGGTATATGAAAATGAAGTGAATGCAGAGTCTAAATTAGTAATTGCATGCACCGTATGGATGAAACAACTACTCAGTGCAGGGGAAAAAGTAGAGGCATGCCTAGTTGCTTTTGACAAGCGGCATGGTAGTATGATACAAGTATTAATGAATATATTTACCTATAAGTGTTAATCTTATTACCTTTAACTGAACTTGAATCGGTTTTAAGTATATGTATATATTGTTTGAACTTTGCTTTGTGCTTAATAACTAGTCCATTCTGTAAGAAGCTAATGTTATTAAATTAATTTGTTTTTGGTGCTAGTATGCTATATGGATATTTACATTTTAACTTGCATATATTTATAGATTTAATATTGTTGAAGTATTTAATAATTACATTTTATGGCTTCTTATCCAGAATGAGGTAGCCGATTATGATGTTCCCATGTCAGAGTCTGCAGAGCATTCGACTTCTATATTACCTCCTCTCCTAACCACATCATCTGAGCGCAAAAATCGATCAACAGTTTAGGAGTACTTCAAGAGAACCCCTAATGATGAAAGTAAGGCTCAATGTCAACATTGTTTAATAGTGATCAAGTGCGGGAATAGAACAAGTGCAATGAGATCACATTTAAAGATTTGCATAAACAATCCCAGTTCAGATAGAGGCAAACGACAGAAAACAGGCACATCGCCTAGCCCAGAAGCACAAGTGGGTAGGTTTGATGAAAAATATGCTCGGGAAAAATTGATATCAATATTTGGTCGTGAGGAGCTTCCTTTTTGATTTGTAGAAAGTCAAGGTTCTAAAGAATTTTTGGTGGCCTTGCAACCAGGATTCAATACTCTTTCACGTTTTACATTGGCACGTGGCATCTTGGTGCTCCAAGAAACAAAGAAGGTTCAACTTCAAAAATACTTTTCCAAATACAGAGGAAGAGTTTGTCTTACAATTGATAACTAGAGTTCGTGTCAGAATATGGCGTATATGTATTTGACTGCTCATTTCATCGATGTGGACTGGAAGTTGCAAAAGAAAATACTAAATTTTTGTCAAGTCACCGGCCACATGGGAGAGATTATGGCTCAAAATGTTGAAGCTTACTTGAATAGCTGGAAGTTGAACAAGATCTTGGATTTGACAGTTGATAATGCATTGTCTAACGATATAGGAGTTATGTATTTACAAAGAAGACTAAATTCTTGGAAGATTTCAGTTTTGAATGGAGAGTATCTCCATATGCGGTGTTGTACGCATATTTTAAACCTGATTGTGAAGGATGGATTGAAGGAGATTGATGATTTGGTCGCCAAAATTCGAGATGCTGTGAAGTATGTCAGATCTTCAAATTCAAGATTAACTAGGTTTAAGGCATGTATTGCACAAGAGAATATTCCACATAAGACTTTTGTTTCCCTAGATGTTGAAACGTGATGGAACTCTACATACTTAATGTTAGTAGCAGCCTTAAAGCATCAGAAGGCATTTGAGCTATTAGAGATGCAAGACAAAAAATTTGTTGAAGAATTAAACAAGGGAAGAGGGGTACCTTCAATTCAAGATTGGGATTATGCTAAGTTCGTCTTACCGTTTTTAGAGATGTTTTACGATGCTACACTTTGCATCTCTGGATCCTTTTATGTCAGTAGTAACTTATACATGAAAGAAGTGTTTGCTCTTGGAAGGAGGATTCAACAATATCGTGATGATGATGATTTAAGCATAAGTTTTATGGCAAGTAAGATGAAAGTAAAATACAACAAGTATTGGGGAAATGCAAAAACTATTAACATGTTGTTGTTAATTGCCGTAGTTCTAGAACCCTGCCATAAGTTGGATTATGTTGAGTGGTGCCTAGTTAATTCTTTTAGTGTGGAAGTGGGCAGTGAATTGAAGACAAAGTTGTCTTCTTATCTTCATTCACTTTATAATTTATATCAAGGTGTAGATGAAGGAAACCAAGATGATACACTCTCCTAACCGAGTGCAAGTGATAAAGCCAAAGACATTTATGATATGGGGTTATATCGTCGATCAACCGGTCACAAATCCAATCTTAAATATGAGCTTGATCGTTATTTGAATGAAGACTGTGAGCCAGATGATAAGCCTTTCGATATTCTAGGATGGTGGAAGGCTAACTCGAATCGGTTTTCCGTCCTAGCAAATATGGCACGGGACATATTGGCTATACCAGTTTCAACAATAGCTTCCAAGTCTGCTTTTAGTATGGGGAAAAGAATCATCGATCAATATCGTAGCTCATTGACTCTTAAGATGGTAGAAGCCCTTGTATGTACCAAAGATTGGCTTAAAGGAGACTTTTTCTCTTCTCTTGCACCTGAGAATTTTGGAGCTTGAAAAGTTCGAGGAAGGTAAATTGAATAAAATTAATTATGTAGATTCAAATGATGAATAAAATTAATTAAATTATTCCGTTAGTCTTTATAATTTTTTTAAATTTATAATTATAGTTTTTTTTTTGTGCAGATTTGATTTTATCAGAGGACATTACTTGTTCACTGGGTCCAGGTTCAATTGCGCTTGAAGATGACTAGAAAGTCTTGATTGTTTATGTTTTCTTTAGTTATGCTCTAAACACTTAGGTGGTAAAGATATTAGACTTACTTTTCCATATATGATTAGACTTGCTTATACTTATGTTTATGTTTATGCTTATGTTTATGTTGGTTTGTTTGAGGCACAACTTATAGCAGTTGCAATGTGATGATCGGATATTGCTCACTATATCAATATATATAATGAATCCATTCTTTGGCAAGCACACCAAATTATCGTCAAGTAATAACTCACTGTGAGTGAGGTCGAATCCCATAGAGATTGATTGATTGAGCAACTTTAGTTAATAGGAAATTTTAGTCAAACTAATCAATAGAGATTGTTGAGTGCATAATTCTAAATAGCAGAAATGTAAATGACTTAAAGGTAAAGGAATGCAACAAAGTGTAGAAAAGTAAATAACAAGAATGTAAGGTGCTGGAACATAAATAACTAAATTATAAATGGGGAATGGGTAATGGTATGAATTAAAGAAAGCTATAAAGAATGGGGAAGATAAGAATAGGGAAAATTAATTGGGATTAGGAGATGTTGCTCTCTTTGGATTAAATCTAGATCATCTCATCTTCAATCATGCAACTCACTGACCTCTTGGCAATCATGATTGATTGAACCCCAATTCCTTGGTGATTCAATCTCTCAAATCTTGATAATAAGCCAATTCCTTGGTCTAATTGCTCATGAAGAGAGATAAGCTTGATCCCTGATTATAACACACATCCTCATAGATCCAAATAGTGGGTGGATTTCATGTCATCATATCCAAATCCCAAAACCCAGATCTACTCAAGTGTGAGAAGGGATTTCAAGTATGGTTTCATGTTTCCTTTTCCAAGGTTCCCATGAAACCCATTTTGCATTCAACCTCTTTTCCAAGAGATGGAAGAAGATGAAGTGAAGTGTAAAGGTAAAACTAACCAACCAATTCCTAACCCCTTTATATTACTCTTAGGGGGTATTTATACTACTCCTATCACTAGGAAATAAAAATTACAAAAAGGAAAAGAAAATTACATTTAAAAAGAAAAGGAAAACTCATTAAAATGAACCATGTGCCTGGCGTGTGAGTGGCATGTGAGCGGTGTGTCACGCCCAGCTCCTCAGCATGGCTTGGCGTGCCACGCCTGGCTTCCAAGTGGCACGCCTCTTTTGTTTAGCTAGCCTGGCATGCCATGCCTTCGAGCTCAAGTGGCACGCCCATTGTGGCTTCTCTCTTCCTCCTCCTTGGAAAATACACCTGGCGTGCCACGCCAGCAGTTGTGTGCCACGCGCATGTCAAGTTCTTCATCTTCCTTCTCTGGTAAATTGAACGGGCGTGCCACGTCCAAGTCTGACGTGCCACACCCTCAATAAACTCTTCATCTTCTTCTCTGAAAAGTTGTGTTGGCGTGCCACGCCATTGATAAAGTATAAGTAAGCCTTTATGGTTTAGTAGACTGGCGTGCCACGCCCAATGTTCAAGTGGCACACTCCTAGTGCGAGCAGGGCTGGCGTGCCACACCCCAAGTATCAAGTGGCACACCCATTATCATTGTGCTTTGGTGTGCCACGCCTAAAATACAAAACGGCACACCCATTGATCTTCTTCTTTGGAAGCTTGTGCTAGCGTGCCACGCCTTCGATCTCAAGTGGCACACCCTTGTTGTGGCTACATTCTTCCTCTCTAGACCAATGAACTAGCGTGCCACGCCTTCGATCTCAAGTGGCACGCCCCTTATGGTGTTGAGCCTCTTCAAGCTTGGCGTGCCATGCCTAGAACTCAAGTGGCATGCCCAGAATATGAACAAGGTTGGCGTGCCATGCCCCAAACATCAAGTGGCATGCCCATTGTGTTGAACCTTTCACTCCCCTCTGCTTACTTGAATGGGCGTGCCACGCCTTCGATCTCGCGTGCCACGCCCCTTGTAGATGGTGGGGTTGGCGTGCCACGCCTAGCTTGGCGTGCCACACCCCTTATGGATCTTCAAGAATGCTGCTTTGGAATTTATAGTTGGCATGCCATGCCTGGCCTTGGTGTGCCACGCCCATAGTAAAGCTCCAAGAATGCTTCTCTAGAATTTATAGTTGGCGTGCCATGCCTATAGTAAAGCTCCATAGGTTCTCTTATGGAATTGTTAACTGGTGTGCCACACCCAATTGCTGGTGTGCCACGCCCATTCAGTTTGTTGGCGTTTACATCAAGTGGCACGCCCAGCTCACACGCTCATCTCTTCTTCCTTGTTTTCTTCTTCTTTTGTTGCTCTTTTCACCTGAAATTTAAACAAAACTCATTTCAAAGCAATGGACCACAAAATTCATCATTTTGTTCATTATATTGCATTAATTGAATGAGATTTCACTATTTCTGTTATGAGGGTTACCTAAAACTGAAGGTCGATCTCGGATGAGATCTACTGTGGTGGCCGGAGCTGTCGTGTCCAACTTGATGAAACTGGTGGAGCTAGAGATGCTGCTGATCCTTGGTCACCGGAGGGTGGTGGTACCTGCAAGAGACTCCGATGCTTAAGTTAGCATGGGCTTTAAGCGAGTTTTTAGTAGAATTAGAGTATGAGTTATACCTGGGTCTCTAGTGTATTTATAGTAGTGTAGGCTGACCTTTTCGGATAAGATAAATTAGCTATCTTATCTTATCTTCTGAGTGAAGTCATCTTATC
Organism: Arachis ipaensis; assembly: GCF_000816755.2. Lineage (NCBI taxonomy): Eukaryota > Viridiplantae > Streptophyta > Magnoliopsida > Fabales > Fabaceae > Arachis > Arachis ipaensis. The sequence goes on from NC_029794.2 coordinate 89,426,814, forward strand.
TTTGAGGGGAACCGCCCTCATCTTTCTAGGCTTTAGTTGCCTTTAGATTGGGCTATGTCCCTTTATTTGGGCCTGCTTGGGCTCCTTGTAGAGATTTGCCCGACCTCTTTAAGAAGAGGTCGGGGAATCCAGACCTGAAGAGGTCGGTCGACTTGTCTTTAATTAGCCCAGGTCGTGCAATTCGACCCAGGACATGAACAGTGCCCCTGCTTGAGCATGGTCTTTCTTTTGAGGTCGGGTCTTTTTAGACTTCGATCTCCTTTGGAGAAGCCGAGCTCGAGCATTCTTTTGTTGATCTCATTGTAGAACTTAAATTTAGTGACTTGAATGCGGAGCGTTTCCTTTTTAATTGCAGCGCGCGTTGCGCTTTTCTTGGGAACGTGTGAAGTTTAAAAACTCATTAACTCCCCTTTTGCCGTTTCCTTTGCCTCCCTCTCCTTATCTCTCATTTTGAATTTTCAAAGATTTACTTCAATTTCTCATCTCTTGCTCGCTGTAACTCTTTCTCTTCTGTTTACCCTTTCGCTTTTGCATCTTCATGTTTTCTTTTACTCGAAAGGTAATTTGCTGGTGTTGTTTCGGTTGTTTGCTTCAATCTCTGATCAGTTATCGTCTCCTTCTTCTATACAGGTTAGTTTTCTTCTTCTCTCTTTTTGACTTTCCATGCCGTTCTTTTTCGTATTTGCATTGTTTTGATTTTGAAAAGTTTTAATCTTGCTTGGGTTCATGTTGGAAACTTTGAACCTTTCTGCGTTTGCTATGCCTGATCGTTGCTGTAACATGTGCTTTGATGCTGTTTAGGGTTTTGTTTTGTTGCTTGTCCCTTTGACTTCTTTATGTGTAGATATTTGAATTTTGTTTGTAGCCTTGAAATGATGAACTGTACTTTTGAAAAAGGGTTGTATCTTTTAACGACTTCTTTGTGCGATCTTTGTTTTGACGATGGTGGCTTTCCTGCTGTAGAGTGTAAAATGCCTTTTGCTAGAGAAGGATATTCAATCTTTTGTGTTGCTGCAAGATTTTTCTGAAATCCTTATTCTGTTACTACCTCCAAAGGTTGCCCCAGGACCTTTGATGTGAGTCCTGGGATTTCCTTTTACTGCTGTATTTGACTTCTAGTATTCATATGCTTTTGCCCGAGCTATCTTCATATTTTTCCGAGCTGTTTTCTTGAGCTGTTTGATTAGTAACCCATTTTTCCTTTTTCTTCATGTAGGACTAGTTGACCTCATGTCTTCTCGCAAAAACATTGTCGAGACGTCCACCAAAGTCCCCGAGGGCATGTCTGACTGGCTGGACTCCCTCGTCTTGATGTGTGTTTCTATGGTTAATTCTGAGTATTGTGTGCAGCTTAGGAGACATCACAGAGTTTATAGTAGTAGAGACCAGGAGAAAAATTACGAGTTGGTAGTACCTGATCCTGATGAGAGAGTTTGTTTTCCTTCTCTGACTTAGGGGGAACGTCCCTTCTTTTATGCGTATGATTACTTTTTTAGCCAAATGAAAATCACCATTCCTTTTACTTCCTTTGAGACCGACTTGTTGTGGTCCTGCAATATAGCTCCTTCTCAACTTCACCCGAACTCTTGGGGCTCCATAAAGATCTTCCAACTGTTATGCCAAGAACTGGATGTCCGACCTTCTCAAACTCTCTTTCTTTACCTTTTTGTTTTGACGAAGCCTGGGTCAGCTAAGAAGAAGGCTTCTTGGATTTCTTTCCGAGCTACCCAGGGAAAGAAAGTTTTTTCTATATACGATGAATCTTTTAGGGATTTCAAAAACTATTATTTCAAGGTCTGAGTTATTGAAGGAGCTCGGCCTTTCTTCTTGGAACAGAATAATGAGCCTGACTTCCCCTTATGTTGGCAAAAGAATGTTGTAGTGTCTAGGTATACTTGAGAAATGTTAGATGAAATCGAGCAGGCTTTTGTGCATGTATTAGAGGAAAATTGGGGGGAGCCTCCCCATCTCGATACAAAGAGGTTCTTGGGGGATCCCTCCCTCCTTCGAACTGAATTGGGTAGCTGCCGATTTCTTTTTAGTTTTATCTTTGTTATTTTGTTTGTTTTGTTAATCCATCTCTTTCTAATTTGCAACTTTGGTTCTGTTGCTTTATTTTTTCAGAGATGGTGAAGACTAATAACTCCATGAAGGCTTTCAAGAGAGCCAGAAAGGCAACTGCTGCCCATAATATTTCAGCCAAAGGTCTTGGGGAGGGATCTTCCAATGTTACGCTGAGGAGGTTGACCTCAGACACTTCTGGACTGAGGAAGATCATCCCAACTCCCCAGGTTCCCTTGGCTTCTTCTGATCCTTCCCAACCGACCTCTAGTGCTGCCTCTCCCTCTGCTACTGGTCCTCCCCCTATGAAGCAGAAGACTATTGAACCCTATAATCTGGATGCCCCTGACTTTGATGCTGTGGGGTTTGTTGATAACCAGATTACCCCTTATGGCCGACTTCCTATGGACGACGTGTCCATCCTGCACCTCCTAGATTTCATCACCTGAAGTAGTGTTCGGATGGCACACATGGGTGCAGCTTTGTTTCGCTCAATCCAAGACTCTCCCGTCCATGCGACGAAGGATTTTATGCTGGAAGCCAAGTCGGAGTATGATAGGATCAAGAGGTTGAAGGATGAGCTAGACGCTAGAGTTATTAAGCTGGAGTTGGATTTAGAGAAGGAAATGTCTCGGGCTACCAGAGCTGAGGCAGCTGTGAATTTGGCCGAGGAGATGGCCAAGAAGTCGAAGGAGAGTGATACCCGCACTTATGGCGAGCTGCTAGAGGTCAGGGAGAGACTCGAGTCGGCCCGTGCTGACTATGCTGAGCTTCACGGCCATCTTGTGGGTAGCGTGACAGATGCGTATGAGAACCTAAAAGCTCAGGTCCGAGTTCTTGCTCCCGAGCTCGACCTAAGTCTTTTTAGTTTGGATAACATTGTTAAAAATGGTAAGATTGTTCCTTCGCCGGATGAAGATGAAGAGGAAGGTCCTCCCCCAGAACCACTGATCAAGGCTTCTACTGTCGCAACTTCTTCAACTGCTACTGCTGAGGTCAGCCATTCCCAACCTGATCTAGATTGTGAGATACTCAATCGTGAGGATTGGACTGTAGACGCTGTCCCTGTGAATATCATTCCTCTGCCTTCTGACGCTGTTATTGGGGAAACCTTGCACCCCTTATAAATTATGTGTTTTTATCTCCACAGCCTGACTTGTGGTTTTTTAACTCTACTTTTTGTAATTTTGGTTTATAACTTGGTTCCTTTGACTGTTAGTTGCTTCTATGCAACTTAGTAGATAAACAAAGTTCTTTTGAACTCTTGAGGTCCTCTTCCAAGTTGCCTCCTGAGTTTCTTTAATGATTTTTAGAATAGCCTTGTTTACATGCTGTCTTTTTGGGGATTTCTATAGATCCTCTGTAAGGTATCGAGATTCGGTTGTCCGACCTCTTTCTTGTCGATTGTGATGACTTGTCTGATGACTTTTTTGTAGTCTGTATTCTCGTAGAATACTTTTGGTAGCTTTGTTGCAAGGTCGTGAGGTCGTGGCTTTTTGGGCTGAGCTGTGTCCCTTCTAGTGCACGCCTTTTGTTGGTCGACTTCTCTTGTCAATTCTTTCTCGAGTTATGTTTAGTAATCTATTTTTAATCAGGGCTGGCCAGGCCTCTTTCTATGGATTACTTTTTATAACTTTGTCGCTTTGATTAGTCTGGTCTGACTTCTTCTTGGTCGGTCCTTTCTAAGTTATTTCTAGTAATCCATTTTTACTCAGACCTCGTCAGGCCTCTTTTTATGGATTGCTTTTTATAACTTTTGTAGCTTTCATGTTGATTCGTCCGACTTCTTCATGTCGGTCCATTCTAAGTTATTTTTAGCAATCCATTTTTACTCAGACCTTGTCAGGCCTCTTTCTATGGATTACTTTTTATAACTTCTTGCATTAATATGTTTTTATCGCTTTTTCATCTTGCCGATTTTGTAGAAGTCGGGCGTTGAGTTTGGTTCTCACTTTGCCGACCTTGTCAAAGTCGGGCAGTGAATTTGGTTTTCACCTCGCCGACCTTTGTAGAACTTCGGATGATGAATTCGATTTTTATCGTGGTCGGGTAGTGAATTTGGTTTTTACCTTGCCGACCTGTAATTTTGTAATTGGGTGATGGATTTTTGCATTCAGATTAATGCGTCTTGGTAAAGAAACTTTGTAGAGAATCGAATTAAGATCAGAGCACCAAGCTTTGGAGCCATTACCAGGATTTGTTCGAGCCTGGAGATCACAATTTCGTGCACCAGTAGACATATAGGCAAATAAAATATATACATGTGAGTGTTTTCCCCTTTAAGTCAGGCAATTTTATAGATCTTGGCTTGGTGCCTCGTTAAAAAACCTTTTCAGGAAAAAGAGTGCACCTTGACCTAAGATCTTTATTACCTCATAACTGTAATACCTTCTTAGGTTGCAGGCATGCCATGACCTTGGTTGCTCTCGCCCCTCGAGTTCGGACACCCTGTAGTAGCCTTTTCCTAGTACCTCTGTGACTCGGTAGGGTCCTTTCCAGTTAGCTGCTAGCTTCCCCTCTCCCGGTCGACTTGTTCCGATATCATTTCGGATTAGGATGAGGTCGTTGTTGGCGAAGCTTTGTTGTACTACCTTCCGATTGTATCTTGAGGCCATTCGACGTTTTAACGCCTCCTCCCTGATCCGAGCTCTTTCTCGGATTTCTGGAAATTGGTCGAGCTCTTCCCTTTAGAGTTGGGAGTTGGCCTCTTCATTGTAGTAGATCATTCTGGTGGATCCTTCTTCGATTTCTACCGGGATCATTGCCTCTGTTCCGTAAGCCAATCAGAAAGGTGATTCCTTTGTGGTGGAGTGTGGAGTTGTCCGATATGCCCATAGGACTTATGGGAGCTCTTTAGCCTAGGCTTCCTTTGCGTCCTGTAGCCTCCGTTTTAACCCGGCTAATATGACTTTGTTGGCAGCTTCTGCTTGCCCATTAGCCTGGAGGTGTTCTACGGATGTGAATTGGTGCTTTATTTTCAAGTCAGCTACCAACTTCCTGAAACATGTGTCTGTGAATTGAGTGCCATTGTCTGTGGTGATGGAGTGAGGAACTCCAAACCTTATGACAATGTTTCTATATAAGAATTTTTGACTTCTTTGAGCAGTGGCATTAGATAGGGGCTCTGTCTCAATCCATTTTGTGAAGTAATCGACCCCTACAATGAGGAACTTGACCTGTCCTGATCCTTGGGGAAAAGGTTTGAGGAGGTCGAGTCCCCATTTTGTGAACGGCCAAGGTGATGTTATGCTAATGAGCTCCTCAGGTGGGGCAATGTGGAAGTTAGCATGTTTCTGACATGATGGACATGTCTTTACGAACTATGTTGCTTCCTTTTGTAAGTCGGCCAAAAGAATCCGGCTCGGAGTACCTTTTTGGGGAGAGCTCGTGCTCCAAGATGGTTGCCACATATGCCACTGTGTATTTCTTCTAAGACCTCCTTTGTGTTGGAGGTCGGCACACATTTTAATAGGGGTGTCGAGATCCCTCACTTGTATAGGATGTTGTATATGATGGTGTAGTGTTGTGCTTCTTGTCTCAGCCTCTTCGCCTCCTTCTTATCTGTAGGGAGTGTTTCTGATTTGAGGTAATTGATTATAGGGGTCATCCATCTTTGATCCTAACCTGATATGGCTAGGACCTTTTCTTCCTCCGAGATTGATGGGTTTTGCAGTTTTTCCTGGATAAGGCTTCTATTATTTCCCCCTGGTTTGGTGTTGGCAAATTTTGAGAGTGCATCAGCTCGAGTGTTCTGTTCCCGAGGTATATGGCGGACCAAATATTCCCCGCGTTGTTCGAGCTGTTTCCTGGTTTTGTCCAGGTACTTTTTCATAGTAATGTCCTTAGCTTGGTAACTTCCTGCTATTTGCGAGGTGACTACTTACGAATCGCTGAAGATGATAAGCCTTTGAACTCCAACTTCGTTAGCCAGTCTCAAACCAGCTAGTAATGCCTCATATTCGGCCTGGTTGTTTGAAACAGGGAACTCGAATTTAAGAGAGAATTCGATTTGGGTTCCCTGGTCGCTTTCTATTATCACACTTGCACCACTCCCGATTTTGTTTGAAGAGCCGTCTACATAGAGATTCCATTTTGTAGGAGTTCCCGGGGTGTCAGTGTACTCAGCAATGAAATCGGCCAAATACTAACACTTGATGGCCATCCGAGCTTCATATTAAAGATCGAACTCAAATAGCTCGACTGTCCATTGTAGAATTCTTCTAGCTAAGTCTATCTTCTGTAGAATGCTTTTCATGGGTTAGTTAGTTCGAACCTTGATGGTGTGAGCTTGAAAATGGGTGAAGTCGTCGACAAGTTAGTATGAGAGCATAGGCGAACTTTTCTATCTTTTGATAGTTCAGTTCGGCCCCTTGTAGGGCTTTGCTGATGAAGTAGATGAGTCGTTGCGCACTTTCGTCTTCTTTGACTAGCGCTGAGGCTATTGACCGACTTCCCACTGCGAGGTATAATATGAGTGCTTCTCCTTCCCATGGCCGAGTAAGAATGGGTGGTTGTCCTAGGAACTTTTTGAAATCCTAGAAGGCTTGCTTGTATTCTGTGGTCCATTCGAACCTCTTT
>NC_029794.2:89433619-89452499 GCF_000816755.2 Arachis ipaensis
TGTGGCGTAAAAAAAGGAAGAGATCTTATGGCCGATCCGGCTAGAAATCTGGACAAGGCTGCCAGTCTTCCATTGAGTTGTTGTACTTCTTTGACACAGGTCGGACTTTTTATGTTGAGTATAGCTCGGCATTTATCCGGGTTCACCTCAATTCCTCGTTGTGTTAGCATGAAACCCAGAAATTTGCCGGCTTCTACTACCAAGGTACACTTTGCGGGATTAAGTCGCATGCCATGCTTTCTGATGGTGTCGAACACTTTGGCGAGGTCGGACAGTAATGATTCCTCACTTTGTGTTTTTATCAACATGTCGTCCACATATACCTCCATGAGTTTCCTGATATGGTCTGCGAAGACCTTATTCATTAATCTTTGGTAGGTAGCTCCTACGTTTTTGAGTCCGAATGGCATGACGACATAACAGTAATTTGCTTTTGGGGTTAGGAAAGAGGTATTTTCTTGATCAGGTGGGTACATCGGGATTTGATTATATCCTGAATAAGCATCTATGAAGGAAAGGTACTTGTATCCGGAGGAGGCATCCACTAGAGTGTCTATTTTTGGATAGGCTTTATTGAGGTCAGTGTAATCAGTACACATTCGCCAATTCCCATTTGACTTTTTCACCAATACAACGTTTGCCAGTCATAGTGGGTACTTGACTTCTCTTATGAATCCTGCCTCCAGTAGAGCTTGTACCTAATCTTCCACAGTTTGGGATCTTTCTGGTCCGAGCTTCGGACGCTTCTGTTGTACTGGCCGAGATCCTGGGTATACTGCCAGTTTGTGGCACATTAGTTTGGGATCTATGCCCGGCATGTCTGCGGCCTTCCATGCAAAGAGGTCGATATTATCTCTTAGGAACTGTATCAGAGACTCCTTTATGTCTCCTTTCAAAGTCGCCCCAATACTTGTTGTCTTATCTGGGACATCCCTGATCTGGACTTCCTCAATCTCGCCCTCCAATTGTGGACAAAGTTCTTCCCGACCTCGAACTCCCCCGAGTTCGATAGTGTTGATTTCTTCTCCTTTGCCTCTAAGATTTAGACATTCATTGTAACATCGTCGCTGATAAACCCCATTTGTAGGGTTTATATTATGCTTCATTTAGGGGATTTTATCACCTTTTACCTACATTTATTCAATGAAATAGCATGGTTTCATGATTGTCTCCCAATTTGTGCTTAATTAACTAAATTTAATTCACCTTTGATTCCACTAGATGTCTTGATTTGTTTGTTAAGTGATTTCAGGTTGAAAAGGCCAGGAATTGATCAAAGAAGTGAAGAAGAAAGCAGACAAAGTGGAGAAATCATGGAAAAGCCAACGAATTTGAAAAATATATCCACGCGCACGCGCACTGTATGCGCATACGTGGATTGCGGAAACCTCAAGGGGTGCGCACGCGCACTGTACGCGTACGAACCGATGGCCGCACGTGATTTTTAAATAGAAAATGTGCCCAGCAATTTCTGAGAGCTGTGGGGCCTAATTTGCAACCAACTTTGGCGCCAAAATGCATATAAGGACCAAGGATTGAAGGGGGTAAGGGGGATTCACTCATTTTTTACTCATACACACACATTAGGATTAGGATTAGTGATGACCAGAATTCACACCCCATTCAAAATTGGTGAATTAGTCCTTTTAGCAAGCGCACCAAAATTATCGTCAAGTAATAACCCACAGTGGAATGGGATCGTATCCACAGAGATTGGCAAATTCGAGCAGTTTTAATCAATTGATGAATTAGTCAAGTGGATCAATAGGATTGTAGAGTGCAGAATCGTAAATGACATAAATGTAAATGGCTAGAATATAAAGAAAAGCAATAAAGTGCAGAAATATAAATGGCAGAAAGTAAAGGGCAGAATCATAAATGACTTGAATGTAAATGGGAATGGGGAATTGCTGAATGTAAAAATAAGCAGTAAAGAAATGGATAGATAAGAATGGAAAAATTCATTGAGATTGGGAGATGATGTCTTTTTAGATCGAATCTAGCTTATATCCCCTTCAATTATGCAACTCATTGACCTCTTGGCAATCATGATTGATTGAGCCCCAATCCCTTGGTGACTCAATCTCTCAGATCTTGATCAATAGCCAATTCCTTGGTCTAATTGCTCATGAAGAGAGATATGCTTGGTCCCTGATTATACCACACACCATTATAGGTCCAAGTAGAGGGAGGATTATATGTCACATATCCAAACACCAAAACCCAGATTCTACTCTAGTGTGAGAAGGGATTTCAAGCATGGTTTCATGTTTCCTTTCCCAAGGTTCCCATGAAACCCAATTGCATTCAATCTCTTTCCCAAGAAAATTGAATACTAAGCATTAAGAACGAAATTCCTTCTAGCAAATCAAAGAGAAGATGAAGAGAAGAAGGATTTCACTATCATTAATCCATCAAGTACAACAGAGCTCGCTCTCTTAATGAGAGGGAAGTTAGCTACTCATAGCTCAAAAAGTACTCAAAAGTGAAGTGTAAAAGTGGATCTAAAACTGACTGCTTAACCCCCTTCTTCAGTACTCCTTGGGGGTATTTATGCTACTCCTAGTAAAATAAAAGAATTACAAAAGTGAAAAAGGAAAATTACATTTTGGAGGGAAAAGAACACACTCAATAAGCATGACTTCTCAGCTGGCGAGTGGCTGGTGCTTTTCTGGCGTGTCACGTGCCCTTCATTTCCAACTTGGCATGCCACGCCTAATCCTTCAAGTGGCACGCTCGTCCCTCTCTCAACCTTGGCGTGCCACACCTTCGAACTCAAGTGGCACGCCATAGTGGATTTCTTGTGTTGGCGTGCCACGCCTTCAAACTCAAGTGGCACGCCCCTTGCCTTTCTCACTTCTCTTTGCCTCTGGAAACTTGTACTGGCGTGCCACGCCCAAGGTCTGGCATGCTACGCCCTTTCTTTAGGCTTGGCTAGGCTTCTCTGGAAAGTTGAACTAGCGTGGCACGCCCAGGGTCTGGTGTGCCACGCCCTTTTTGTGAGTGAGTGGTTCCTCTATTTGGCGTGCCACGGCACAAACTTAAGTGGCACGCCCCAATACTTCACTCTGAATGACACTGGCGTGCCACGCCTAGTTGCTTAAGTGGAATGCCTAAGTAAAGAATGGTGAGTGGCGTGCCACGCCTTCGATACCAAGTGGCACGCCCCATGTAATTGGCCTCCTTCATCCTCTCTAGAAACTTATACTAGCGTGCCACGTCTAAATGCTGGCGTGCCACGCCCATGATCTTGTCTTGGTTCCAGTAGTTGGTGTGCCACACCTCAGTCTTCAAGTGGCATGCCATAGCGAAATGCTAAGGTTAGCGTGCCACGCCTTCGATACCAAGTGGCACGCCCAGTATTTGCTTTTGGTCCTTTGTGCATTGGCGTGCCACGCCTGGTTACTCAAGTGGCACGCCCAGTCTTCAATTGCCTTTAGCCCCTTCTCTGGATTGTTGTACCAGCGTGCTACGCCATGCTGCTCAAGTGGCACGCTCATGGATTTGTGAACTCTTCAAGCTTGGCGTGCCACGCCTGGGTTCTCAAGTGGCACGCCCAAGTGACTTCTTGGGGCTGGCGTGCCACGCCTTCGGCACCAAGTGGCACGCCATAGTCAAGGTTCTTCTTGGAATGGTGAGTTGGCGTGCCACGCCCTTTTGCTCAAGTGGCACGCCCATAGTAATTGATGGGCCAGGCGTGCCACGCCCCTTTTGTGTCCTCCATTGTAGCTCTCTGGAATTTTGTATTAGCATGCCACGCCCAGTCTCTGGCGTGCCATGCCCACATGCATGCTTGGACTTCTTTTTTGGACTTTAGTACTGGCGTGCCACGCCAGTGCATTTTTGTGGCGTTTGCTTCAAGTGGCACGCCAGTTTCACACGCCCAGCTTCTTGTTTGTCTTCTACCCAATTTTTTGATGCTGTTCTCACCTGAAATTCAGCACAACTCATCTCAAAGTAGTGTACCATAATATTCATCAAATAATGCATGAATTGTACTGATCAAATGAGATTATGCTCTTTTATGGTCTTCTTTATGCAAGAAAGAAGGGTAGATGATGCAAGTCATCAATTAGTTAGTTTTCTAGAGAGATAAGTTCTAACTTCTCTCTAGAATTAGGATTAGGATTAGGTTTAGTTCTTAGATCTAGGTTTTTATTCATGCTTTCTTCTACTTCTTCCTCTCAATTCCTTGTTGTTGCAATCATCATTCTTCTATTCTTTTGTTGTAATTTCCTTTATGTTATTCTTATACTTTGTTGTAGATCTACTCTTGTCTCTTCTACTTTCTGCCAATTCCATTTGAGGTAATTCATCATAATTGTGTTCCTTTTGATTGTTGTTGTTGATTTCTTACATTCAATTATTGTTAGATTCTACTCTTGTTATCAATTTACTATGATTTTTCTTTGTGCCTTCCAAGTGTTTGATGAAATGCTAGGTTGGATTTTAGTATAGATTTTATTCCTCTTGGCCTAGGTAGAGTAATTAGTGACGCTTGAGTTATCTAATTCCTTTGTTGATTGATAATTAGAAGTTGATAATTGATTTGGATATCACTAAAGCTAGTCTTTCCCTTGGGAGTTGGCTAGGACTTGTGGAATCAAGTTGATTCATCCACTTGAATTTTCTCCATGGTTAGAGGTTAACTAAGTGATAGTAATGGACAATTCTCATCACAATTAAGGAAGGATAATGAGGATAGGACTTCCAATTCTCATAACCTTGCCAAGAGCTTTTCATAGTTGTTAGTTTATTTTCATTGCATTTTACATTTCTTGTCTCCTATCTCAAAAACCCCCCAAAGATATTTCATAACCAATAACAAGGACATTATTGCAATTCCTAGGGAGAACGACCCGAGATTTAAATACTTCGGTTTATAATTTTAGGGGTTTGTTTTAGTGACAAACAAAATTTTTGTATGAAAAGATTATTGTTTGGTTTAGAAACTATATTGCAACGAGACTTCCTTGGTGAATTCTAAACCACACAAAATTCCTCTCATCATTCGCATGGTTTTCTGGTCTCCTTTCACCGTGGCGATCCCTTCTGAAGTTGGGCATTTCATGCATAGATGTGGAGTCGAAACTACCGCGGTGAGCTGATTCAGTATTGTCTGACCTATCAAGGCATTGTAGGCTGAGCTTACGTCGACTACGATGTAGTCTATGTTGAGTGTCCTTGACTGGGCTCCCTTTCCAAAGATTGTGTGTAGAGAAATATATCTAAAAGGTTGGATTGGAGTGTCTCCTAGTCCGAGTTTGTCGAAGGCGGATTTAAACAAGATATCTGCCGAGCTCCCTTGGTCTACCAGTGTGTGGTGGAGGTTGGCATTGGCCAATATGATAGTAATGACCATGGGATCATTATATCCCGGGATGACGCCTGCCGCATCTTTGAGGATGAAATTTTGTCGTATCGGTCTAGATTTTCTTCTTATAGAAAAGAATTACTTCGTTGTAAGCATAGCTCCAAGCCAACAAACAATTCTCACATCAAAAATTTTGGTTGTCACAAAGAACAAACCCCAAATAAGAATTAACCGAAGTATTTAGACTCCGGGTCGTCTCACGAGGAATTGCAATGAAGTGTATGCTTATTGGCTATGACGGAACAAGGGGGTTTAATTTATAAAGGGCGGAAAAAAAATGGCAAGAAAAGTAAATCAAGCAAGCAATTAAAGAAAGCAAAATAAAAAAAGCAATTAATAAAGAGAGACATTCATGGCAAGAATTGATATCATAGGCCTTCCATCCTAGTCACTAATAACAATAATTAACAAGAATTTATCTTATTACGTCATTCCCAATGATGGAAGAAGATATAGGTTATCTTCCATGAGAGAAAGTCTAACAAGACTAGCTAATCTCAATCTAAATATCTTAATCAACTCACTAATTGGATTAGCAAGAGATTAGAGTCAATGGAAATGATATTAACTAACAATTCTAGATCACCAACATAGGTTGGGTTTTCATGACTCAAGATTACCTAATTACTCTTTCCAAGCTAAGAATGCTCAAAGTCTACTCTAAAGCCCAACCAAGAATTTTGTCAAACACTTGGTGGGTAATAAAGGAAAACATGGTAAATATACAAGAATAATAAAATCTAACAACTACTAATTGCAAGGAGAGTAAATCAACAACTTAATTCATCAATGAAAGAAACATCAACATCAAATTGCATTAAATGTAAACCAAATCCAACATGAGTTCATCATCACAAAAAAGAGCAAAAAGGGAAATTAACACTACAAACCATGAGAATAAAAGAGTAGAAGAAATAATTCATAAAGGAAATAAAATGAAATCATGAGATTGAGCCTAGATCTAGAAGATATTAACCTAACCTAGCCTAATTCTAGAGAGAAGATGGAGCTTCTCTATCTAGAAACTACTCTACATGATGCTAACACTTCAAACAATTGTACCCCCTTTGTCCAAGCTTGAATTCTACATGAAATAGCATTAGAAATAAGTTGGATTGGGCCCAAAATGCTCTACAATTCGCTGGCCACGATTTTACTTTAGTGAATCACGTGCTCCATCGGTGCGCACACGTACAGTGCATGTGCACGTCCATAAACGTGAAGCAACTATGATAAATTTTATATCATTTTGAAGCCCCGGATGTTAGCTTTCCAGCGCAACTAGAACCGTCTGATTTGGACATTTGTAGCTCAAGTTATGACCGATTGAGTGCGAAGAGGTCAGGCTTAACAACTTTACGGTTCCTTCATTTCTTCATGAGTTCTCCCACTTTGCATGCTTTTCTCCTCACTTCTTCCATCCAATACTTGCCTTATGAACCTGGAATTACTCAACAAATACATCAAGGCATCGAATGGAATTAAGGTGAGTTAAAATCACCAATTTTAGGGCCTAAAAAGCATGTTTTCACATTTAAGCACAAATCAAGGGAGAATTGCAAACCCATGCTATTTCATTGAATAAATGCGGGAAAAGGTGATAAAATCCCCCAAAATAAGCACAAGATAAACCACAAAATTGGGGTTTATCAAATCTTCCCACACTTAAACTAAGCATGTCCTCATGCTAAAATCAAGAAAGAAGCAAAGGGGTATCAACATTTATTCAATGCAAATTAACTACATGCAACTATCTATCTAAATGCAATCTATCTACATGAATGCATCTACCTGGTCAAAACAAGTCAACTTCCAAGAATACATATATAAGTATAAGGGCTAAAGCCATAGCAATCAAATCAAACCCACAATTGAATTGAATTATTAAAAATATTTTACAAACTTGCAAGAAAAGAGATGATCATGGGTGGAAACATGTAATTGAGCAATCAAACCCTCACCGGATGTGTATCCGCTCTAGTCACTCAAGTGTATGGGCTTGATTCACTCAATTCTCCCCTAATCATGTTTTCTAAGATTTGTTTTTCATCTAACAATCAACAATTATTTCATGCATGCATACAAATATCATGAGGACTTCCCATAGGTTGTAATGGGGTTAGGGTCAAGGTAGGATGCATATGGTCAAGTGAGCTTGAAATTCGAATCTTTGATTAACTTAAACTTCCCACCTAACCTATGACAACCTATACAATTCTAAACAAACTTAACTACCCATTCTTCACTTTTTCACACACTCATGCATTCTCTTTCGATCACCACACATATGCATTGATTTTTATTGAACCTTGACTTTGGGGAATTTTTTGTCCCTTTTTTATTACAATTCTTTTTCTTTCTTTTTCTATTTCTATTATATTTATTTATTTTATTATTATTATATTTTTTTTCCATTAAATTTTTTTTCTTTTCAAACTAAAATATATACAAGAACATCAATGTATATGGTTTACACATGATTAATACATGAGTATGTACCCAATTCCCAAGATTCTCAACACAAATACAAAAACACACTTTTATCTCTACCCAATATTCCCAACTCTCCCAAAATCAAATGATAAACATTCTCACTAGCCTAAGCTAATCAAAGATCCAAATTAAGGGATATTGATTGTTTTTCACTTAGGCTTGTAATGTGCTACAATTAAGAACAAATGGGTTAAGCATAGGCTCAAATTGGCTAACAATGGAAGATAAAAAGGTAGGCTATTTGGGTAAGTGAGCTATTTGAACAATGGCCTCAATCATGTAATTGCATGTATACATAGAATAATGGACATATAGAATTAAACAAATCAAAAATTACAATCATAGAAAGAGGATAATGCACATAAGAATGAAAATAAGTGGCTATATGATGTAGCCACACAATTAGGCTCAAATCTCACATGCTTGTGTTCTTAGCTCAAAAACATGATCCACAATTGTATAATTCAAGCAAATTCTAAAAAAATGCATTTTTCCATCAATTGGGTGCTCTATAGATAAAATCCTTGGAAAATATCATGATTTTGACTAAGCTTAATATATACATATGCAATGCAACCAAAAATCCTAAAAGACCTAAAAATGAAATGCAAAAGTGTTGGGATTAGAAACTTGTCACCCAAAAATGCCGAGTGGTCGGACGACCTCCCCACACTTAAAAGTTTGCACCGTCCTCGGTGCATCTAAAGATGAACAAGGGGGTACGACGACTCTCCGAGTTGCCACCTTCATCTGGTAGGTCAACCGGTGCTGCGTGTTCTTCCTTTCACTTCCATTTTTGCTTATGGTGCATCGATCATGAAAAACAATATAAATATCGTAAGATGAGAAAATACAAAAGCAAGGAAGCGTGAATTGTTGGGATGAGGTAAGAACCACTAGAATGGAGTGAGTGAATTATTGTGACATTGATGAAAAATAAGTCTGTGGGTTCTAAAATTGCGCGCGGTTTAGAACGCACACATTAGTACAAAAAGTTATGTCAAAATTATACTAAAGAAGGCATACACTTCGCTCATTCTAGTGTGCTTGAGATACTTTGAAAGACTTGTAGGTTAAGGCAACCGAACAAGTAGTAAAGAAGCATAAAAGCATTCAAGCAAAAATCAAGCGATTTTGAAATTGGATAATGAATGGGCATTGATTGATGTGTAAGTAAACTTATTGAACATAATGGTATATGAAACTTACACCACAATCAATGACACCTATTGAAGTTGTTGCAATACCTAAGTGACACAGAGGTGAAACACATGGATGCTATGGAACTTAGAAAAAGAAATATAAGAGTTAAGATCAATCACATAGCAAGCATAGTCCACAAAGCTTGAAAAGCTCAAAAATATGTCACTAGGTAAGCTTTCGATCCAATTTCACACCCACACTCTCAATGCATGAAATAGGTGATATGAACAAAGGGTCAATCATAAACAAGCATCACCTAAAAAGAAAAAAAATGCATTGAAAATGTACAATTGCCTAACAATAGATGATGAATGCATGGTGGCCAAAACATGCAATTCAAAGAGTTAAGATGCATGAAGGCAATGTAACATGTACTTGGTATTCAAAAGCATTAAACATGAAAAGTTCCGAACCAAGTAACCAAATATAACCTCAACAAAGAATCCAACAATGACGATTAACGTCAATGATGTTAAACTAACATCCTATTAGTAATAAGCAGTAGTAAATAGTAAACAAGATTAGTAATCCAACACTTATAATGGAAAACAAAGATTAAACTAACTAACTAACTAAAAGAAATGGTGTTACATGGTGTTTGGTAGTGTTGGATGATGTTTGAAGGGTGGAAAGAGAAGAGAAGAAGGAAAGGAATGGAAAGAAGAGAAGAAAAGAAGGTGAGTGAAACAGGGCAATCCACGCGTGCGCATCATGTGCGCGTAAGCGTGGAACGGTAAAATGGAAGCGACGCGTACACGTCAGGCACGCGTGCGTGTCGGTGGGTTATTTTGCAAATGACGCGTACGCGTGCAGTGCGCGTACGCATGAGTAGCCTTGCACGAGAGGCACAAAACGCGTACAGTGCAGGCACAACTCTCAGGAAAATGGCTGGGAAGTGGAAAAATTCAATCCATGCGTACGCGTGCATGACTCGTGCGCGTGGATGGCCGAAAATACTTAGGCACGCGTACGCGTAGATGGTGCTCTGTTTTTCAAAATTTTTCTATGTTTTTGCACCAAACCAAGCATTCCAAACCTACAAACAGCTACCAAAACATCATAAAACCTTATTTAACCTACTAGATTCCCAAATAAACTCAACTAAGCAATCAAAACAAGGAATTAAACCTATTTTACCAATATTTACAAAAGAGAAAATGAAAAGATGTTACCATGGTGGGGTGTCTCCCACCTAGCACTTTTGTTTATTGTCCTTAAGTTGGACTTATGGGGAGCTCTTCATCAAGGTGGCTTGTGCTTGAATCTATCCTTGAACATCCACCAATGCTTGGACTTCCATTGTGCTTCATCATTCAAAGTTAATAATGCCAAGCTTTGTTGGAGTTCTTCATAAACCATAGGCTCCAAAAGTTGATTTTCCTTGTGCGATCCGGGATCCCACACTATATTTTCACACCTGTCATTGAGTTGATCATGGTGATTTCCTCCAGGTGGCAAGAGAGATGAATTCTCATGGAAGCACCAAACTATCCTCCTAGACCCATTCAATTAAGCACTACACCAATCCATGCTCCTCAATTTTGAGCTTCCAACCACAATGAGCCTAGACTTACAACGCCAACCACTAAACATCCTCCTCTTACGCTTAATTCCACAAAGCGCCCTTAGTTGGCCATCCGTCTCAAGCAGACCAAATTCAAGTGGGATAATAAAGCTAAGAGTTAGAAGTTTTACCCACTCAAATGAAGGATTAGATGATAACCTAAGTGGAGGAGTTCCAAACGGTCTTGACAAAACACGCTCCACTCTCGTCCATCCTTTTTGGAAGGCTTCCACCACTTGGCAAGATACTTCATGCTCTACCTCTTGCCAAGCTTCCTCAAGTTCACATTCTTCTTCACCAATGTCCTCTAGCTCTTTCCCATCACTCAAATCATACATAGGAGGTTGAGTGAAATCTACCTCATCATCAATTCCGAGCATAGTGGGGAAGGATTCTTCAAGCTCAAAAGGATCATATGTTGGCATGGAATCATCATAAATAGGAGGGCCTATTACTTGGGACACTTCTTCCAATTCTTCAATCACATTATGCTTTGGAGGTTGTGCACTCTCCTCCTCAACATCAACTTCGAACTCCATGGAAGAAGGCTCTTCAATTTTTGCTTCCTCTATGTACTCAACATATCCTAAGGTTCCAACCACTACTTCTTCTTGTTCAATAATCTCTACCTCCTCCTCTTATTGCATTTCTTGCTTTAACTCCTCTTCTTCACCTTGGAGCTTCAAGTTCACTCCCTCACTAAGTTCCTTGGTTGCTTCTCCACATTCAACAATGGGAGTGCCTTGATCGCATAGGCTTAGGCGGGATGAAACTATGTTGCCAATGGCTTCTACCATGATAGCCATTTTCGCTCTTAACTCCTCAAACTTCTTTTCATTCTCCTCGTGTCGCCTTAAGATATGAGATTTAAGATCTCTCAATTCTAGCATGTAGGCTTCATCGGGAGGTGATGGTGGAAGAGATGGTTCATTTTTTGAGGGAAGGTTATTTTAATTGGTAGGTGGTTCATATTGGAAAAATTCTTGAGGTGGTATGTGTGGACTTTGTGGTTCTTGGGAGTATTGGTGTTGGAATGGTGGTGGCTCTAGGTATGGTTGATATGGTGGTTGGTATGGTGGGTACAGATTGGAATCATATGGAGGTGGATGGTGGTAGAAGTCTTGTGAGTGTGGTGGAGGGCTATGTTGAGGAGGGGGTTCATATGCATGTGGTGGTTGTGGTTGACAACCACAATAAGGGTTATCACACACATTGGATTGGTATGCATTAGGATTAGGATTATACCCATAAGAGTTCGGAGGAGGTTGTTGCCAAGAAGGTTGTCCATAAGCTTGGGGCTCCTCCCATCTTTGATTTCCAAATCCTTGATGCACATCCTCATGGAAGCTTCCATTTCCTACAACATAGTTTGAACCACACTTATAGCCAAAGTGATGAGAATTCATGGTGATAAGAGAAGACAAAAACAAGACTAACAAGAAACAAAGAAAACAAAGTCCTACAACAAGCAAAAGCCAACAAACAAACCAAAAATCAAGCTATTCACAATATATACAATAACCAATAACATAGCACCATTGTAACTCTCCGGCAACTGCGCCATTTTGATGATGAGATTTTGTCGTATTGGTCTAGATTTTCTTCTTATAGAAAAGAATTACATCGTTGTAAGCATAGCTCCAAACCAACAAACAATTCTCACATCAAAAATTTTGGTTGTCACAAAGAACAAACTCCAAATAAGAATTAACCGAAGTATTTAGACTCCGGGTCGTCTGACGAGGAATTGCAGTGAAGTGTATGCTTATTGGCTATGAAGGAACAAGGGGGTTTGATTTATAAGGGGTGGAAAATAAATGGCAAGAAAAGTAAATCAAGCAAGCAATTAAAGAAAGCAAAATAAAGAAAAGCAATTAATAAAGAGAGACATTCATGGCAAGAATTGAGATCATAGGCCTTCAATCCTAGTCACTAATAACAATAATTAACAAGAATTTATCTTATTACGTCATCCCCAATGATGGAAGAATATATAGGTTATCTTCCATGAGAGAAAGTCTAACAAGACTAGCTAATCTCAATCCAAATGTTCTAATCAAATCACTAATTGGATTAGCAAGAGATTAGAGTCAATGAAAATGATATTAACTAACAATTCTAGATCACCAACATAGGTTGGGTTTTCATGACTCAAGATTACCTAATTACAATTTCCAAGCCAAGAATGCTCAAAGTCTACTCTAAAGCCCAACCAAGCATTTTGTCAAACACTTGGTGGGTAATAAAGGAAAGCATGCTAAATATGCAAGAATAATAAAATCTAACAACTATCAATTTCAAGGAGAGTAAATCAACAACTTAATTCATCAATGAAAGAAACATCAACATCAAATTGCATTAAATGTAAACCAAATCCAACATGAGTTCATCATCACAAAAGATAGCAAAGAGGGAAATTAACACTACAAACCATGAGAATAAAAGGATAGAAGCAATAATTCATAAAGGAAATAAGATAGAAACATGAGATTGAACCTAGATCTAGAAGAGATTAACCTAACCTAGCCTAATGCTAGAGAGAAGAGGGAGCTTCTCTCTCTAGAAACTATTCTACATGATGCTAACACTTCAAACAATTGCTCTCCCTTTGCCCAAGCTTGAATTCTGCATGAAATAGCATAAGAAATGAGTTGGATTGGACCCAAAATGCTCTACAAATCACTGGCCACGATTCACTTTAGTGAATCACGTGCTCCATCGGTGCGCACACATACAGTGCACATGTGCGTCCCTAAACACGAAGCAACTATGGCGATTGCCTAATTACTCTTTCCAAGCCAAGATTGCTCAAAATCTACTCTAAAGCCCAACCAAGCATTTTGTCAAACACTTGGTGGGTAATAAAGGAAAGCATGGTAAATATGCAAGAATAATAAAATCTAACAACTATCAATTTCAAGGAGAGTAAATCAACAACTTAATTCATCAATGAAAGAAACATCAACATCAAATTGCATTAAATGTAAACCAAATCCAACATGAGTTCATCATCACAAAAGATAGCAAAGAGGGAAATTAACACTACAAACCATGAGAATAAAAGAGTAGAAACAAGAATTCATAAAGGAAATAAGATGAAAACATGAGATTGAGCCTAGATCTAGAAGAGATTAACCTAACCTAGCCTAATTCTAGAGAGAAGAGGGAGCTTCTCTCTCTAGAAACTACTCTACATGATGCTAACACTTCAAACAATTGCTCTCCCTTTGCCCAAGCTTGAATTCTGCATGAAATAGCATAAGAAATGAGTTGGATTGGACCCAAAATGCTCTACAAATCACTGGCCACGATTCACTTTAGTGAATCACGTGCTCCATCGGTGCGCACACATACAGTGCACATGTGCGTCCCTAAACACGAAGCAACTATGGCAAATTTTATATCATTTTGAAGCCCCGGATGTTATCTTTCCAACGCAATTGAAACTGCCTAATTTAGACCTCTATAGCTCAAGTTATGATCGATTGAGTGCGAAGAGGTCAGGCTTGACAACTTTACGGTTCCTTCATTTCTTCATGAGCTCTCCCACTTTGCATGCTTTTCTCCTCACTTCTTCCATCCAATACTTGCCTTATGAACCTGAAATTACTCAACAAACACATCAAGGCATCGAATGGAATTAAGGTGAGTTAAAATCACCAATTTTAGGGCCTAAAAAGCATGTTTTCACATTTAAGCACAAATCAAGGGAGAATTGCAAAACCATGCTATTTTATTGAATAAATGCGGGAAAAGGTGATAAAATCCCCCAAAATAAGCACAAGATAAACCATAAAATTGGGGTTTATCAGTCTTCTTGGGTAAAAGTAATAGTAGGGAGGTCGGGTGATCCTTCCTCTCCTCCAACAAGATATACTTCTTTAAGGTGCCTTTTGCGAGATAATTTGGAGATCCCTCCTCCTGTGAATCCTCCATTTATCATGTGGACGTGCCTCTCCAAAATCCGGGGTGGTCGTTCAGTTTGTCCGACCTCTTCGTCCCTTCTTCTTTTTCTGGGTTCATCCGTTTTGTTGGCTAAGTATCGATCTAGTCGCTCCTCTCTTACCAATTTTTCTATGACATTCTTTAAGTCGAAGCACTCGTTTGTAGGATGTCCATAGATTTGGTGGTACTCGTAGTATTCTGTCCAAATTTCCCTCCTTTTTTGCTTTTGATTGGACGAGGTGGTGGAATCTTCTTGGTATGGCATACCTCTCGGAAAACATCCACAATAGACACCCGAAGAGGGGTGTAATTGTGGTATTATTTTAGGCTTCTCTTCGTGTTGATCTTCTTTTTTCTTGGACTCTTTATCTTTATCCCGGGAGGAGTAGGAGAATCCAGATTTTGAGATCTCTCCTAACCGAGAATTTTTCTCCATGTTGATATACTTCTCTGCCCGTTTTTGCACTTCATTTAAAGATGTTGGGCGTTTCTTTGATATGAAATGACTGAAGGGTCCTTCGCACAGGCCATTGATGAGACCCATGATGGCTGCTTCTGTTGGTAGGCTTTGTATGTCCAGGCATGCTTTGTTGAATCTTTTCATGTAGTTGCGAAGGCTCTCCCGATCTCCTTACTTGATCCCTAATAGACTGGGGGCGTGTTTGGCTTTGTCCTTCTGGATGGAAAATCTAGCAAAAAGTTTCTTGGCTAAGTCATCAAAACTTGTGGCAGATCTGGGGGGCAAACTATCGAACCATTTAATTGCTATTTTTGTCAGAGTTGCTGGGAAAGCTTTGCATTGAACAGCGTCTGAGGCGTCAGTGAGATACATTCTGCTTCTGAAATTACTGAGATGATGGCTTGGATCCGAGGTGCCGTTGTATGAAGTCACGTCGGGGGCTTTAAAATCCTTTGGCACTTTAGCTTTCATGATCTCTTTGGTGAAGGGATCTTGGTCTTTGTGGGAGCTATCTTCGTCGTTGGGGCGACCAGTTCTGGTCTTAAGGTCGGCTTCCAATTTCGCGAGCTTATCTTCTAGTTCTCGACGACGCCTAGTTTCTCTGTGGAGGTCCCTCTCGGCTTCGCATTTGTGTTCTGCCTCTTGTTCGAGCTGCTTGAGCCGATCTTGTTGTTCTCGGAGGGCTTCTAAAATTTCTGAATTTGGAGAATGCTTCTCTCTGTTTTTTTGAGGTGTATCTTAGGGTGTGGTGTCTGCGTTCTTATGCGGCGTTCTGTTTTTTAAATCAGAGTTGTGGTCATTGTCATGGTCGTCCGCCATGGTGATGGGATGACTTCCAGGTTCCCCGGCAACGCCGCCAATGTTCCGAGGGTTACATGAAACTGAAGGTCGATCACGGATGAGATCTGCTGTGGTGGCCGGAGCTGTCGTGTCCGACTTGATGGAACTGGTGGAGATAGAGATGCTGCTGATCCTTGGTCACCGGAGGGTGGTGGTACCTGCAAGAGACTCCGATGCTTAAGTTAGCATGGGCTTTAAGCAGGTTTTTAGTAGAATCAGAGTTTGAGTTATACCTGGGTGCTCTAATGTATTTATAGTAGTGTAGGCTGACCTTTCCGGATAAGATAAATTAGTTATCTTATCTTATCTTCTGAGTGAAGTCATATTATCTTTGAGAGGAACCGCCCTTATCTTTCTAGGCTTTAGTTGCCTTTAGATTGGGCTATGTCCCTTTATTTGGGCCTGCTTGGGATCCTTGTAGCGATTTGGCCGACCTCTTTAAGAAGAGGTCGGGGAATCCAGACCTGAAGAAGTCGGTCGACTTGTCTTTAATCAGCCCAAGTCGTGCAGTTCGACCCAGGGCATGAACAATTTCTATAGTCCTTTTAGATAAGAGAAAGAGGTAGATGATGCAAGTCATCACAACACCAAACTTAATTTTTTCTTGTCCCCAAGCAAACCAATGTAAATTGTTCTTAATTGATTGAGACTTGACCCTATAGAGAGGCATTCTCAATTCGAGATAGAGGCCAAACATCAATTCATACATGAACTTTGTTGTCATTATACCACAATGAACTCCTAGACTGTTGAGGATCTCTTTTAAGTGCTTGCCTTAAGAGCCCTTTCTATTGATTGTCACCTTGAAGTAGTAAGATTTGTTATTGTTTTTCTTTTCTTTTCATTCCTCTTTTGTTTTCTTGTTTGACCACAACTCTAAGTATTTTGTCTTAAGACGACCCTTTAGGTTAAGCTTTTAATTAGCACTTCCAAACCAGTTGGTTTTAGGGTACTAGGTGTTGAAATACCCCTAAGAATTTACTTGCTCAGGTGTCTCTTCTTGACACATCTTCACCACAAGCATCTACAAGGATCTTGGCTTTTTAAGTTGTTTGTTTCTTTTCTTTTTATCCTAGTAGTTGATGTTCAGAGCCTTGGGTCTTTTGCTTACTACTTCTTGGTTCTATGGATATTCAAGGGTCATCCTTGGCATCTACCTGTTATATCCTCTATGTCTAATTGTTCATTATTGTCTATTCATTTCCAGATTTTTATTCATGATTACCTACTTTGTTCCATATCTCTTAATTTGAATTATCTCATTTGGGTCTTAGTCTCTTGCTCTTGTTTTTGCAACAACTCATCATTGATTTCAATGAAAACAAATTACTTTTATTGATATGATGAAGACTTGATCAAAAAGACATTTTCTTTCTCAAATTAAAAATAGAAATTCAAAAGGACTCATAGAAAGACTCTGAAACATAAGAAACTAACAACAACTAACATATTAATGGAAACTACTAAGCAGAAATTCAGAAGATAAAGTTCAACCATGAGACTCAACAATCTTGTATTCTTGAGCAGTGGTGCACGAAATTGTGATCTCAGGCAACGGCGCCAGAAACTCTGTACACACGTCTTAATAAATCTTTTTTCATTCACAACTTCGATACAACTAACCAGCAAGTGCACTGGGTCATCCAAGTAATAAACCTTACGTGAGTAAGGGTCGATCCCACGGAGATTGTTGGTATGAAGCAAGCTTTGGTCACCTTGTAAATCTCAGTCAGGCAGATATCAAAAGGTTATGGAGTTTTCGAAATTAAATAATAAGTAAACATAAAATAAGGATAGAAATACTTATGTAATTCATTGGTTAGAATTTCATATAAGCGTATAGAGATCTAAGATAGCATAAAACTGATCAAAGATGTCTAATACAATAGCAAAAAGTCCTATTTATACTAAACTAGTTACTAGGGTTTATAGAAGTAAGTAATTGATGCATAAATCCACTTTCGGGGCCCACTTGGTGTGTGCTTGGGCTGAGCTTGAGTGTTACACGTGTAGAGGTCAATCTTGGAGTTGAACGCCAGTTTGTAACGTATTTCTGGCGTTCAACTCTGGCTTGTGACGTGTTTCTGGCGTTTAACTCCAGACAGCAGCGTAGAACTGGCATTCAACGCCCTTTTACATCATCTAAACTCGGCCAAAGTATGGACTATTATATATTGCTAGAAAGCCCTGGATGTCTACTTTCCAACGCAATTGGAAGTACGCCATTTTAAGTTATGTAGCTCCAGAAAATTCACTTTGAGTGCAGGGAGGTCAGAATCCAACAGCATCAGCAGTCCTTCTTCAACCTCTGAATCTGATTTTTGCTCAAGTCCCTCAATTTCAGCCAGAAAATACCTGAAATCACAGAAAAACACACAAACTCATAGTAAAGTCTAGAAATGTGAATTTAACATAAAAACTAATGAAAACATCCCTAAAAGTAACTAGATTCTACTAAAAACATGCTAAAAACAATGCCAAAAAGCGTATAAATTATCCGCTCATCACAACACCAAACTTAAATTGTTGCTTGTCCCCAAGCAACCAAAAATCAAATAGGATAAAAAGAAGAGAATATACTATAAATTCCAAACTATCAATGAATCATAGCTCCAATCAGATGAGCGGGACTTGTAGCTTTTTGCCTCTTGAATAGTTTTGGCATCTCGCTTTATCCATTGAGGTTCAGAATGATTGGCAGCTATAGGAACTCAGAGTTCAGATAGTGTTATTGATTCTCCTAGTTCAGTATGATTATTCTTGAACACAGCTATTTTATGAGTCTTGGTCGTGGTTGAACTGGCTTGCCTTTGGAGTCAATCTTCCATTGAGCTCCTTCCACACATATGTCCATGAGGACTTGGTCCAACCTTTGGTTAAAGTTGACCCTTCTAGTGTAGGGGCGTGCATCTCCTTGCATCATAGGCAAGTTAAACGCCAACCTCACATTTTCCGAACTAAAATCTAAGTATTTCCCCCGAACCATTGTAATATAATTCTC
>NC_029794.2:89452733-89465065 GCF_000816755.2 Arachis ipaensis
CTTACTTTGATCATGGTTCCTAGTGATCCATGCATTGGCATAGAACTCTTGAACCATTAGGATGCCGACTTATTGGATGGGGTTTGTTAGAACTTCCCAACCTCTTCTTTGGATTTCATGTCGGATCTCCGGATACTCATTCTTCTTGAGCTTGAAAGGGACCTCGGGGATCACCTTCTTCTTGACCACAACATCATAGAAGTGGTCTTGATGAGCTTTGGAGATGAATCTTTCCATCTCCTATGACTCGGAGGTGGAAGCTTTTGTCTTCCCTTTCCCTTTTCTAGAGGATTCTCCGGTCTTGGGTGCCATCAATGGTAATGGAAAAACAAAAAGCTTATGTTTTTACCACACCAAACTTAGAATA
Organism: Arachis ipaensis; assembly: GCF_000816755.2. Classification (NCBI taxonomy): domain Eukaryota; kingdom Viridiplantae; phylum Streptophyta; class Magnoliopsida; order Fabales; family Fabaceae; genus Arachis; species Arachis ipaensis. The sequence continues at coordinate 89,453,101 of NC_029794.2, forward strand.
TTGCTCGCCCTCGAGCAAGAGAAGAAAGAATAGATGAAGAAGAAGAAGAAAATATAGAGGAGAAGGGGAGGAGTGTATTCGGCCAAGAAGGGGAAGAGAGGGTTGTGTTGTGTGAAAATGAAGAAGAATGGAGGGCTTTATATAGGGAAGGGAGGGGGGTAAGGTTCGGCCATAAGGGTGGTTTTTGGGTGGGAAATTGATTTTGAATTTTGAAGGTAGGTGGGGTTTATGAAGTAGGTTTATGGGGAAGAGTGGATGGATGTGAGTGGTGAAGTGGTTATAGGGAAGAGAGATTGAGGTGATTGGTAAAGAGTTTTAGGGAAGAGTGTTTATGGGATTGTGTGAAAGAGGGGTGAGAAGAAGTGAGTGGAGGTAGTGGGGATCCTGTGGGGTCCACAGATCCTGAGGTGATCCTGTGGGGTCCACAGATCTTGAGGTGTTCAAGGATTTACAACCTTGCACCAAATAAGGCATGCAAAATGCCCTTGTACACAACTCTGGGCGTTCACGCCAGATTGGTGCTTGTTCTGGGCGTTGAACGCCCATTTGTTGCCCATTTCTGGCGTTGAACACCAGAACCATGCTTGTTCTGGGCGTTCAGCGCCAGCTCTTCTCCAGGGTGCAATTCTAGCGTTCAAACGCCCAGATGCTGCCCATTTTGGGCGTTCAGCACCAGAACCATGCTCTGTTCTGGCGTTGAACGCTAGCCAGATGCTTCTTACTGGCGTTTAAACGCCAATGAGATCCTCCTCCAGGGTGTGATTTTTCTTCTGCTGTTTTTTATTTTGTTTTCAATTTTTATATTTATTTTGTGACTCCACATGATCATGAACCTAATAAAACATGAAAGAACAATAAAATTAGATAAATAAAAATTGGGTTGCCTCCCAACAAGCGCTTCTTTAATGTCAATAGCTTGACAGTGGGCTCTCATGGAGCCTCACAGATGTTCAGAGCATTGTTGAGACTTCCCAACACCAAACTTAGAGTTTGGATATGGGAGTTCAACACTAAACTTAGAGTTTGGATATGGGAGTTCAACACTAAACTTAGAGTTTGGTTGTGGCCTCCCAACACCAAACTTAGAGTTTGACTGTGGGGGTTCTGGTTGACTCTGTTTTAAGAGAAGCTTTTTATGCTTCCTCTCCATGTTTACAGAAGGATGACCTCGAGTTTTAAACACAAGGGAGTCCTCATTCAATTGAAGGACTAGTTCACCTCTGTCAACATCAATCACAGCTCTTGCTGTGGCTAGGAAGGGTCTTCCAAGGATGATGGATTCATCCTCATCCTTCCCAGTATCTAGGACTATGAAATCAGCAGGGATGTAAAGGCCTCCAACCTTTACTAACACGTCCTCTACTTGTCCATAAGCCTGTTTTCTTGAATTGTCTGCCATCTCTAATGAGATTTTAGTAGCTTGCACCCCAAAGATTCCCAGTTTCTCTATTACAGAGAGGGGCATGAGGTTTATCCCTGAACCAAGGTCACACAGAGCCTTTTCAAAGATCATGGTGCCTATGGTACAAGGTATTAGGAGCTTTCCAGGATTCTGTTTCTTCTGAGGTAATGTCAGTTGATCCAGATCACTCAGTTCATTGGTGAACAGGGGAGGTTCATCTCCCCAAGTCTCATTACCAAATAAATTGGCATTCAGCTTCATGATTGCACCAAGGTACTTGGCAACTTGCTCTTCAGTAACATCCTCATTCTCTTCAGAAGAGGAATATTCATCAGAGCTCATGAATGGCATTAGGAGGTTCAATGGAATCTCTATGGTCTCTAAATGAGCCTCAGATTCCTTTGGTGCTTCAGAGGGAAACTCCTTATTGATCACTGGACGTCCCAGGAGGTCTTCCTCACTGGGATTTACGTCCTTCCCTTCCTCTCCAGGTTCGGCCGTGTTGACTATGTCAATAGCCTTGCACTCTCCTTTTGGATTTTCTTCTGTATTGCTTGGGAGAGTACTAGGAGGGATTTCAGTGATCCTTTTACTCAGCTGGCCCACTTGTGCCTCCAAATTTCTAATGGAGGATCTTGTTTCATTCATGAAACTTACAGTGGCCTTAGATAGATCAGAGACTAAGTTTGCTAAATTAGAGGTATTTTGTTCAGAGTTCTCTGTCTGTTGCTGAGTGGATGATGGAAAAGGTTTACTATTGTTAAACCTATTTCTTCCACCATTATTAAAGCCTTGTTGAGGCTTTTGTTGATCCTTCCATGAGAGATTTGGGTGATTTCTCCATGAGGGGTTATAGGTGTTTCCATAAGTTTCACCCATATAATTTACCTCTGCTATTGCAGGGTTTTCAGGATCATAAGCTTCTTCTTCAGAAGATACCTCCTGAGTACTGTTGGATGCAGCTTGCATTCCATTCAAACTCTGAGGAATCATATTGACTTGCTGAGTCAATATTTTATTCTGAGCCAGTATGGCATTCAGAGTATCAATTTCAAGAACTCCCTTCTTCATAGGCGTCCCATTACTCACAGGATTTCTCTCAGAAGTGTACATGAACTGGTTATTAGCAACCATGTCAATGAGTTCTTGAGCTTCTGCAGGCATTTTCTTTAGGTGAATGGATCCACCTGAAGAAGTATCCAATGACATTTTATCCAATTCAGATAGACCATCATAGAATATGTCCAGGATGGTCCATTCTGAAAGCATGTCAGAAGGACACTTTTTAGTCAATCCTTTGTATCTCTCCCAAGCTTCATAGAGGGATTCACCTTCTTTCTGTCTGAAGGTCTGAACATCCACTCTAAGCTTACTCAGCTTTTGAGGAGGAAAGAACTTGGCTAAGAAAGCCTTGACCAGCTTATCCCAAGAGTTCAGGCTATCCTTAGGTTGAGAGTCCAACCATACTCTAGCTCTGTCTCTTACAGCAAAAGGGAAAAGCATGAGCCTGTAGACTTCAGGATCTACTCCATTAGTCTTAACAGTATCACATATCTGCAAGAATTCAGTTAAGAACTGAAAAGGATCTTCAGATGGAAGTCCATGAAACTTGCAGTTCTGCTGCATCAGAGAAACTAATTGCGGTTTCAGCTCAAAATTGTTTGCTCCAATGGCAGGTATGGAGATGCTTCTTCCATGTAAATTGGAATTAGGTGCAGTAAAGTCACCAAGCATCCTCCTTGCATTATTGTTGTTGGGTTCGGCTGCCATCTCCTTTAGTTGTTCGAAATTTTCAATAAGGTTGTCTCTGGATTGTTGTAATTTAGCTTCTCTTAGTTTCCTCTTCAGAATCCTTTCAGGTTCTGGATCTGCTTCAACAAGAATGTTCTTGTCCTTGCTCCTGCTCATATGAAAAAGAGGGACAGAAAAATAATAATAGGGATCCTTTTTACCACAGGTATAGAGGTTCCCCTGTGTGAGTAGAAGAAGAAAAGAATGTAATGTAAAGAAAGAAACATAAGGGTAAGGAGAGCAGAGATGTGGGATGAAGAGAGGTGTTAGTAGATGAATAAATAAATAGAAGGAGATGAGAGAGAAGGAGAATTTTCGAAAATTATTTTTGAAAAAGAGTTAGTGATTTTCGAAAATAGTTTTTGAAAAAGGTTAGTAATTTTTCGAAAATTAAAATAAAAAATTAAAATAATTAGTTAATTAAAAAGAAATTTTGAAAAAGAGGGAAGATATTTTCAAAAATTAGAGAGAGAGAGTTAGTTAGGTAGTTTTGAAAAAGATAACAAACAAAAAGTTAGTTAGTTAGTTGAAACAAATTTGAAAATCAATTTTGAAAAGATAAGGATATTTTTAAAATTTTCGAAAATAAATAAGAAAAATGAAAAAGATTTGATTTTTGAAAAAGATTTTGAAAAAGATAAGATTTTTAAATTGAAAATTTGATTTGACTCATAAAAACAACTAGATTTTAAAAAGTTTTGAAAAAGTCAACTCAAATTTTTGAAATTTATGAGTGAAAAAGAGAAAGATATTTTTTTTTATTTTTGAATTTTTAATGATGAGAGGGAAAAACATGAAAAAGACTTAATGCATGAAAATTTTGGATCAAAACAATAAATGCATGAAAGAATGCTATGAATGTCAAGATGAACACCAAGAATACTTTGAATGTCAAGATGAACATCAAGAACTAATTTTTGAAAAATTTTTAATGCAAAGAAAATATGCAAGACACCAAACTTAAAAATTTTTCATGTATAAACACTATGAATGCAAGAATGCATATGAAAGACAAGAAAAGACACAAAACATGAAAACATCAAAATCAAACAAGAAGACTTACCAAGAACAACTTGAAGATCATGAAGAACACTATGAATGCATGAATTTTTCAAAAATTTTATGCAAACTTTAAAACATGCAATTGACACCAAACTTTCAACTTGACTGAAGACTCAAACAAGAAACATGAAATATTTTTTATTTTTATGATTTTATTAAATTTTTTTGGATTTTTCGAAAATTAATGTGAAAAAGAAAAATAAGGATTCCAAAATTTTTAATATGAATTCCAGGAATCTTGTGCTTTTTAGTCTAAAGCTCCAATCTGAGGGTTAGGCATGGCTTAATAGCTAGCCAAGCTTTAGTATGCTATTACATGCATTGAAGTGATTAGTTGAATCCTCAGTCCAAATGAATTTGGACATGGCTTCACAGCCAGCCAGGATTCAACAAATCATCATGAAACACTAGAATTCATTCTTAAAAATTCTGAAGAAAAATATATTTTTTTGAAAACATTTTTTTTTATTTTTTCGAAAACAAAGGAGAAAATTTTTGAAAGATTTTTGAAAAATTTTTGAAAATAAAACAAAAAGAAAATTACCTAATCTGAGCAACAAGATGAACCACCAGTTGTCCAAAACTTGAACAATCACAGGCAACGGCGCCAAAAACTTGGTGCACGAAATTGTGATCTCAGGCAACGGCGCCAGAAACTCTGTACACACGTCTTAATAAATCGTTTTTCATTCACAACTTCGATACAACTAACCAGCAAGTGCACTGGGTCATCCAAGTAATAAACCTTACGTGAGTAAGGGTCGATCCCACAGAGATTGTTGGTATGAAGCAAGCTATGATCACCTTGTAAATCTCAGTCAGGCGGATATCAAAAGGTTATGGAGTTTTCGAAATTAAATAATAAGTAAACATAAAATAAGGATAGAAATACTTATGTAATTCATTGGTTAGAATTTCAGATAAGCGTATAGAGATGCATTCGTTCCTCTGAACCTCTGCTTTCCTGCTGTCTTCATCCAATCAATCTTACTCCTTTCCATGGCTGGCTTTATGTAAGGACATCACCATTGTCAATGGCTACTTTTTATCCTCTCTAGAAAATGGTCCGATGCGCTGTCACTGCATGGCTAATCGTCTGGAGGCATCACCCTTGTCAATGGCTGCATCTCATTCTCTTGTGAAAATGGTCCAAATGCTCTGTCACAGCACGGCTAATCATCTGAGGTTCTCGATCATACTGGACTAGGATTTACCCTCCTTTTGCGTCTGTCACTACGCCCAGCACTCGCGAGTTTGAAGTTCGTCACAGTCATTCAATCCCAGAGTCCTACTCGGAATACCACAGACAAGGTTTAGACTTTCCGGACTCTCATGAATGCCGCCATCAATCTAGCTTATACCACGAAGATTCTGATTAAGAGATCCAAGAGATACTCATTCAATCTAAGGTAGAACGGAAGTGGTTGTCAGGCACACGTTCATAGGAAATGATGATGATTGTCACATTAATCACATTTAGGTTGAAGTGCGAATGAATATCTTAGAAGCGGAATAAGTTGAATTGAATAGTAGTACTTTGCATTAATCTTTGAGGAACAGCAGAGCTACACACCTTAATCTATGGAGTGCAGAAACTCTACCGTATGAAAATACATAAGTGATAATGGTTCAGGCATGGCCGAATGGCCAGCCCCCATGAAAGTCTAAGATAGCATAAAACTGATCAAAGATGTCTAATACAATAGCAAAAAGTCCTATTTATACTAAACTAGTTACTAGGGTTTACAGAAGTAAGTAATTGATGCATAAATCCACTTCTGGGGCCCACTTGGTGTGTGCTTGGGCTGAGCTTGAGTGTTACACGTGTAGAGGTCAATCTTGGAGTTGAACGCCAGTTTGTAACGTATTTCTGGCGTTCAACTCTGGCTTGTGACGTGTTTCTGGCGTTTAACTCCAGACAACAGCGTAGAACTGGCGTTCAACGCCCTTTTATGTCGTCTAAAATCGGCCAAAGTATGGACTATTATATATTGCTGGAAAGCCCTGGATGTCTACTTTCTAACGCAATTGGAAGCGCGCCATTTTGAGTTTTGTAGCTCTAGAAAATCCACTTTGAGTGCAGGGAGGTCAGAATCCAACAGCATCAGCAGTCCTTCTTCAACCTCTGAATCTGATTTTTGCTCAAGTCCCTCAATTTTAGCCAAAAAATACCTGAAATCACAGAAAAACACACAAACTCATAGTAAAGTCCAGAAATGTAAATTTAACATAAAAACTAATGAAAACATCCCTAAAAGTAACTAGATTCTACTAAAAACATACTAAAAACAATGCCAAAAAGCGTATAAATTATCCGCTCATCAAGCAGCTTCAATGCATAGGCCCTTTCCCTTTATCCTTCTTTTTGAAGGACTCATCACCATTCTTCTTTGTGGAGGCTCCTTCTTGTGCAGAGGTATCCTTTGGCTTCCAAAAGCCCAGCCTCCTCATATAGGTCGTCTCCCTCTCTATATGCTTGTCCATAATTTCCTCTTGCCTTGCACTGAGCTTTTCCATTGCTTGCATGAATGTTGGATAAGTGGGGTTCAAATTGGCTACTACGTTACACAAGTGATTCAACTTCGCTTGTGCATAGCAGTCATATTGCCTTCTTGATATGGTCCTAGCCTCGTAAAGGGCCCTAAATTCAGCAAGGTTCCTCTGTTGCTCTTGTTGTTGCTCCATGATCTTGTTGAGGTTGCCTTGCATCTCTCCCCCAGTGAAATTGTCCCTACTGCTCCTTCATGTACTCTACACTCCCTTGGAGTTGCTGGATACTTTCTTGTATTTGGTCCCATTATTTTTGTTGCTCCCTAAGTTGAGTTACATCTTCTCTCAGATAGTTGATGTCCCCTTGCATTTGGTGAATATTTCCTTGCATCTCTTCCCAATTAAAACCTTCTAAGAATTGTACTTGAAACTGTGGAATTGGTGCTTGAACATAAGCTTCTTCTTGTTGTGGTGGCCCTTGTGGTTTTAGCACATGAGCCCTGTGTTCCCTAGCTGTTTGTAGTGGGTTGATGGCCACCACCTTCTCCATATTTTTGGCAATGATTGGTTTATCTTGTTCAACCAAGGTCTCATTAATGACCTTCTCCACTCCAGCCTCATCACAAAGCCTCTGGATGATGTTTGGGAAGGCAAGTCTTGTGCTATCCTTGGTGTTCTTCAACACTCTATGAATATTGTTGGCTATCATCTCCCACACATTGATGTTTTTTCCCTTCATAATGTTGTAGATTAATACATCCCTTTCCAATGTTACCTCTGAAGTGTTGGAGGTGGGGTTGAGGGATCTTCTCACAAAGTCTAGCCACCCTCTGGCTTGAGGGCACAAGTCTCTTCTTCTCAGTTGGTTTGGCCTTCCATGTTTGTCATTGATCCATTGTACATTGAGGACACAAATCTCATTCAGAATCTCTTTAAATCCAGGATCAAGTTGCTTCACCCTTTCTTCATAGCTCCAGGTGAAACTTGTGCGCCTCACCTCTAGCATCCTCTCCAAATTTGTAGGGCTAATAATCAATGCTCTTCCCCCTCATATAGCTTTGGTAGTCATACTTTTGCCCAGGTTGAGGGACAACATTGGCAAAGAATTCCCTTACTAGGCTCTCCACCACTTTCTTTGGTGGGTTGCAAAGGATAGCCCAGCCTCTATTGTTGATCTCGATGGTGATCTCCCTGTGTTCATCCCTTCCTAGTTGGAAGCCAACTTCAGGAATTATTTTCCTCTCACTCACCCACCCATAGAACTGGTTTTGGTGGAAGAATGAGAGGAATTTGAACTCATTGTAGCTTGATGAACCAAAGCTAGCTTCCTTAGTCTTTCTTTTCTTTGATCCGGTGGCCTTTGGTGGTGCCATTTGGATGTAGTTAAGGGAGTTGAAAGGGTGATGAAAGGTTGAAGAAGGAAGGAAAAGGAAGAAAGCAAATCGAAGGTTTGCTCCAACACCAAACTTAGGACTTAATTGTCCCAATTAAGAAACAAGAAAGAAGGATGGAAAGAAGGCAAGAAAGAAAGGAAGCCAAGAAAGAAAGATGGGAGAGTAAGGGTGTCGGATGAGAGGAGTTTGAAGTGTGAAGAAGAGGGTTGGGTGAGTGCATTATATAGGGGTGAGAAGAGAGATCTAGAAAGTGGAAATTGATAGCAAAATTGAATGTTTTTCCACTTGGGAGTGGCGCTCAGCGTGGGGAGAGGCACCAAACCTATCTCTTCAGCTTTCCTTAGATTTTTGAATTCCAAAGTGTGAAGTACACTTTGACTCCTTGACTTGATGAGTGATCAATGTCATGTGGGCCCCATCCCTTCCTGAAAATTCAGTTGTAACCCTTATTAGTGATTAAAAATTGCTTCAAATTCCTCTTGTTAAATTTCATTTAATGGGTGTGGTGCACGAAATTGCGATCATCAACAATGGCGCCAAAGACTTGGTGCTCTCAAACGTGAATCACATTTTGTCACAACTTCGCACAACTAACCAGTAAGTGCACTGGGTCGTCTAAGTAATAAACCTTACGTGAGTAAGGGTCGATCCCACGGAGATTGTCGGCTTGAAGCAAGCTATGGTCACCTTGTAAATCTCAGTCAAGAGAATTCAAATGGTTATGGAGTTTTAGTAATTAAAATATAATTAAAATATAAAATAAAGATAGAGGTACTTATGTAATTCATTGGTGAGAATTTTAGATAAGCGTATAGAGATGCTTTCGTTCCTCCTAAACCTCTGCTTTCCTGCTGTCTTCATCCAATCATTCCCACTCCTTTCCATGGCAAGCTTGATGTAGGGCATCACCATTGTCAATGGCTACTTCCCGTCCTCTCAGTGAAAATGGTCCAAAATGTGCTGTCACCGCACGGCTATTCATCTGTCGGTTCTCGATCATACTGGAATAGGATTCAGTAATCCTTTTGCATCTGTCACTACGCCCAGCACTCGCGAGTTTGAAGCTCGTCACAGCCATCCCTTCCCGGATCCTACTCGGAATACCACAAACAAGGTTTAGACTTTCCGGACCTCAAGAATGGCTGCCAATAGTTCTAGCCTATACCACGAAGACTCTGATCTCATGATCAGAAGGCTAAGAGATACACATTCAAGCTTGTTTGCATGTAGAACGGAAGTGTTTGTCAGGCACGCGTTCATAAGTGAGAATGATGATGAGTGTCACATAATCATCACATTCATCAAGTTCTTGAGTGCGAATGAATATCTTAGAGAAGAAATAGGCTTGAATTGAATAGAAAAATAGTAGTACTTTGCATTAATTCATGAGAAACAGCAGAGCTCCACACCTTAATCTATGGTGTGTAGAAACTCTACCGTTGAGAATACATAAGAACAAGGTCCAGCCATGGCCGAATGGCCAGCCCCCATAAAGGTCTAAGATTGCATAAAACTAATCAAAGATCAGATCCAAAGACCTCTAACACAATAGTAAAAAGTTCTATTTATACTAAACTAGTTACTAGGGTTACAGAAATGAGTAAATGATGCAGAAATTCACCTCCGGGCCCACTTAGTGTGTGCTTGGGCTGAGCATTGAAGCTTTCACGTGCAGAAGTCTTTCTTGGAGTTAAACGCCAGTTTGTAACCTATTTCTGACGTTTAACTCTGCTTTGCAACCTGTTTCTGGCGTTTAACTCCAGAATAGGGCAGAAGGCTGGCGTTGAACGCCAGTTTGCATCATCTAAACTCGAGCAAAGTATGGACTATTATATATTTATGGAAAGCCCTGGATGTCTAATTTCCAACGCAATTGAGAGCGTACCATTTGGACTTCTGTAGCTCCAGAAAATCCACTTTGAGTGCAGGGAGGTCAGAATCCAACAGCATCTGCAGTCCTTCTTCAACCTCTGAATCTGATTTTTGCTCAAGTCCCTCAATTTCAGCTAGAAATTACCTGAAATCACAGAAAAACACACAAACTCATAGTAAAGTCCAGAAATGTGAATTTTATTTTTAAACTAATAAAAATATACCAAAAACTAACTAAATCATACTAAAAACTATGTAAAAACAATGCCAAAAAGCGTATAAATTATCCGCTCATCAGGGTGTCTCTTGGACATTGTTCATGCCTTGGGTTGAGCTGTACGACCCGGGCTGATTAAAGACAAGTCGACCGACCTCTTCAGTTTAGGATTACAAGCTCTTCTCAAAGAGCTCGGCCAAATCGCTACAAGGAGCCCAAGCAGGCCCAAATAAAGGGACATAGCCCAATCTAAAGGAAACTAAAGCCTAAAAAGATAAGGGTGGTTCCCCCAAAAGATAAGATGACTTCACTCAGAAGATAAGATAAGATAACTAACTTATCTTATCCAAAAAGGTCAACCTACACTACTATAAATACACTGGATCACCCAGGTATAACTCATACTCTGATTCTACTAAAAACCTGCTTAAAACCCATGCTAACTTAAGCATCGGAGTCTCTTGCAGGTACCACCACCCTCCGGTGACGAAGGATCAGCAGCACCATCAAGTTCAACAAGTCGGACACGTCAGCTTCAGCCACCACCACAGATCTCGTCCGAGATTGACCTACAGTTTCAGGTAACCCTCGGAACATTGGCGCCGTTGCCTGGACATACAAAGCCTACCAACAGAAGCAGCCATCATGGGTCTCATCAATAGCCTACGAGAAGGACCCTTTAGTCACTCTATATCAAAGAAATACCCAACATCTTTAAATGAAGTGCAAGAACGGGCAGAGAAATATATCAACATGGAAGAAAATTCTCGATTAGGAGAGACCGCAAAATCCGGATTCTCCTACTCATCTCGGGATAAGGATAAAGAGTCCAAGAAAAAGGAAGATCAACACGGAGAGAAGCCTAAAAAATATCACAATTACACCCCTCTTCGGGTGTCTCTTGTGGATGTTTTCCGAGAAGTATGCCACATCGAGAAGATTCCACCACCTCGTCCAATCAAAATCAAAAAAGGAGGGGGAAATCGGACAGAATACTGTGAGTACCACCGAATCTATGGACATCCTACAAATGAGTGCTTCGACCTGAAAAATGTCATAGAAAAATTGGTAAGAGAGGGACGACTAGATCGATATTTAGCCAACAAAACAGATGAACCCAGAAAAAGAAGAAGGGATGAAGAGGTCGGACGAACTGAACGACCACCCCGCACCCCGGAGAGGCACATTCACATGATAAATGGAGGATTCGCAGGAGGAGGGATCTCCAAATCATCTCGCAAAAGGCACCTTAAAGATGTATACCATGTCAGAGGAGAGGAAGGATCACCTGACCTCCCTACCGTTACTTTTACCCAAGAAGACACGGCAGGCGTCATCCCGGGACATGATGATCCCATGGTCATTACAATCATATTGCCCAATGCCAACCTCCACCGCACACTGGTGGACCAAGGGAGCTCGGCGGATATCTTGTTTAAATTCGCCTTCGACAAACTCGGCCTACAAGAAAAAGAGCTCAGAGCATATCCGAACAGCTTGTTCGGACTAGGAGACACTCCAATCCAACCACTTGGATATATTTCACTACACACAACCTTTGGAAAGGGAACCCGGTTAAGGACACTCAATATAGACTATATCGTAGTCGACATGAGCTCAGCCTATAATGCCCTACTAGGTCGGACAACACTAAATTAGCTTGCCGCAGTAGTGTCAACTCCACATCTATGCATGAAGTTTCCAACCCCAGAAGGGATAGCCACGATAAAAGGAGAT